>NC_056507.1:43840734-43860672 GCF_014905685.2 Nematolebias whitei
ATACATACATACATACATACATACATACATACATACATACATACATATATACAAATCAAATTACAAAAAGACTTTATTAATCCCAGAGGGAAATGAAATGTAACTCATCATCCTGGTTTCATTAAAGAGTTGTTCTAGATGCTGATGGCTGTGGGCAGGAAGGATCTCTTGTAGCGGTCTGTCTTACAAGGGATCTAAAGAAGTCTCTGGCTGAAGACATATATATAAATATTAAAATAGATTAATGTATATATGCATAAACAAATATAAAGTTCTTGCTGTAGGTTTTGGTTATTTGTTAAAAACAAAAATTAAAGAGTATACAGTTTTTCTAAAACTACAGCCGCTAAAAAACGCAGCATATGTGATAGAAGCACAGCAGCAGTGTTTGTCTTGCCATTTTTACACAAACCTGGTAATAAGGCATGTCTATACATTAAAAAAACAAGAATAATTATTAATCCATGTTTATTTTCAAATCAACACTTTA
This sequence comes from Nematolebias whitei, assembly GCF_014905685.2. Taxonomy (NCBI): domain Eukaryota; kingdom Metazoa; phylum Chordata; class Actinopteri; order Cyprinodontiformes; family Rivulidae; genus Nematolebias; species Nematolebias whitei. Next base: position 43,841,225 of record NC_056507.1, read on the forward strand.
ACGTTTACTTGTATCTAAGGAAGGCTGGGGAGGTAAAAAAAAGATTAAGGGGTGGAATTAGGATAAGTTACAGCTCATGAGGTACTCCATCAGAGCATCTCTGACACCTCGGCCCTGCTCTTTATCTTGTGGGACAGAGACCAGGACGGGCTGTGCGGCTGGTTCTGCTTCAAGTTCATCGAGGTCATCCATTTTGGTTGTGTGTTGTTTTCCGGCTCTTCTTCTTCTAATACATGTTAGTGGTGCTTAGAAAAGAGCTTAATGTAGCACTACCGCCACCAGCTGGTAAGGTGCGTTGATATTAATAATCCGCCCACTAGAGGTGAACAATCCGCCCACTAAACGGGAACTATAGGCAATGTGGAGACTGAAAAATAGAGGTCCCACCAGAACCAGACACAACAGGCTACACCAAGAACCAGACCTGTGGATACCAGGCTTAGGTGCTGTAGGATGAAGTGCAGAGCCAGGTTTATTGCATCATCTGCAGACCAGTTGGCCCTGTAGGCAAACTGCAGGGGGTCCAGGAGGGGGTTGGTGATGGACTTGAGGTGAGATGAAACCAAACGTTCAAAGGTTTTCATGACTACAGACGTGAGAGCTACAGGTTCGTAGTCATTTAGTCCTGTGACACGTGGCTTCTTGGGGACAGGGATGATGATGGAGGACTTGAAACAGGCTGGGATGTGGCATGACTCCAGAGAAGAGTTGAAGATCCCTGTGAAGACCGAAGCCAACTCTCTAGCACAATGTCTCAGAGTGGAGGGTGACACAAGGTCTGGGCCTGCAGCCTTATGTGTATTCAGCCAGAGCCCTATAAAGAGAGAGTTGCGACACTCTTTGAACTCGCCGATACACGGTCACGTGGTTCATGCAGCTCCCAATAGTTCCAAACAGCTCATCGCTGTCAGTCAGTTTGAGCAGCTGCTGGCGCAACATAACACATAAATCGACTTTTCTTACTTTACCGGACGTCTTTCAGTAATTATTGAGCAGTAACGAACTGATTACTTAACTGATTACTGATTATTTCACAGATTATGCATTTTATCAAAGCATTTTTAGAAGCGGCTGATACATTTATCATTAAATTTTAGAAGGAAACGAGTCTGCAAACACATATTTGTTAGAAAAAAAATGTATATGCAATACAGTGATCAATATAGCCATGTCAGTGTTTTATAACAATACACACGTTAATAAAAGATCAGAGTAACACCTGTTATAAAGCTGTTTCTGATGTTCTCTGCATGAGAATGCTCCACCTTGTCCTCCATGCAGTTCAGATCTGCTCCAGCTTCCCTCAGATCATCTGGATGAATTCTTGATTTCTATAGAAGATATTAATTCAACCTTTATTTAAACATGTTAGTCCCACTGAGCCACGAGGACTCATTTACAAGAGAGACCTGAATATAATTGTTGTATTTGTCGTTTTTTTATGGCAACCAAGTACCTGATAACTGAGTTGATTGTAACCTGACATCTATTATAAAATTGTAATTCATTGATAAAAATGTGAATTTAAATGAAACTGTTTCTAGTTAAAATCATAACAGATGACAAAATAAGTGTTAATTGTGCAAAAATAAATTTCCAAACAATTTATTATAAAATATGTAAAATGTAAAACAAGCTTTAATAAAGTACTTTTACTATCATTTATACTGTTTATTAATGACATCATCTGAAGTCAGCAGGAGCACCATCATCATCATCACAACAACACAAAGTGAGAGCTGTAAATTTAATCTGCACAAACATTTTCAATCAGGGCTCAAAATGTTTAACTGTCAAAGAAATGTGCAAGAAAATAAACTAATGTCACTCTACAGACACATTTAGAGAGAGGACAGTTCACAGAGACACAGTGAGGACGAGTGAGACTGAAGGAGGTTCAACCAGTTGTTCTTGGACCAGAACCAGATGAGAAGAACAGCAGAACTTCCACTGACCAATGATCTGACCAGTGATCTGACCAGTGATCTGACCAGTGATCACACATGTTGTTCTAAATTAAACTTTGCTACAAACAGTGTTAAATAAGACATGTCATTTTTTTTTTTTGAACAATAATCTTCATTCTAACAGTGACGTTGTAATTTCAGAGACTGAGGAAGAAACAGAAATGAGGCGAGTGAGATGAGGGAAAGATGACAATGTGTCCTCAGAGGACGGGGACATGTCAGGATCTGATGATCCAGGATCAACAGGACCAGGAGAATGAATCAACAGGCAGTCAGGGAACAGAGATGAACAACCTGAGGAACAATTAGAACAAAAAAATACATAAGCAGGACAGAAGAAACTCACAGACAAGAAAATTAACGCAGTCCTGCGAAGAAAAATGTTAACAATGGAAAATAAATTGACATATTTTTACAAAAGATTCGATGAAGACAACTGTCATGAAGAAGAACTTCCAGCTCCATCTCAATGTACCTGTGATAGTTTAATAAGTGTTTTTGTTACTGTCCTACAGTTTATTGATGCTGATATATTCTTGTAATAATTCTTATTTCTTGTTCTGTCTTGAAAGAGTCTCATCTCAACTTGACCCATGATTACCAAACACTAAACTAATAATAAAAAACGACTGTAAATTAACAGTCCTGCAGTAAATACCAACTTTGTGAAGGTTATGGTGTTAAAGTAATTTTATTCAAACATCTTGATTCAGCTGTTATTGATTAATAGAAGACAGAAAATGAGATCTTGTACCTTTGTGATACTTTAAATGCAACATTCAGTTCATGAAGTCATTCTCCTCTGGTTTACCTGGAAAACATGAAAAAAATTGACTCATCTCCACAATCACGTTTTAATTTAAAGATAGTGTCACGATTTATGCTGCAGTCTTTGACAAATGATCTATAACTTTAACTAAATTACGTCGATCTTGTTGTCATGTTGTCATCATTCTTTGTTAAATCAGGTCTGTCTTGTAAATGAGTCCTCGAGGCTCAATGGGATTAACCTATAGAAATAAAGGTTGAATGAATCTCTCAGGAAAAAAGGCCAAATATTCTCTAGTTGAGTTCAGTAACTGGAATTACCATAAATTTAAAAAGACCACCTTTCAAAATTTAAGTAGTAAAAGATATTTTAAAACGCTGAATTAGAAATAGACCCGTTTAAACCGTCATGTTGCAGAGCAGCTGCAGTTAAAACACAACTAGCAATTTAACATGTTTCATTAACTAAAACTGGTGACATGAAGTATTAATGTTGATAAATTGTGGTACAGAACAGTCAGATAACGCTTCACAATGGCAAAAAAGTGTAGTATTTTCATCAACTTACCGGAAAAAAACACGGAGAGTGAACTAAGTTCAATGCTGAACCGCTGCTGTTTGGAACTATTTACCGCTTCATGACCCACGTGACTTCCGCATTCCATTCTTTCTATGGGAGTCTATGGGAGTGTCGCAACTCTCTCTTTATAGGGCTCTGTATTCAGCCTTTTAAAAAGCCTCCTTACTTCATCCTCTTGTACAGAGATAGCAGGGGGTTGCCGAGGGCAGTCCCAAGTGGTTAAACCAGTTGGGCTGGGGGTGGTGTGGAGGATGGAGGAATGCGAGTCCATGACTTCAAAGCGTGAATAGAAGTCGTTCAGATCGTTTGCCAGTTTGAGATTATCTGTAGAATGAGGTGCTCTGGGCTTGTAATTAGTTATCTCTTTCAGCCCCCTCCAGACAGAGGCATAGTCGTTTGCAGAGAACTGTTGTTCCAGCTGTGTGTTGTACCTGGATTTAGCCTTGGACACCTCCCTGCTAAATCCATACTTTGCACGTCTGTAGTTGCCTCTGTCCCCCTTTTCTTAAAGCAGCCTCCTTCTGCTGACGAAGCTGTCTGAGTTTGGATGTGAACCAGGGTTTATCATTATTGAAAATGACTCTGGAGCGTGATGGGATGATGCTGTCCTCACAGAAATGTATATATGACGACACAGTGTTTGTGTATTCATCTAGACTGTGTCGTGGCTGGCTACCACGTCGTGTTCAAAACAGCTGAGACGTCGCCCTCGGTATAAAATATTTATTTGACAAAACATGGGTTACAGATATTCAGAGACAAACAATTACATTATTAAAATATATGCATATATTTTGGAGCATTAAAGAACGAACCGTCTCGGTGTGCGCCTCCCGGAAATGCTCGGTGGGCGTGTGTCATTTCCGGCCTTTTATCACAGTTTGAGAAGGCTAGCTTTCTGATTGGTTTAGCTTCTGTTGCTAGGGTTACGACTCTAGCCCGCCCCCTCAAGGACGTTAATATCTACATTTCAGATAAGAAGTTTTGCCTCACTGAAATCGTTCGTTTTAGCTGTTTGTTTAACGTGATTATACCTTAGTGATACCAAATGATTTGAGTTAAAGTTGTTTATTTCTAGGAATAATTAATAACTATTAATTGTTATCTAACTCATGTTTGCGTGTTCTTATTTGATCCTTTTTATACTTTTGCTGTTGTAGCTTACTGTGACAATTAACTAAACCGACCCTGTATTCAACAATGATTAAATGTTAATGGTTATTATTAAGAGAGATCCTGAGGGATCTTATTTAGTCAAACTATATTGTCTAAATTAAAGAAATGTGTTCTAGCTTTATTTATGTTAATCAGTCTGCTATCTGGCATGATTTGATTGCTTGTAATATATCAAATGTGAACTTGTAAAATTATCCTTAGCTAATATGAGATTATATTTAAAGGTCAACTAGTTAGAATTAGCAAACATTTTCTATAAATATAGTGCAACCCTGGAAGAAAGACACACACGCTTTGTATAACATGACATTTGAATGCTTGATAGGAAATATTAAAAAAAGGTATAAAAATATGAAATCCAACAACTGTCTGTAGAAGCCCTGAACAGGTCCCAGTCTGTGGTGTCCAAACACGTGCGTAGCTCCTCCACAGCTTCACTGATCTGCTTTTTGGATGTCCTCGCCACAGGTTTTGAGAGCTTCAGTCTCTGTCTGTATGCAGGTATGAGGTGAATCATCTCATGATCTGAGAGACCCAGGGCAGCACGAGGCACAGCACGATAAGCACCACTCACTGTGGTGTAACAGTGATCCAACGTGTTCCTCTCTCTGGTCAGGCATTTAATAAACTGTTTATATTTAGGTAGTTCATGCCTGAGGTTTGCTTTTTTAAAATCTCCAAGGATAATAACAAGGGAGTCCGGAAAAGTCCGCTCTACACTCGTAATCTCGTCCGCGAGCGCGCGCTCAGCCTCATGCACGTCCGCGCATGGTGGGCTGTAAACAGCGGCCAGAATGAATGAGGTGAACGCACGTGGAGAGTAGAATGGTTTGCAGTTTATAAATAGATATTCCAGAGAAGGAGAGCAGTGCTGGGAGATCACTGTCACGTTGGAGCACCAGGCGTTGTTGATAAAGAAAGAGACTCCTCCGCCTTTTTTCTTTCCTCAGGAAAGTTCCCGCTGTCTGTCAGCGCGGAGGAGCTGGAAACCCTCGAGATGGAGCGCGGAGTCCGGGGTCTGCTCGTTGAGCCATGTCTCCGTGAAGCACAACACACAGGAGGAAGAAAAATCGCTGTTCCTTCTCATCAGCAGCGCTATCTCATCCATTGTGTTGTAGAGGGAACGGACGTTGGAGAGGAATATTCCAGGTAATGGCGTGTGTGTACCGTGCCTCTGGAGACGCACGAGTGCTCCGGCTCTTCTGCCCCTCCTGTGAAGTCTCGCTCTTTTGGCCAAAATGTGCACAAATTCTGCAGCAGGCACAAAAAAAAACTGGAGTAATATCTTCATGGGTTGTAATTCTGATGTTTAGTAGCTCCTCGCGAGTGTAGGAGCATGCAGACACATAATTAACGCACAAAAACAGAGCGCACCAGAATGCCAGGGCGACTGTACATGGCGCCATCTTGGATCATCTGGGTGGCGATGCGGGACAGGCAGATCGCAGAAGTGGCGCATATGTTTAAGATGACGTCAGTGGCTTTACAGAGAGAGCTCTTTGTCTCCTCCAGCTGGTCTACTTCATTCAGCCTTTTTGAGATGCTATAGGCCAGAAGAGCTATGTTGTTGTTCGCCGCGACCACCTGGGATGTGCACTGGTGAGCTCGGTTGGAGAGCTTTGTCACCCTCTGGTCATGCTTTCCTGGAGGGATAGGTTGCCGGTCCATCCTGGAAGCTTTTGCCCCAAGCGCCTCCACCAGGCTTGGCTCCAGGGGGGAGAACCGAAGGAAAAAAACACGGATCGGTAAAAACCCTCCACTCTGGAGATGGAGGCGAAGGTGGAGATGGATGTCTTCAGCTTGCCGGGCCCAGCTGCAGCCTCGTTCCAATGTGACGTCACAGCTGGACTACGAGGCCAGATGGTATCAGGGTGACGAGCAGGGCGGAGCCAAACCTTCCCGCAAGATCATCCAATCAGGGCGAAGGGAGGCGAGGGACGGAAAGTCCCTTGTGTTAGCAGCCTCCTGGATTATGCCGGGCAACTCAGAGAGGAGTGCGCCGACGTGGTAAGACCCGAGGTGGCTAAGTATCTGTTCGACCGCTCTTCTTCCGTCACTACGCTCTCCAGGAGGGAAGGGGCAGTGAGGTTGTTTCCAGCATCGCCTTTTTTTGGAGGAGTCATCCGATTCACTGCGTGACTGCGTCAAAGAAAGGCGGTGGCATCGTCCCACGCGTTGCGTCCCGTCACGGAATAAAACACTCAGCGGAGCTGCTGCCCGCATTGCCTTTTTCTAGGGAATCATCTGATTCACCACAAGAGAAAAACGTTAGAAAAGGCGATAGTGTCATCCAGCGAGTAGCGGCCCGCCACGGAAAAGCACTCCTCTGCGCTTAACTTGAACAAGGCTGCTCATCTCTGCTTCTCCTCGGGGAGGAAGAGCTCACCAGGATGGCAGGAGGTTGGCGTGGCCGAGACTCAGGCATCCTTAGCAAAGGTTGTTCCGGTCAAAGCTGGACAACTTTTCCAGCTTCGTTCTTCTGACAGTGCTAGCTAGCTGGCTGAAGAAAAAAAGGACACAGATTACCCGGTCTCATCGTAATTTATACGGACCGGGTGTGAGGCCCACACAGCAGGTGGGCATGGACTAAAGTTTTCAGTGCTGCGCTGCGCGCGAAGGGATAAATTCACTAGCAATAACCTTAAAGGGCGAAGCCTATACTAAAGAGAACCATTGCTGCAATATATCTGAGTAATTCAAGATACTCACCTTGTCCTTGAAGCTGCTGCACCTGTAAATAAAGATCAGTTGCTTTTGTACATCTTGATCTGTCTTCCTTCTCAGTTGCTAACTTGGTGTTGACATTAACTGTAACAATGATAATACCCGTAACTTCCGGACTATAAGCCGCTACTTTTTTCACACGCTTTGAACACCGCAGCTTATACAATGCTCTGGCTAATTCATGGATTTTTTTTTTTGATGGGCTAATGAGCTTCATGCCACCAAAACATTTAGCTTCGTCACACCCAGGCGCTCACATAGCTACCCAATACACGCCTCTCTTGGGGGGTAGCTGTTTTATGAAATTATCTTAAACAAAGTACAGGTTCGGGGAATGATCGGAACAATGAATAAACACTCACAGGCTGTTTCTGCTAGAATAATAGTGTAATTTATTAGACCGCCACAGATAACAGCCAAGCAAAGCACAAGTACATTCAGTACAAATCAAACACTGATGTAAAGCCCCTCACCGTGACACCGACTGGGGAGCCCTCAGTCCAAGTAAAAACACCAATTAGCTGGGCATTGGATCAAGATCACCAGCAGACTCCAACTCTTATTCTGAGTGTTACAGTTTTTATACTCCCCCCCCCCCCCCCCCCCGGCTGGAGCAAAACATGTTTACCAGCTACAAAGGCAGCTGTGCTGCAGAGCGACGACTCCCAAAAACATGCTTTGCAAGACCAAGGCCGTTGTGTGTGACCCTGATGAAGAAAAACATGTTTACAGGGAACTCTGGGCGCTGTAGCTACAAGACAGGCCAAATCTTCCAGCTAGAACACTTCCAGAGGTTTAACACTGCATTCCTTAGAGTACATCACTCCCCCAGCACAAGGCCTAGTTTGTTACAGCTTAAATCATATAAGTTGAGTATAAATTGACATAATAAGTTGAGTGTAAATTGACATAAAAGCATAAAAATAATCATTATTATATCAATCCACCCTTGCCTTTATGGCAATTTAGACATTTAGCTCTGAAAATCACTCCCCAGAAATTGGCCTCTATTATTAATACTATTTTCATTACTGAGCAGTGTTGTAAATTTTCTGATTAATTCTGTTTTTAACCCTCCCTATGTAAAGACAAGTACCCAAATTACACAAAGTTAATATAGCAATACATAAAATTAGAATAAAAAAAGGAGGTACTACATATTTTTGCGCCGTGGATGACATTCCTATGAATATATCCCACCAATGGTGAGCCGACGCTTGCTCTATCAGTTTAGCAGCATGTAATTCTTTTCCTTGTGTGATAAAAGTGGACACCGTCAAATCGGACACGTTAGACTTATGAGAGTCAATCAGATGTTTTAGCTCCGTGGACTCATTCAATGTGCATTTAAAACGGTCCAGAGAGACTCGCCAGGGCACGTGCAAAGTTTGCCACTGTACCTCTGTTAGGCAAGTGGATGAACTATAATTGGTTAATTGATAAGTCTGGTTGTTCCAACTCTACAAGTGCACACCATACACACATCCAGAAAAAAGTTTTTTTAGGTAATTGAGGATGACTCTTTATTGTTGCTAAGCACAAAGTGTGTGGGCCGATTTGCCACAGCATGTCTCTAGCTGGTTCATGAGTCCAATCACACAATACCCCATCTTTAGTTAAACATGGGTTAACATGACCTGTTTGCAGCATACATACTCTTCCTTTATCAGCTGTCTCGCATAATTGCATGTCATAGGTGAGATTTGTCTGTGGCTCAAACCATTCACCTTGTATTTTTAAAAACCAGTATCCTTATACAGTTATTACAGGTAGCACATGATACTTGCATACTGTAGTTATATCACTTACAAGATACTGAACCCAATAACCTTCACAAATATATTCAGTACACTTTGTCAATTCAGGTTTCATAACTACCCAATATGTATTAGAAATGTTCCACAGCTTCCTCCACTCGTGGTGATTGAATGTGGTCACCACCCTTTGGAAACGCTCCTTCTGCAGCTGTGCATGGGAAGATTACAAGGTACACACAGTCCAGTTCAAAGCTTCAGTTATGTTAGAGAGCACTTCCTCTGTATTGCTCCACATTTTCATTTGCCAATCAATTTCCTTCATAAGTATTTTTGCAGTTTCTGCTTGAGTCATCACCACTGATGGCATCCAGACACCAACTTGATGAACTGCCAACGAAGCATGTTGTCCTGTGTTTGACAACGTAGTTCTGGTTACTTCATTGTCAATGGTGTTAGACAAACCTAGTACAGTACCTGTTCCCCCCAATATGGTGTCATACCATGCTCTTTTCAGTCGCAAACATTTGGGAAACGCTGGAAAATGTACTTGCCATTGTACATCGATTGTCAGCAAGGACTGGGCCATCTTCTGACAGGTTTCCAAAACTGGTGCTAGCTGTGTTTCAGCTGAGGTTGTAGTATTAGGCCAAGCTCAAATTGGATACCCAAAATGTGTTCTGTTGAAAATTACTGTAGAATTTATCATCCACACCTTGGTCATATTGGCAATGAAGTTAATACGTGTTCCATTACCTTTGCTGTCGTCACATTGTCTCTTCTCTTTCATAGTGCATAATGGAACCTCTGAGTGGATTTTGATCTGACATCCTACAGGTATCACTGGGACTGAGTATCCCCTGAAACAATTAGGACATACGTACATGGCACACAATCGGATGTGACGTTTCCGATCATACATACTTCATGTTTTTTGCATGTAAAGTTACTCTGAACTCTGTTTTTGCTTGCATTCGTCCAACCGAACGTGAACATCTGATCCTCCTCCAAGACACGTCCTGGTGTTGCTGATGAGACGTTGACCATCAGGACCATGGCACCTGCAACAAGGAACCTGATGCCCCAACAGCTTGCACTGCCATCTGACAGGCGCTTGCCACCAGCTTCTCCCATGTTGGCTCCTGGGTGGTCCCGATCATCCAGTCAACAAAGACCAAGGAAACATCATTCTGTAGAAACAAGAAAAACTGCTTAAAGATCGAGAAAAGATCATTAGTTTTCTCTCAGGTAACATTTGTTTACAGGTACATTCACCCATTTTTCTTCCCCTGCCTTTAGGACATTGCAGACCCAGACCAATTTTTATAAATTGAATTTGACCTGAAATCAATGTCACTGGCTCTAGAGTCCTCAGATCTAGTTCAGCAGATCCAGGAGTTGCTCTGACAGGCAACTCAGCTCTGTCATCAATTTTCTACATCCTAATTGGTTCTTTATCTGGGGTATTGTATACACTAATCATTCGATTCAAAGGAGTGGTGCCTGGTGCAATGGATCTGTTATTCAAATGAGACACAGCCTGCAACAAATTTACTTTCCAGTTAGTCAAATCATGTTTGTCATTTAATTTTCTCAGCATTTCTTTTAACAGTCCCTTCATTCTCTCAATCAGCCCAGCAGCTTGTGGATGATAAGGAATGTGATAAATCCATTCAACATGTTTTTCCCCTGCCCAATCTTTAACTTGTTTTCCAATAAAATGGGTCCCATTATCTGTTTGTATCTGAAGGGGAACCCCATAAAATGATTCCATCATACTCAGACATTTTAAAGTAGATGTCTGATTTGCATATTTACAGAGATGAGTCACCAACACACCTGAATATGTATCTACAGCCGTACATACATATCTAGACCCCTATGACATGGGCAAAAGGCCAATGAAATCCATCTGCCAGATTTGACCTGGTCCCTTTCCTCTGTGTATTTGTCCCTGCACATGCTGTGGTGACCCTCTTTTCTAATGCTGACATGCTTCACATTGTTGTATTGCAGTTTTTATGTCATCCATTTTGTTCTACAAATAATCAGACAATTCTTCATACATAACCACTTCATGCAAAAGTGTCAGTAATAGAAAGTTTTTTTTTGTTTGTTTTTTTTAATTAACTTTTATTTATTAAAAAAAAGAAATCCTTCTTCTGGTCTTGGCCCCACTCAGACTATTTAGCTCATCAGTTTATCCGACCTGAGGTTGTTCTAAAGCCTATGTGCAACAGGTAAGAAATCACTTGTTCATAACTTTTTCCACAGAACCCCTCTTGAAAAGAGTTGAACTTTTACTTTAAATATGAAACAACTGCAAAACAAGATGGTGAATTTTTTTCATCTCAGATGTTTTTAGATACTTCAGGTTGTTTTAGATGCTGTCAAACTTCAGCTGCAGATGAACCATTTACAAACAACATATGATGCACTTCCTTCAAAGCAGCCAGCTTAACACATCCCCTTTAAGTGCTCTGATGACATTTTTATTTTAGACATTTCAAATCCACCCTTTTCCCCCTCAATCATTTTGGCTTTAGGCATTTTAATTCATCCTTTGTGGCCCTCAATGTCAATGTTTGGGCCTTTAATGTCAACATTAGGTGTTTTAATTTCTCCTTTGACCTTTGGCATTTTAACATCAATATCACCTTCAAGTTTGGGGCCTTTTAATTTAACGTCAAAATCTGGGCTCTCTAATTTTGGACCTTTTATGTTCAATGTTGACAATATCTGCTTTCAGAAGGTTGATGTCAACATCTGGACCTTCTACTTTTGGCCCTTTTAATCCAAATAATGGCATCTAGCCCTCAGCTCTTCTGTTGGCACACCCTCCATCTCAGCTGGAGGCACTCCTGCGTGTATTAATGCCCTCCAGAAAGCAGAACGAGTAGGTCCCTGCATGTTATTCCAGCCGTCCCTTCTCGGCCCACGACCCATGGGTTGACTAAATGTTTTTTCACGGTTTTCAGCCCTCTCTGTGTTCCAATCTCCGAGTGCACCCAGTTTCAACACTCGGCTTCGAACATCAGTCATTGGAACAACATGCACTTGATAATCTGTTGCCAAACCCACAGCCAGCGCATTCCTTACACACAGTCGAACCAATCTCTACACGCATTCCCCTAAGGTCACCCAATGCCCTTGTAAATCAGGCCAATCCGATGCTCCAGGAAACATCTGTCGGACTGCCTCTGCATAAACTTCAAACAAAGGTCTCGAGTCTTGCAAAGCTCTGACTTCCTGTCGGTATGCTGAATTCACTCCTACCTGACCTCCACCTTTATCGAACAGCCTAGCTACCCAAGCATCTGTGGGTTGTGCAGTCTGTTGTTTATATATTTTAGACAAATAAGCAACCTCCTCATCTCCCCAGATGTTACCGTCCCAACTCGACGGATCCCATCCGGTTCCCAAATGAGCAACAAAAGCCACATCAGTCATTCTGTTCAGCTGCGCAGTCAGCAGCTGTACATGTTTTTCCTACAACAAATTCTTAGCTCGCGCCTCCTCGAGCGCCTGCTTCTGATTCAATGCTTGTGTTATTTTTGTCTGATTCCCCTCATGCAGTATTTTCCAAGCAGTCGCACACACCCACATGCGACGCTGTAGCCCTGTCACTGGCGCTTTCTTTCTGACCTCTATTGCCCGCAAAGCGGTCAAAAAATAACCCGGACTATCTGCTTTCAGAGAATTGTTCCAAGGCTCGGGGTGCCCCCCTCCACCTCTCAAACACAACGCTAACAACTGGAACAGGGCCTCTCCCCATCCCAGTACAACTTTTTCTTCATCTTTAATCTCTTTTTTCCTTTTTTGTTTTAAACATTGCTCAGTCCCTCCTCCGATATCCTGTTCGTGATGCCAAAAAATGTTTTATGAAATTATCTTAAACAAAGTACAGGTTCGGGGAATGATCGGAGCAATGAATAAACACTCATAAGCTGTTTCTGCTAGAATAACAGTGTAATTTATTAGACCGCCACAGATAACAGCCAAGCAAAGCACAAGTACATTCAGTACAAATCAAACATTGATGTAAAGCCCCTCACCGTGACACCGACTGGGGAGCCCTCAGTCCAAGTACTTCCGGTAAGATGGCGCCCGTGTACATGGCTTGCAATCCACCTCTGCTGATGGTGTTCGGATTATTTTTGTTTTTTGTATTCCTCATCAATGACATCAACTCTCTGCTGGTGTATGACAGACAACAACTTTTGGATCTTCGTTTTTCTGGCACTGATGTCGCTTATCTGGACCATTATCAGCGTAACTCTGGACCCCCCCCCCCTTCCCCCCTGCTGGCGGAAGTGCCAGCTTACCTTCGCTGCGCTCCTCACCTCCCTGCCCGGAGATCTCGCTTCAGACGCTGGGGAAAACGTGCTGGTCAGCTGGTGAAGCTGAAAGCTCTGCGCGCTGCATCTTCCTCTTCAGCTGGCGGTCATGGTCTCTAGCTTCCCGCGTGCCCGGACCAGGTAACCAGCGGGAGTTGTCAGACGTTGCGCAGCCCGTGCCGACCTGGAGGGGCTGTTATTTAAAACCTGCGGCCATTAGCGCGCTAACTCCACCGCTGCTGGCTCTACTTTGGACAATATCCAGATGTGTTTGGTCAACGCAAGATCTGTTACCAACAAAACTTATCCTCAGGGATTACTTTCAACAGCACGATCTGGACTTTTTCTGCATCACAGAGACTTGGATGTCTCTGGGTGAGTCCAGCGCCTTGACGGAATTACTGCCACCGAACAGTCTGTGTTTTAACGCCCCGCGGCCATCAAGGCCGGCGCGGTGGTGGATTATTAACAATATTCAAATCAACTTTTGACTGTAAACAACTGCCCATCCCAGTTTCCCGTGCCAGCTTTGAGCTGAGTGTCTTTGAACTCGGCCACTCGCCTCCGACGTTATTTGCACTTGTCTACTGTCCACCTCGGTCTAAGGATTTCATAAATGAGTTTTCTGACTTCTTGGCTGAAATCACACCAAAATATGAGCATGTTTTCATTATTGGGGACTTTAATTTGCTCGTGTGCTGTCCTGAGAAGCCCTTGGTTAAGGACTTTTTAGATTTATTGGACTCATTTAATTTAACTCAGCATGTAAACGGTCCCACCCTAGAGTGTTGACATACACTGGACCTTGTTTTAACTCATGATGACTGTTAATAATCTTGTTATTGGTGATAATGTTTTTTCAGACCACATGCCAGTCCAGTTTGAGTTCACCCTCCCCCATCTAACTCCTAAGCCGTGCATTCCTGCACGTCGCACCCGGACCATTAACCACTTCACTGCCACACGTTTCACAGATGTTTATAACTCTGAAATGATCATTCAGCCCCTAGTGTTTCTCACCACCACTGAGGAGCTGACATCCCAGTTCAACTCTGTTTGCTTAAAGACTTGGGATCATGTTGCACCTGTTAAAACCAAAAAATCAAAACTCAGAGTAGAACCTTGGCTGATTGACGTCACCAAGGCCGCTAGGCAGCAATGTAGGAGGGCGGAATGAAAGTGGAGGAAAGACAGGCTGCAGGTCTCTTTCCAGATACTTAAAGAGAGTTGGCGCTGTTATCAGAAAACAGTAAAAGCTGCAAAATCAAAATTCTTCTCTGATATAATTACCTCAAACTCTCACAACCCACGTGTCCTCTTCTCCACCCTAAACTCTGTTCTCCACCTCACTGAACCATCACCTCTGGAAGCCTCGACTGAGCTGTGCGACAACTTCCTACATTTCTTTGTGGAAAAAATTGCAACCACCAGGGCTCTCATTTCCCCTCCAACTCATGACCCATCCATCCCACCTCAATCTGTAGCTCCTTTTGACCATTTTGAACCCATCACTCTATCTTCTCTAGAGCAGGTCATGTGCTGCTTAAAACCTTCTGGTTCCCCCTTTGATGTGGTCCCCCCTTGACTACTAAAGGAGGTTTTTCCTACTCTAGGTCCGTCCATTCTTGCCATAGTAAACAGTAGTTTATCCACTGGCGTGGTGCCAAAATCCTTTAAACATGCTGCCGTCCAGCCTCTCCTGAAAAAAACAAACCTTGACCCCTAACTTGTTTCCAACTTCCGGCCTGTCTCCAAACTCCCATTTGTTTCTAAAGTACTGGAGAAAATAGTCGAGTCCCAGATGAAGTGCTTCCTGGAGGATCACGCCATCTTAGAGCTTTTCCAATCTGGCTTTAAACCTCTCCACAGCACTGAAACTGCCCTGCTGAAGGTCTTTAACAACATCTTCAGATTCACAGATACCGGTGATTCTGTGCTGCTTGTCCTGTTGGACCTCACAGCCGCCTTTGACACCATAGACCATGAGATCCTCATTGCTAGGTTGGAGCAGTGGGTGGGCATCACAGGATCAGCCCTCAATTGGTTCAGATCTTACCTCACTGACAGATCCTTTTGTGTCTCCATCAAGGATTTAAGTTCCGCAGAGGCAGAGCTTAAATGGGGGGTTCCGCAGGGGTCCATACTGTGTCCCCTCCTATTCTCTTTATACCTGCTGCCGCTTGGTGCTATTTTCCGGAAACACAACATGCCCTTCCACTTCTATGCCGATGACTGTCAAATTTACTTCCCCCTAAGACACAATGGTACATGCTCTATTCAACCGCTGCTCAACTGCCTGGCTTACATCAGGGACTGGATGGCTTTAAACTTCTTAAGTTTCAATGAAAAGAAGTCTGAAGTCATGTTGTTCCCTCCCAACGACACAATCACAAACCACTGCATCGACCTTTCCTCTCTAACCCTGTCAGAAAAACAAAGAGTCACTAATCTGGGCATGATAATGGACCCTTCCCTGAAGCTTAACAATCATGTAAACATGATTGTTAAATCATGCTTCTTCCAACTGAGGCGGCTGTCTAAACTGAAGCCCATATTGTCCAAAAAGAACCTGGAGACAGTAATACATGCGTTCATTACATCTAGGCTTGATTACTGCAATTCGCTCCTGTTTGGTATCAGTCAGACATCCATTGCATGACTACAACTGGTCCAGAATGCAGCAGCCCAATTTTTAACCAGTACAGGCAAAAGAGAGCACATTACACAAATTTTGGCCTCACTGCACTGGTTACCGGTTCATTTTCGAATCCAGTTCAAAATACTCATGTATGTCTACAAATCACTGAACAGTGTCCGTCCCCCCCCCCATCTCTCTGATTTGCTACAACCGTATGTCCCACCACGCTCCCTGAGGTCAGCGGACCAGTTGCTCCTCACAGTTCCAGGAACTCGTCTTAAGCGCAGAGGTGACAGGGCCTTCTCTGTAGCAGGACCAAGACTCTGGAACGAGTTACTTCTGCTTGTCAGACAGGCCCCCTCCCTCTCGGTTTTCAAGTCCCATTTAAAAACTCACTACTATTCAATAGCTTTCAACACCAGATGATCTGTGTTTTGATCCTTTATGATCTACACTGATTTGTCGTCTCTATCTGCATCGTTTTTTGTCTATATTCTGATTTACCTCATTTTGTATTTTGCTTTGTGTGTTACCTGTTGTTTTGTCTGTACAACACTTTGGTTGGCCGTGTTGCTGTTTTAAGTGCTTTATAAATAAAGTGGTATGGTATGGTATGGTAAGTAGAAAGGTAACACCAATTAGCTGGGCATCAAATCAAGATCACCAGCAGACTCCAACTCTTATTCTGAGTGTAACAGTTTTTATACCCCCCCCCCCCCCCCCCTCCAGCTGGAGCAAAACATGTTTACCAGCTACCAAGGCAGCTGTACTACAGAGCGACGACTCCCAAAAACATGCTTTGCAAGACCAAGGCCGTTGTGTGTGACCCTGATGAAGAAAAACATGCTTACAGGGAACTCTGGGTGCTGTAGCTACAAGACGGGCCAAATCTTCCAGCTAGAACACTCCCAGAGTTTTAACACTGCATTCCTTAGAGTACATCACTCCCCCAGCACAAGGCCTAGTTTGTTACAGCTTAAATCATATAAGTTGAGTATAAATTGACATAATAAGATGAGTATAAATTGACATAAAAGCATAAAAATAATCATTTTTATATCAGTAGCGATCAATGATTTCCTAGTAGACTATTGTATTTTTTTTATCCGCCGTTTACAGGCACTGTTCAGAATTTTTTTTTCTGTATTTGCGCATTACCTGTCACATTTGGACCCCTGCCCATGTATTTATCTGTGTTCTGCCCCTCTGATCATCTTTGTTTTTCACTCTTCTCTGGCCACTCTCCCTCTGTCATTTCTAGCTACCTGTCAATCACCCCTGCAAAGCCTGCCTACCTGATTCTCCCTGATCACAGTAATCAGTGCTTATGCTCTACACCTGGTGCCAGCCCTTTATAAACTCAGCTCTTGGCACAGCAAGGTGCCAGATTATTGAAAGCCTCACAGCAAGTAAATTATCCAGCATTCTCTCATTCCTAGTTTCTTCGTTTATGACCACAGCTTCACTCTTGACTCCTCGCCTTGACTTTGCCCCTGTCTGGATACCACGCCTTCAGCTTACACGGTACAACCTCGCTCTCCTCTTGGACCACGACTACGGATCATCCTTTTGCCTGTTCACACTGCTCCTGGCTCTCGACCCCTGCTATGTCCCTGGATTCTGTCTCCTGCCCAGCCCTCCAACACTCTCTGTCTCAGCCCTGCTCCTGCCACAGAAGGTTAGTGACGTGCACACCACCTCTCTCACCTCCCAGAACTCTTTTGCAGTCACTAACCTGTCTGTCTCCATAGATTGGACCAGAACTGAGGCTCGGATCCTCCCCAGCCGCTGCCTTTGAAAAATAAAACCGTTTTTTTTATATTTCCCTAAGTCAGGTGTTGTGCTGATCCATACAGACTCGTTACAGAATAATCTAGCCAAGATGGATCCAGCACCGACTCAGGATTGGTGTTCTGGTGTTGTGGGGGCAATTATTAGACTTGAATCCAAAGTTCAGGATCTTGTGTGTGGCCTTAAAGCTCTCACACAAACAGTCTCTGCTCAGAACCAAACTGTCTTTTCACAGAACTCTTCTCCTGTTGTTGTTCAGAGTCCTGCACCCACCATGGAGCCTCGTCTGACCCGCCCCCCCACCCCGAACATTTCCGGGGCGATCCTGATCAGTGCCAACCTTTTCTGACTCAATGTGAGATCCTTTTTCAGTTGCAACCCTCTTCGTTTCCCACTGAGAGAGCCCGGGTTGCTTTTGTTATCTCACAGCTGTCTGGTAAGGCTAAGACGTGGGGCACTTATGAATGGCAGAGGAGCTCCAACAGCACTCAAAGTTTTGCTGCTTTTTTCAAAGGAACTATGTCGGGTTTTTGACCCAGTTTTGCCCAAAAGGGTATGCAGGGCGTAAACTCCTCACTATGAAGCAAGGCAAAAGACGTGTAACAGATTACATCATTGACTTTCATGCTGTGGCTGCTGATAGCTGCTGGAACGATGGAGCTCTAACAGATGCATTTTTTCAAGGTCTCTCTGATGACATCAAGGACCACCTTGCTATCCAGGAATATCCCGGTTCTCTCCAAGCTCTGGAGGACTTGGCCACTCAAGTGGATCTTCGACTAATGGAGAGAGAACGCCAGAGGGAGACCAGACCCACAAGAACCACCAGGTCCTGTGGTGAGTCCAGAACCTTCCCACCAATTAAGCCAGCCGCTCTATCCAGTAACGTCCCACAGATGGACGAACCCATGTAGCTAGGCAGAAGTCGCCTAACGCCCGAAGAGAGGGACCGGAGAAGAAGATTAAGACTCTGCTTCTACTGTGGAGATGGCAGCCACCCGATCTCCAAATGCCCATTAAAAGACCAGACTCAGCAGGGAAGAGGGGACACCTGCTGAGTCCTTTCAGAGACCTGAAGATCTCCTCACCATTCACCATACATGCTGAGCTACGGCCTGCTGGTAAGCGACCATCATCTGTTACAGTTTTTGTTGACTGGTGCTGATATAGCGTTCATCTACCATCAATTTGCTGTGGCTTGAGGGATAGAACTCATAAAATCTAATAAAAATCACAAGATCCTTGCCTTGGACGGCCACTCTCTCATTGACTCTTGCCTCCTTACTGCCCCTGTCAGATTGACTTTAGGAGGTAACCATAGTGATGAAGTGGAATTTAATGCCATTAAATCCCCCCAACTCCCTATCATCCTGGGAGCTTCATGGTTACAAAAACATAACCTAAACATTAATTGGAGGGGTAAAGAAATAATAGGCTGGTCTGAGGAATGCCTCTCCTCCTGTTTGTTCGAGGCAGTCCTTCCACCTCAGCCGGAAGATTTTTCTATCACCTATCCAGACCTTTCTAAAGTCCCAGACGAATATCATGATCTCAGAGAGGTTTTTAACAAAGTTAGGGCTACCTCTCTCCCCCCACATAGACCCTATGACTCCGCTATTGATCTTTTGCCTGGTACGAGCCCCCCATGGGGAGGTTATATTCTTTGTCTAATCCTGAGTTAAAGACCATGCAAGAATATATTAAGGAGTCTTT
>NC_056507.1:43860772-43865647 GCF_014905685.2 Nematolebias whitei
TTAAGGAGTCTTTTTTTTTTTTTTTTTTTTTTTTTTTTGTGATGGCCTCCCTTCTCCCCTTACAGCCATCCTCTCTACACCATTATTATGAAATATTTATTATAGTGACTATCTAGTGTAGGTTTTTTTTTTTTTTTTTTAATAGGATAGAAAGAAAGAAAAGACAAAGTAAGACTCCAAAATATAAGAAATATATACAAATAGAGCACACGTCAAAACACCCGGCCACTGTCTGTTCATATATATATTAAGGAGTCTTTACAGGCTGGTATCATTCGTCCTTCTGCCTCACCTGCTGGAGTAGGTTTTTTCTTTGTTGGCAAGAAGGACGGTACCCTGAGACCTTGCATTGATTATCAAGGGTTAAACAAGATCACTGTTAAGAACAAATACCCTCTTCCATTAATGTCATCAGCATTTGATCTTATTCAAAGGGCCACTGTTTTCACTAAGCTAGACCTTAGAAATGCCTATCATTTGGTTTGCATTCGTGAGGGGGATGAATGGAAGACGGCATTTAACACTCCAGATGGTCATTACGAGTATCTTGTTAGGCCTTTTGGTCTGACCAATGCTCCTGCTGTTTTCCAAGCCCTGGTTAATGACGTTTTGAAAGACATGATTAACCAGTTCGTCTTTGTCTATCTGGATGACATTCTTATATTTTCTAAAGATCTGAGTACCCACAGGAAACACATCAGAGCTGTGTTGTTGAGATTGCTGCAAAACAATCTTTTTATTAAAGCAGAAAAGTGTGAATTTCACCAGAAATCCACTTCATTCCTGGGATTAATTATCTCTCCCGATTGGGTGGCCATGGACATAAGTAAGTTCTCGGCAGTCCTGGATTGGCCGACCCCCAAGCACCGCAAACAGCTGCAAAGGTTCCTTGGGTTTGCAAACTTTTATAGAAGATTCATTAAGAATTATAGCACCATTGCCAGCCCTCTCCATGCCTTGACCTCAAATCAGGTTCACTTGGAATGACTGCTGATCACGGTTTCAAACAATTAAAACTTTTGTTCTCCACAGCCCCCATCCTACATTCACCAGACTCCAGAAAACCCTTTATTGTGGAGGTAGACACCTCCAGCACTGCTGCCAGGGCCGTTCTCAGCCAGCCAGCGCAGCTGTGATGGTAAGGTGCACCCATGTGCATTCTTTTCTAAGAGTCTCTCTGCCACGGAACAGAATTATGATGTGGGGGAACATGAGCTGCTTGCTATCAATCTGGCCCTGGAGGAGTGGAGACACTGGCTCGAGGGGGCCCAAGAACCTTTCACTGTTTGGATGGATCACAAAAACCTGGAGTATCTTAAGACTGCCAAGCGCCTTAGTCCAAGGCAGGCAGGGTGGGCACTATACTTCTCACGCTTCAACTTTACTCTCTCCTACAGACCTGGAGTCAAGAATCTGAAGCCTGATGCTCTGTCCCGGCTTGAGGAGGATGAGCCCAGTCACACGTCAATGGAGAAGGACTTCATCCTTCCTGAGACGGTGCGGCTCGCCATGACACGACTAGAGTCTAAGCTGCGTCAGGCCCAGCTGAATCATGGTCCACCTCCTGGCTGTCCAAATGATCGAGTCTTTGTTCCCCAAGATAAAATAAAAGAAGTTCTCGAGATGTGCCATAGCTCTCGCATTTTTTGTCATCCTGGTCTTAACAAGACGCTGACTGTGGTCAGGTCCCAGTTCTGGTGGAGGAACTTGATGTCTGATGTTAAGGACTTTTTTTTTTTAAATCCTGTAATAAATGTAACCAAGCCAAACCCTCACGTCGCCCCCCCAGCGGGTCTGCTCCGACCTCTCCCTGTACCCTCACGTCCCTGGTCTCATCTCGGAATGGACTTTGTTACTGGTCTCCCTCTCTCCGCCAGTCAGTCTGTCATCCTCACTGTGGTGGACCGCTTTTCCAAGATGGTCAACCTTGTCCCTCTGCCAAAACTCCCGTCAGCAAAGGACCTCAGTCAGATTATGACCAGGGAGATCTTCAGACTGCATGGGCTCCCTCAGAACATTGTCTCTGATCGTGGCCCCCAATTTGTTTCTAAGTTTTGGAGGGAGTTCTACAGCCTGCTCGGCATTTCTCTGAGCCTGTCCTCCGGTTTTCACCCACAGACTGATGGCCAGTTGGAGCGAGCCAACCAGGAGGTTGAGATTAAGCTCTGCATCTTGTGTCAGGATGATCCTAACAACTGGGCTAAGAACCTACCATGGGTTGAGCATGCTATGAATTCTCTGCCCTCATACGCCACAGGCCTGTCACCTTTTTATGTGGTTTATGGGTTCCAACCACCTGTGTTTTCCATTCAGGAACAGGCGGCTCGGGTGCCATCCGCCCAAGGGGCTGCCCTATGATGTCAGCTGATCAGGAGGAGAGCCAGGAGGGCACTCCTGAGGGCTAATGCAACATATGCCAGGAGGGCCAACAAGAGACGCTCTGTCCAACCTGATTACCAAGTAGGCCAGAAGGTCTGGCTGTCCACGAAAGATCTACCCCTGCTGGTAGATTCAAGGAAGTTGGCACCCTGTTTTATCGGTCCATTCCCTATCAGTAAGATCATCAACCCCGTGGCATCCCGTCTTCAGCTTCCTCGTACCCTGCGCATTCACCCCACTTTCCACATCTCTCGCCTTAAGCCTTTTCTTCAGTCTCGCTTTGAGCCCTCCCCCTGACCCCCTCCTCCCGCCCATTTCATTGATGGTGCCCCAGTGTTCACTGTCATGAGACTCATCCGCTCCAGACAGTGGGGTCGGGGTATTCAGTATTTGGTAGATTGGGAGGGTTATGGCCCTGAGGAGCGTTCCTGGGTCCCCAGTTGCCACATTTTTGACAAGTCCCTGATTAGAGCTTTTCACCGTGCCCACCCTGACCAACCAGGTGGCCCTTCGGGAGCTGGGCCGTAATGAGGGGGCTCTGTCATGTTTGGACCCCTGCCCATATATTTATATGTGATCTGCCCCTCTGATCATTTTTGTTTTTTGCTCTTCTCTGGCCACTCTCCCTCTGTCATTTCTAGCTGCCTGTCAATCACCCCTGCAAAGCCTGCCTACCTGATTCTCCCTGATCACAGTAATCAGTGCTTATGCTCTACACCTGGTGCCAGCCCTTTATAAACTCAACTCTTGCCACAGCAAGGTGCCAGATTATTGAAAGCCTCACAGCAAGTAAATTATCCAGCATTCTCTCATTCCTAGTTTCTTTGTTTATGACCACAGCTTCACTCTTGACTCCTCGCCTTGACTTTGCCCCTGTCTGGATACCACGCCTTCAGCTTACACGATACAACCTCGCTCTCCTCTTCAACCACGACTACGAATCATCCTTTTGCCTGTTCACACTGCTCCTGGCTCTCGACCCCTGCTATGTCCCTGGATTCTGTCTCCTGCCCAGCCCTCCAACGCTCTCTGTCTCAGCCCTGCTCCTGCCACAGAAGGTTAGTGACGTGCACACCACCTCTCTCACCTCCCAGAATCCTTTTGCAGTCACTAACCTGTCTGGCTCCATAGATTGGACCAGAACTGAGGCTCGGATCCTTCCCAGACGCTACCTTTGAAAAATAAAACCTTTTGTTTAATATTGTCCTGAGTCAGGTGTTGTGCTGATACATACAGACTCGTGGGTGTGATAATGGACCCTTCCCTGAAACTTAACAATCACGTAAACATGATTGTTAAATCATGTTTTTTCCAACTGAGGCGGATGTCTAAACTGAAGCACATATTGTCCAAAAATAACCTGGAGACAGTAATATGTATTCATTACATCTAGGCTTGATTACTGCAATTCACTCCTGTTTGGTATCAGTCAGACCTCCATTGCATGACTACAACTGGTCCAGAATGTAGCAACCCGATTTTTAACCAGTACAGGCGAAAGAGAGCACATTACACCAGTTTTGGCCTCACTGCACTGGCTACCGGTTCATCTTTGAATCCAATTCAAAATACCCTTGTATGTCTACAAATCGCTGAACAGTCCCCTCCCCCCCCATCTCTCTGATCTGCTACAACCATATGTCCAACCACGTTCCTTGAGGTCAGCAGACCAATTGCTCCTCACAGTTACAGGAAGTCATCTTAAGCACAGAGGTGACAGGGCCTTCTCTGTAGCAGGACCAAGACTTTGGAACGAGTTGCTTCTGCTTGTCAGACTGGCCCCCCTCCCTCTCGGTTTTCAAATCCAGTTTAAAACTCACTACTATTCAGTAGCTTTCAACACCAGAGGATCTGTGTTTTGAACCTGTACGCTCCACACTTGTTTGTCGTCACATTTGTAGTGGACTAGGCCTCCGACCAAAACCTGCCTCTGAAGACCTTGATGGGACAGGAACTGTTATTTCAGTGATTTGAATCCAGAAATACAAATTAGCGCATCCAGAGACTGTCTAATTGTATCCTGAACTAATCAATTGAAAGAACACTCTCTTTTTTTATATTATCATCACTATTTTACAATATCTTGATAATCAAAAATGTGTTTAGTTCATACCATTTTTAAATGTTGAAGTGAACCACTCATTTTAAATCAACTGTGAAACAATATTAATGATTTTTTAATCCTCAATCAAATTAGAAATTAAGTTAAATGTCTATTTTACAAAGTAATTATGCATTTTTTGATCTTCTGTCTGAAATGAGAAAGAGTGATGTCGGTCAAAAGTCAGAGACGGTCAAAAACAAGTTGTTAGAATGGGCTGTATTGTTTTTAAAACTCTTAGACAGTAAATAAGAGAACTGGCACCTGCAGTGTTAATCACTTCGCCAAAACATTTCTCTGTCTGTTCCTAAACATTTCTGCTGTTTTCTTGACTTGTAAAAACCCTTTGACGTCACTAGAACCACACCCCTGTTGGTTGCTTCAACCAATCAGGA
>NC_056507.1:43870647-43888649 GCF_014905685.2 Nematolebias whitei
AAACCCTTGCCAATACTCATGCCTCCTGAGACAGTCACAGACTGCCCAATAGCAGGCACTGCAGAAGGCTCCGAGGACCTCTCGACAGAGAACACAGTCCTGGTAAGTTATCCTTCAAAAGCATGTGGAACCGAAAACACCCAACCGGTGAAACCGACTCTGACTGAACAACTAAGCCTCCTCTGCGAGCTGAAACAGTCAGGGCCCACCGGATACTACCTACCATTGGTAGTTCAAGTTGTAGAGATCCAAGAATCCCACACCAAAGATGCTGTACTGTTGTTGGGGACAGATAAACCAGCTATCAAGGACGGAGCCGTGGACAGCCCTAAGAGGTCCTCTGACCCCTCCAGGCTGCTCGCAACTCTGCCAGTACAACCTACAGCCAAGGTAATGGCAGTCACACGTGCACAGGTTACGGCCAAGCCGGCTGACAACACAGTCTCTGTACAACCCGTGCTGACTGACCCAGACATCATCCAACTTCAGAAGTTGGATCCTGCAATAAACTCGATGATGCTGTCTTTGACTGACCCAGGGAAAAACACTCTGTCCGAAGCCAACCTGGATTCTGATCCAAACCTTAAAGTCCTCTTTCAGCCACGCGAACAGCTAAAACTACTCAAGGGCATCCTAACTTTAGCTCATGGAGCGACGTCCTCACCCGTGTTCGTGGTCCCCCATGACCAAAGGGGGCTGACGTTAGTTAGGGTGATGTTACCAGACGCGATAACGTGATCAAATCTGACATTCAGAGTGAGTGACGCACCGAAAAGTCGTTTTCTAGTTGCTTAATCACTACTTTTGTCAATGTTGAAACGTTGTTTTACTGGTTGCTTAGTCACTATTTTTGTCGATGTTGAGACATCGTTTAATTGGTTTTGGTATTGTTTCTGAACACCCCCAGCAAGCATGAATTTTGTGTGTATTTTAGTTAGAGACTAAGAGGACTTCAACAATGCCAACATGCAGTTCATTTGTTAAAATTCAATCTTTGAGGAGTCAATGTAGATTAATGCTACCTTAAGTACCATAATCTACATTGGTCTCACGACGTTCAAGCCGAACCTACTTGAACAATCCTATTCGGTGGGGGCTAGCTAATCCTTCAGTTGAGTCTCGCCATAGACTCCAAAACATTTAGGGGAAAACCAAAAATCCCAAACCTCAAGTCGTTCGTCTAAAAGGGCAACAGACATTTGAACCAAACTATATTTTGCCATGTAAATCTAACTTCAACCAAGTTAGGAATGGAAAAATAGTTTGGAATGTCCTTCTATAGGTATAAATCCCTATATGAAAATTTTTCAGCATGACCCACCCCTTAAACTGGTAACTTTAGCTGATCTAAACCATGATAGCTTACACACCAGGTGCATATAGGTTAATGTCTTATGTAAAATCCCACTCATAAGCCCAACTAAAACCACATAAATGCATAACACATAGAACCAGAATGGCACCCACTAGGAAACCACCAGCATCAACCTTCGCTGAAGGGACCTACAACTCCAACGTGGGTCTCCAATCTTCATCCAGTGGTCGCCTCTGCAGTTCATTCGAGGGAACCCCTCTGTATGCTGATCAATCAACACCTCCAATCATTGTGGATTTATCGTTGTGGATTATATGACTTTTTCCAATGGATTACAGACTTTGTTTCCAAGGGGTTAAAGCAGGGGTGCCCAACCTTTTTTGAACCAAGAGCTACTTTTGAAGTCGGCAATTTGCCGAGAGCTACTCGTCCAGTCTCATTATCAACAAACATAATTTTTCATCAATCCCTACTCCTCACTTATTTAAAGTAATTAAAACAGAACGTGATGTGTCTATAGGAGACAACTTTTTATGCAAGCTGTATAAAATAAAAGTGTCTCTACCTTAGTGGGACTTCTGACACTGAGAGGAGGAGGCCAGGGTCTCATAAGATGGGCAGTATGAGGTGGTTGCGAGGCGCAGGCAGGTCTCCAGATGATCATCATTCATTGTGGATCTGTTTTTGGACTTGATGATTTTCATGTGTGAAAAAGCAGGCTCACACAGGTAGGTAGATCCAAAAAGTGCTGTTAAGTTCAAAGCACATCTTCGGATGTTAGGATACTTTTCTTCTGACAGCAGACTCCAGAACTCTCCATCCACGCCAGGTGATGCTCTGGATTTGATCCCAATGTCATTTTGCAGAGTGCAACAAATCCACTGCTGTGACCAGTCATTGCTGGAGCGCCATCAGTTGTTATAGAAATTAGTTTAAAGAGGGGCAAGTTGCTTTTATTAACAAACTCCATAAACGCATTAAAAATATCTTCTCCTCTTGTGTGTCCCTTCAAAGGCAAGATGGTGAGCAGCTCCTCTTTTGCACTCATGTCTGCAAAGGCCATTCTGATAAAAACACACAGCTGGGCTACATTCACCATGTCTGTCGACTCATCAAACTGAAGAGAAACACTCACATTGTTCCACGTCCTTTTTTAGCTGCTCCTCCACATCCACAGCCATTCCCTCACATCGCTGTGTCACTGTTTGTCTGGACAACTGCACGTCTTTAATAGCAGCTACGATCTCACTTTTATTTTTAAAATCATGAAAAAGCGCATCTGCAGCCTCAATAAACGCTTCTTTCATAACTTGTCCATAGCTGAAAGACTTCTTATGTTGAGCCAGGATGCGGCTAACACGGTACGAAGCTATCGTAGCAGCTTTACCTTTTGTGCTGGGGCGAGTGAAGACGCTGGGCTGCAAGCTTGTTTTTTAGCTCCCGCACTTTCTGAGTCCGTAAAGAACTTTTAAGAGGGAAATCTGTCTCAAACCGTTTGTGCATCGTCTTGAAATGCCGCTCCAAGTTACACTTTTTGGGTAAGGCAACGCTCGAATTACAGATGAGGCAAATGGACTTCGAATTAGAATAAACAAAAAAATACTCCTCCTCCCACTCTGTGTGAAAATAATAAGTTTTCGTTTGCTTGTTCGCTAGTTTTCCATCCATGTTTTCTGCGCACCGACATTACTCCACTACTGAGAATAAAGTCTCGTGAGAGCTGTGTCACCGCACACAAAACTCGCGAGACTATGTCTGTGAGAATACAAGTCAAGGCTTCGCTTCGCGGGCGACTGGGAACCAGCTTGCGGGCGACCGGTCGCCCACGAGCGACTGGTTGGGCACACCTGGGTTAAAGCATTGCTTCAATGAAATTACCAACAACATAATGGAATTACCAACAGCATTATGGAATTACAAACAACCTTGTGGAATTACCTAAACTGTTGTGGGATTACCTTCTTTGACTTTTGTTTTCCTCTTGCTGGATTACATCAAGCTCAAGGACATTCGGAGGCGTAAGTTCATGTTGGAATTCATCCCCATGGACAGGCGATGATTTCCAAAGGGGGGACTGTAGTTGTCTAGGCCTCCGACCAAAACCTGCCTCTGAAGACCTTCATGGGACAGGAACTGTTATTTCATTGATTTGAATCCAGAAATACAAATTAGCTCATCCAGAGACTGTCTAATTGTATCCTGAACTAATCAATTGAAAGAACACTCTCTTTTTTATATTATCATCACTATTTTACAATATCTTGATAAACAAAAGTGTGTTTAGTTCATACCATTTTTAAATGTTGAAGTGAACCACTCATTTTAAATCAACTGTGAAACAGTATTAATGATTTTTTAATCCTCATTCAAATTAGAAATCAAGTTAAATGTCTATTTTACAAAGTAATTATGCATTTTTTGATCTTCTGTCTGAAATGAGAAAGAGTGATGTCGGTCAAAAGTCAGAGACGGTCAAAAACAAGTTGTTAGAACGGGCTGTCGTGTTTTTAAAACTCTCAGACAGTAAATAAGAGAACTGGCACCTGCAGTGTTAGTCACTTCGCCAAAACCTTTCTCTGTCTGTTCCTAAACATTTCTGCTGTTTTCTTGACTTGTAAAAACCCTTTGACGTCACTAGAACCACACCCCTGTTGGTTGCTTCAACCAATCAGGAAGCACCGGAAGCAGAACTCTTTAAAAGTCGACACTTCCTGGAACTATTCGTTTTTCTGAGTCTTCTAAGTCTTTTCTGAGTCTGTGGAGTAATGTCTGCTCAGTCTTCTGAGTTTTCTGAGTCTTCTGGGGTTCTGTGGAGTAGTTCTGGAGTTTTTCCACTGCTGAGTGGAACTTCGGACTCAGTTTCCAGTCTGATGGAGTCATCCATCTCTGCAGGAGTCACGGCGCCTCGCTGTGACTATCACCAGGCAAAAGCCCTACACCTTCTGAGGAAGTTTGTTCTCTAGAACAGAGTATCTCACGACTTCTGCCGAGTCGCAGCCGCCCTGAGGAGACGCTGAAAGGTAGCGTGCCAGGGACCTCTTGACAGTAGTGGACCCATCCTCTGCCAAGGTAAAGAGTCGTCACGAGCTTCACTACAAGTGTACCACGGCGAACTGCGCTTGAAAGGAGTGTGTTGTTCTGGTCTACAGACATAAATCTTCCTTCAACATCTCCCCTTTAAACTCCTCCATATTTCCCATCTTTAAATCTCTTCTATCTTGCCAGTAATTAATCCAGATATCTTCAGAAACCTCTGTTGTTTTATTAAGTAAAACGTGCCAAGTTTTATTAATCAGAACTAGATCAGTCTAATCAAGTGTACAATGTTTTGATGTTAAATTTTGATTCTGTTAATAAATGACCACATTTATTTTGATGGGTCAAAGAAAATTAACGTCTCATGTCACTGATTAAACCATCTACGCACAGTACCTCTGTCACATATCTGTAAGTAGCTCGAAAAAGAGAGAACCCGTTATTTAAATATGACTGTAGTGTAGCTCTGAAGCTAACCTAGCCCTTTTGAACACTACAAATTTATTATTTGCATCAATTTTATGTCTATATTTTTGATTTACTTCATTTTATATATTGCTTCGTGTATTGTCTTGTTCTGTCTGTACAGCACTTTGGTTAGCCTTGTAGCTGTTTTAAGTGCTCTATAAATAAAATGGTATGGTATGGTATGGTAAATGATTCTTTTGAAAACACTCAGCTGCTGATAAGGCCCAGACCAAACAGATGGCCTTGCACTCAAAGGCACAGTTTGGAGGACGTGTCGTTTGTATCAGGCTCGAACTGATTTACAGTTGCAAGGTGGAAGCTGAGTTCGTTGCTGTAGCAACGAGAGACCTCAGCACTAGAAACATCTAATGATGAGACGTTCCTCCTCTGGAGAGAGGTGGAACCAGGGATAGTTTAAAACATCAGGACCCAGGAAGTCTTGTCAGACAATCTTGAGCAGAGCAACTTCTCAGGTGAAGTACGCCTCCATTGTCTCCTGAAATGCATTTCAGTACTTTGTTTTTGTAATACTTTAATTGTGGTGTGTATTAAAACTCTCTTAAACTAAGGTGAAGTCTCCTGGTGTACCTGCCTGATCTAAACAACCCGGAGAAAGGTGTTTGTACCTTTCAACAATTTGGGGGCTCGCCTCGGGGATCGAAGGTACAAATTGGATCCATCAGACTGGTCAACTCTGACATCGAGAAGAAAGGTGTGCCACATCTCAGGTGAGCAGAACCTGTTTGGTCTCAAGACCCGAAATCTGCATATTTGATCGTTAAAATCTGAATTTAAAACCTCTTGATGTCAGAGGAGAACTGTCAGCTAAAATTGATAAAGGAGACCGTAAAAAAAAAGAAGGTCTAGACGCTAAGGATAAAAAAAAAAAAAGGTACGGGGTTAAGCCCCAGAAGTCCCGAGGTAGCTCTCCACCCACTCTTCGACGGGAGGTGGGACAGGCAGAAGGTTCTGCTAGCTGAGTTGATCAAACACTCGAGAAGTGGGACACTCTTAAGTTTGAGAATTGATTACGAGGTCTGGGACCTCATTAAATTAACTTGGATTTTTGAAAGAAAAAAAAAGAGAGGTTTAAATCGGAGTGTGGTTTAAAAAAGGGGTCAAGGACCCTCGCGGTAAGATTTTTTTGGGTAATAAGGAGGTGGTCTGATTCATCTCGTGTGAGTGTGTGTGTGTGTGTGTGTGTGTGTGTGCGTGCGTGCGTGTGTGTGTGTATGAAAGAAAAAGACTAAATAAACTGAGCAGGGAACTGTGAACGCCCAACCCTGGAGGGCGGATGAGAGGGAGATGTGAATGAGAACGAATGGAGTCCACCTCTGAGTATGAATGAGGTTTTTAAAGTAATACCGGAACAAAAACAAAAGGTAGTAGCTGCCACTGAGCAGCTTTATTCAGAAAAGAGTTAACGGTGGTAAAGAGAAAAAACTGGAAGTAAAAAGCAGGACCCTGCTCCTTTGAGGAAGACAGATAGAGGCTATCAGCGCCCGCTGGGGTGGGGCTGTGTCCATGCCTAGACAGTTAAAGGTCACAAGTTGCAGCAACCCCAGATGGGGTTGGACCAGACGGAGGCATCTGGAGGAAGAGAGGAGGTCAGCTGAAAAATAGACCGAAGGGGGACAGGGGAGCCCCATCAGTGTGAACAGAGAGTGATCAGGGATAAGAAAGTCAGAGCCGACTTGAAAGCAGAGCCATTAGAAGAAGGACAAATGTTGTTCACAGATGGATGTTGTTTCAGAAAATTAGATGGGGAACTGAGTGCAGGTTATGCTGTGGTGTTACAAACAGAACAAGGACTTGAGACTGTGAGACAAGGGCAGCTGGAAGGAACACAGTCAGCACAGAGGGCCAAGGTGAGGGCCCTGGTAGAAGCTCTAGAGTGGGCAAAAGGACAAAAAGTGACTATTTTCACAGATTCAGCGTATGCTTTTGGGGCTGCTCACGTGGAACTAGGTCAGTGGTTAAGAGCAGGGTTTTTGACAGCTATGAACAAACCCATCAGACATAAGAAAGAGATGAGAACTTGCTACAGCTTTGTTGTTGCCAGCTAAGGTGGCAATAGTTAAGTGTAAAGGACACGACCCAGAGGGGTCCAGGATAGCGAGAGAGAATCATCAGGCAGATCAGGAGGCGAAGAGAGCTGCGGGATATGCCTCCCCAGCACACCTGCTTGTGGTGAGTCCTGAACAGGAGTGTGAACCCAGAGAACAGTGGGATGAGGACACAGTTAGAGGATTGCAAAAAGGGCATGGGACAGGTGTAGCATTATACAAAAAACAAATGGCTGCATACAGCCTGGCAAGGGTCTTACATCCAACTAATGAGAGATGGAATTAGCATTAAAAAAATTACTTTCATAAACATGTAAACCTACAATCCCAAATACATTGCTGCAAATTTAACATAATATAATACAACATTTAATAAACTCAAGATAACAACATTAGAGTTGAAGGCTAACTTTAGCATACTTAGCACTGTGAAAGGCATGCTATATGGGAAATATACTAGCAGATTGTGTCAGTGCACCCTTTTCACTTATTATATGACAATTAGGCCGTTTAAGCTCTCGTGGGCCACCTCTGGCCCGCGGGCTCTGAGTTTGACACGTGTGGTGTAGAGAGTTTTGCCTTAGATTCTGATTTTAGTGTTAACATTGTGTTTTTACTTTCACTGTATGAGATGCTATTAAAATCCTTGTGCTGGGCGGAGTGCAGGATGACCCGGCTGGAGGCAGAGGCTGACAGATGTTCCAGAAATAGAAATGGCTATCAGAGAACTGAGTTTGAACTTTATTAGTCTATGTGTAAACTGAGATGGAGAACTTTACTAATTGGTTTTGCTATTTAGGTGAAGGTTTCTATTAAGTGCCCTGAGACAACTTTTTGTGTGGTTTAGAGCTATATAAATAAATAAATGAAATAATAATAACAGAATTGAATTGGATTGCTTTATTTTTAAGCTAATCTTAATTTTTTGCTTTTAAGAAAAAGTTGAACTGAGTGAGTTCTTGAATTGGGAGGGATGTTCTGGCAACACACAGAATGCACACAATGGTTCATATAGGATGCTAGGACGCAAAAGCAATTGTGGTTTGACATCTTGGATATCTGGTTCTGGTTGCACAGTAGTATATCACATGTGTACAGTTGATGCAGAAAACTAGGCTGCTAACAATTGTGACTTCATGAGACCACTGGATTGAAAAGAACTATACCTCCAGATGAATGTGGCACCTGGGGCTGAAAGAGCATGATCTAAGTTTGGAGTCATGAATTGAACTGAAACAAAATGCTGGTCGTTGTGGAACTTTACTTTGTCCAGGTGGGGGCGCTGGACTAACGTCATGATAAACTCTTGAACTCTGAATATGCAGTATCTCCAAAGTCAGGCTGGAGAAAACCTGGAGCAGTGGTCAAGCAAATGTCACTACGATGTCTGTGGCCTGGATGATGTGTCGGCTTCACGTGATTTATGATGGTGCGATGGCTCCAGTTTCAGGATGGATGCTACATTTTGCTCTGACATAAATGCACTCACAGACACATTTTTCACACATAACAGCAGGACTTTGAATTTTGAAATGTAGTATTGAGGTTGCTGGAACAACTGCCTTATTCAATTGCTCTTAGACAAAAGAAAAGGTTCATTATCTTAAAGACTTGTATCAAAAGGAATAATGCTACTCCAGAGCAAATTATTTACTTTTTTATTAAGTTCAACTTTGTCTTTACAGGTTATTCTCCATGAGTCAAAAGGACTCAATTACAAGAAAGAGAAAGTAATGTTTGTAGCTTTTAGTTTAAATCTGTCTGCTTTTGCCTTGGAGTTGAGATCATTTCAGCTGGTCTGTCTGGTTTGCAACAAGGGATGAAGTCTGGTCATTTGTTGATGTTTCTA
Organism: Nematolebias whitei; assembly: GCF_014905685.2. Classification (NCBI taxonomy): domain Eukaryota; kingdom Metazoa; phylum Chordata; class Actinopteri; order Cyprinodontiformes; family Rivulidae; genus Nematolebias; species Nematolebias whitei. The sequence continues at coordinate 43,879,382 of NC_056507.1, forward strand.
GTTGTAAATGATATTGGATCAATGTTAGGACATTTAGTTTTGTTGGTCTAAAGTCTAAGCTGGAAGTTCTAGATTGTGGTTGATCTCATAGGGTCAGAACTACATTATTTCATATAGAGCTCTAATTTGAAAAATAAATAAATAAAAATATTATGAACAAGGGAAAATTCAGATTATACATAAGTTTTTTGAAGTGATGGACTAGTGGCTAGAGGGAATCGTAATCCTTAATGATCAGATAATTAGTTTTCAATCAAAGGAGTTTAGGTTTTTACATTTGTAAACAGAAACACACTTCAATGGCCTGTGTTGTTGAGACTGTCTGAAAAAGAGTTCAAGGTGAGCTTGAACTGCAGGTTGCCAGGTGCAGCGTTGTGTTTCTGGGACGTTTGTCAGCATCAGGTGCAGGGCTGTCACCAGCACACAGGACAGGGATCTTAAATCACCCAAAACCGAATACGGGAAAACTTTTCTTAGATGTTTCTGAAACAGGACACGCTGCGAATGGTGTACTGTTTCAGAAAAGGGAGCGAAGGAACAGTGATTGATGTACAGACTTGCTTTGCTAGATCATTTGTGTGTAAACAGGAGATTTTAAATTACGAACCACATTGTTCTTGTACATATCTGCTTAACAAAAACAGGTAAAATCTATGCTCTTATTAACCAAAGTGTTTCTCTTTCTTCCTTTGGAATGTGTACAGGAAGGTTCTCTAAGGGGGACGCCCCTGGACCCAGCAGAACCAAAACACAGACCCTTGAAGTGGATTTGATCAAAGGTCAATGAAAATGTGGTGGATCTGTGTTCTTAAATATATTTGATTTGACTTGACTTGACTGGACTGAAAGAAATTAATTGGGTTTTCATGTATAGAGTGTTTTAACCACATTTCTATTATAGTCATGTATTGTGAAACTTTTTTGTTTTTGTTTTACCAAAACAGATCTCTGGAGAAGCTATGGCAGAGCTGAATAACTTATTTTGACTTCCTTTTTATTTTTCCAGCTCCATTTATCAGCAGACTTAATGTTTAATGCTGTATTGTGCTGTTTTGAAGACAGGGTGATCAATGAAAATATATTTTCTGCGCAGGCGTTTACTAAATTTTTTTCCCACAGACAGGAGGAGGTAAGATGAATAAAATGTATCATCTTAACTAAAAATTAACATCACTCATGCCAAATATTCACCACTAAACTTTGAAACCTTAACTCTTCAGATTACTCATTTTCACTGCATGTGGTAATCACATATTGCTATGTTTTCTTGTGGAAAATAACTTTGTTTCTTCTAGGAAGATCTAGAATAAGGACTCTGGGGGAAATCCAACATATCCTTTTGAGGTTCAAGTTTGTAAACGTGAAAAAAGGGGATGAAATTATGAATGGAATGTGATTTATGTTGTTCTATAAAGCCATTACAGTGTAGAAGTAATAATGAAATATTTTATATTGATAAACCCCTTTAGTGGTAGAGATAGAAAATACAGTCACATGCCTTAGAGGGCTGAAATTGGACTGAATTTGGAAAGTGGTTATTTGCTTAGGATAGTCTATTGTTATGAGGTTTACAGAAAAGGCTGGTAAAAAAATTACAAGCACTAAACAGGAACTAATCACAGAGAACCTCACATGACCTATGGAGAGCCACACTGTTGTCCAACTAGGATAGAAGGGGACAGGAAAATTAGAGAAGATCTAAAGACAGACCCCTAGGCAACGATGCAAAAGATGCTTGCAGATTCTGTATTACCGGTGGCGAGTAAAAGGAAGGCAGTCTCCGGGTCCAGCAACTGCTCTGACCCTGGGAGAAGACATGGAGGAATACAGGTACAAATCATATTTTGAAGAATTGAGAACCTTGGTGTCAGGCTTTCATTCAGAGAGAAGAACCTGGGAGGTCCCACACAGCAGAGTGGGTCCTGCTGAATGTCATCATAAGTAAGAGGAAGGAGCCGAGGTGAACAGGCACCTACAGAGCTGAACAGAGGTGGACCGGACCTCATCAGGTGGTTGAGAGAACATTGCACGCCAGCGGAAGAGCCGAACCAATCACTGGACCAAGTTGGGATCAATCTGGTTGAAGAAAGCCCCCACTTTGTCAGGACGAGTGACCTGACTGCCCTCACTGTATCAAGACCAGTGACTCGATAAGCCCAGAAGCCCCCACTCCCAGAAAGTCCCATTACACCCTCTTCTATCCCACTTTGTCAGGGCAGTTGGCCTGACACAAAACAGTCAGAGGCTGGGAAAGGAGAACGGAGTCTCCAAGCCCTAACACACACTCATATAAAAAAAAAAACTGAACTGAACTTATTCCCCCAAGAAAAGCAAGAAGATGGACCCACTGACGTAGGCTTCTCCAGTGCACACACGTCCCTAGAAAAGTTGAAAACATATTGACATAGAGACTCTCATGCACATGAAGAAATCTCCGCGGTCTTAGAAACTGTATCACCGCTGAGCAACAAAGGACCCCTCACCTGGGAGGGCCTTCCAACTCATCGAAGCGCCGAAACGCCGAGGGAAAGGGTTGAAAATTGATGTTTGTTGTTGTCTTTTATTTGGTCATTTCAGGAGAACAGAGTATGATACTTTTATTAAAAGGCCCAGAACTTATAGTTGAAATAGTCTACTGTTTTCAAATAACATGAGTTTGTTATAAAACCCCTGGAGAGTGTGACCCTGGTTTGGGGGATTTTAGCTAGGATAATGTGTGGTGCTGTTTTCTTGTATGAACAGTATGGTGCGTTTCAGGACAATACAAACTTCAATCAGCCACTCACCAGCTCTGTAGCGCCCCGTACTCCTAAAAGACTTTCAGAACACACAACCTGTCACATGGACTGAACCGTACACCCAGGTGAGAAATGTGGACACATTTTAGTGCGCCATAGCATAAATTTGACATTTAACCTGCCTTCAAACAGTCCTACTTATATGGAGGTGATTGGAGTCCCTAGGGGAGTTCCCAATTAATATAATCTAGCTGATTGGGTGGCTGCCAGATTTGAGAGCTTCCCGTCATCCCTAATAAGAATTTAGAATTCATTACATCCATTATAATGTGTTGTGACTGATAAATTTGACTTGAGTTACTGTAGAAGAATTGAATGAACAATTTGCACCCACTTCCCTTATGATTACAAAAGAGGGCATGTGTGTTTGGTTTGGAACAATGCTGTCTGTTACTCAGGCAATAGAAGGCCTGAATGGTTCGTCTAAAACAATGCATGAACACCCAGGTGAAAACAACCCCTGGATGGTTGGCTGACTGGACTTTTTGGTAAGTGGGGATGTACAGTATTGTCTGTGTTCATGTAGGATGTTTTTTGTTAAGGGGTTTAGACAGGATTTAATTTACATTTGAGTTAGTCTGTGAAGGATGCTGAGTGGACCGTTAAGGTCACTGTCATGGTGCGTGAGGTGATACTGTCTTTTCCTCCTAAATAAGGATTAAACTGTTCACTCCAGCAGGTTTTCAGCAGCATTCACACATCCTAGGATTTAAACGAGTAACCTTTCTATGATATATGTGCCTTTATATCTTAAATATTACTCTTTTAATAGATGTGTGGTATAAACCACAGGTATTAACCTTACTTTGATAGAAGTGATCCAGGAACCATGATCCCCCTGCTGCAGAACCCTGTTCGAACTGAGGCAGCTGAAAAGGTGGACTTACAGCAGAAATAGATGAGTTTAGAAAATTGGTCTCTTTTGAAGAGACCAAGAGTGGGAATGATGAATAGACAGGGAAGTCAAATATTTGTACTCAAAATAAAACAATCGAGCCAGAGTTAACATTTATCTTTTATAAGTGATTTTAATCAAAACATAGTTAACAGTTATCTTTTAGAAGTTAATTCAGCCGAGCCACACTTTGATCAAACAATATTTTAACATTTCTCTTAACTTGTGATCTGTTTGCTGCAAGCCTTTTGGCAGCACGGAGAAAACAGTTATGCACAAATGATTATTTTGAAAACACTCAGCTGCTGATAAGGCCCAGACCAGACAGATGGCCTTGCACTCAAAGGCACAGTTTGGAGGACACCTCGTTTGTATCAGGCTCGAACTGATTTACAGTTGCAAGGTGGAAGCTGAGTTCGTTGCTGAAGCAACGAGAGACCTCAGCACTAGAAACATCTAATGATGAGACGTTCCTCCTCTGGAGAGAGGTGGAACCAGGGATAGTTTAAAACATCAGGACCCAGGAAGTCTGGTCAGACAATCTTGAACAGAGCAACTTCTCAGGTGAAGTACGCCTCCATTGTCTCCTGAAATGCATTTCAGTACTTTGTTTTTGTAATACTTTAACTGTGGTGTGTATTAAAACTCTCTTAAACTAAGGTGAAGTCTCCTGGTGTACCTGCCTGATCCAAACAACCCAGAGAAAGGTGTTCGTACCTTTCAACAAGTAACAGAATGGTGAACCTGTTCAGTCATCTGTAAACGTGTTGCCTCAGCAAGACGCTTCAGGACACAGGGAGCTTTTCCGTGTCTGTCCTGGGAAAAAATTTCACTCATAAGCGGACCTTGGCAGGTATCTATGAAAGTTTTACAATCTCTTTACCTGCGTTTATTAGTCAATAAACGGGACTGTCAGCGAGCAGAGTAGCTAATTCTGGCGCTAACAAGAGACTCTTCAGGAACTTTCTGCAGATTACCGGTTCAATATCTGGAATTCCTGGAAGGTAAAATGTTCTGTCCTGGAAAATGCAGAACCAGACAACAATTTACCTTTATTTAGGCCTTAAAGAAATAAATAAAAAAAATCATTCAATACATGTGCAAAATTATACAGAACAGGAGTTTTCAGCTTAGACCTTATCAGAACAACCTTTTACGACAATTTTAAAGACAACTTGCACGTCCACAATCTGTCTTAGAAATGTCTAATGTCCACAGAAAACAGCATTACCATTTCTGGAAAGTTTCATCCAGTTTTCACCAGTTCAGCAAAGTTTTAAAACTCTTTTTCAGCTGATTTGAGAAACTGACTTTTGACCTGGAAACACTACTAGCGCTTATGATTTTCAATCTAAAAGCTTTTGTTTATATTTGTTGACAAGAATATTCAGCTCAGAAGCAACCACTGCAATGTTTTAAGTGCTTAATTATGACAATTGATTCTAAATACGCCTCGCACGGACGCACCAAAATAAATATGTCTATAGTGGGAAGGGTTAATAATGATTAAATATTCATTATGAATTTTATTTTGAAGGGGCACCACTCTCAGCTTTGAGTGAAAATCTGAATAATTTCCTCGAATTACCGTTTTTACACCATGAATTATTTTATATGAAGGATTCAGATGTCATAAATAAAACACACATGCTTTAATAAAATTTTGTCATGTTTATTTGACTATATATGATAAAAATAACTGTTGGAAATTATTTCTGACATTTAAATGAAGGCTTTCTTCACAACCGGAGTTTTATGGAAATTAACGTGACCTTTAAAATTGCTTGTTAGCAGGAATTAGATAAATTAAATTATTGTATGTGCTTAACCAAACCAAAACATGATGCAATGTAGAAGATTTGAAATTTTCAGCAGGGCAGATTTATCATGCAAACTTAACTAAAAGAAAGACGTTTTATCGTTCAATAGTTAAAATTTGGTCTGAGATTTAAGGAAAAATAATTATTGAACTGAATTAATACTAATTTGGTTAAAATCTAAATTCTTGGACACCAGAGTCAACCTTCAGAGTACAGATCAGCTGTTCTTACCAGGAGTCGTCTTCGAAGGCCGCCTGAAGATACCAGATATTGGACTCTTTCTGCTCAGATGATCTCTGATGTAAAGGTGGAATTCCTTCACATCTCTGACATCAAGGCGATGAGATTGGTCTCTGGCTATAATGGTCAACTGGGGCATCTCCTGGAGTTCTGGACAGCTGTTGTTAACTCTGTTGATGATATCTGCAGGTGTCTGGAGCGCTGAAGAGGGTTCTATCAAACTTTGCTAAAGCTGAAACTAATTTTCTTCTTGCAAGTTTTTGTAGGTTGTGTCTTAAAAGCTTACTCCTTCTCCTCCTGTCTTCTCTCGTTCAACTTCTTCTCTCAACTTCCAAAATTCATCTTCTCCTATTCATCTTCTCTCATCATCTTCTTCTCTCATCATTTTCTCTCCTCATCTGAGAGGTCTTCCTCTCTTGTAAACAACTGACCACACCTCTGATTTGAAAGAGGTGGTCAATTTGAACCCATCAGAATGGAAGGGCTGAACTTTATCAACTAAATAAAGTATTATTTTAATCTGCTCTGTTGAAAAAGTCATCAAATAAAAATATTTAACACACTTATCAACTTTAAATGATGTTAAAACCAATAAAGACACTTTGTTAACCTTGCAAACAGACAACATGTTTGAAAACTTTGGGCTACACAGGTTCTTGTCAGCTGTAGGAAAAACAATAAAGCAAGTTATTTAGTTATTCCCAGTAGACAATTATTTCATTACAGAAAAACATTATTACCTCTTCCAGAATGTGAATGAAAGTCTGTCAGTTTTCTACATGCAGGAAAGGGGACCCAAGTGTCAGTGCTGGAATTCCTTTGAACAGAGACGAGGCTTTTCTGTTATTTACAATCGTTGAAGGATAGTTTGGTTGGAGATTGGTACAAGGTGATACCAGGACATTCTGGGTGATTCTCAGTTGTTCAAGGAATAGGAGTTTTTCTTTTTCAGAGACATCTTTACAGAATGAACTACTCAGTTACTAGAAATAAAAGTGTGTTATAAAATGACATTCAGGGACGCAGGTATATCTCTACACAAGTTACACCAACATGTCTTTGGTCACTGGACACACTATCATGCTGATCAGGTGACGGGGTCAGATAGGGACCGTTCAAGGTAAAACTTTACACTTCCTGTTGTCAGGGGGCGTGGCTTAAGTGATGTCATGATTTGACCATTCAGTCTTGCAGGGGACCAGATGTGTATCAATCACTTAAGATTTGATGTCTCAGAAAGTTTTTGTGTAGGAGCTACAGGTATTAGCGTTTCGTTTTTCATGGCGAGATGTCATATTTTGAGGTCTGGCCCCGCCCCTTCAGCATGATCGAAAGTGCACCGTTTTGATAACCTTTTGTCCAGCACCCCTTTTTACCAAAATGGCCAAGTTTGAAACCGATTGAGCGAAATCCCTAGGAAGAGTTCGTCAAAATGTGGAGGCTGTAAACCGCCAAAAAGGTGTGAAAAATGGGCGGACATTTCAAAATGGCCACCTTCCTGTTTATCTTACAACGTTGGTGCCAGAGGGTTTTCTTTTTTTTTTTTTTTTTTTTTTTTTTTTAATTTTTTTTAAATTTTTTTTTGTGAGCTCAGTTTAAGTGTAGAAACATTGTGAAGTGTTTCAATGAACTTATCATCATCGCTCAATTTTTTTATTTTTATTTTTTTATTTATTTATTTTTTTTTAAAGAAAGAGAAGAAAGAAGAATAAATAAATAATAAAAAAGAAGAAGATAAGACGAGAGACCACCATGACAAAACAACATGCACAGCACAATGCCACCCACAATATCACCATGAAACATTCGACATCGCACAATGAATCATCTAGCTTCCGCCACTACCCAACCTAGCGTGCATCTGTCAAAGCACCTGAATCCAAACACCCGCGCAAGCACGCCCACCACCACCAGATTTCTCCAAAAGAATGCCCAATAGTGGACGCGGGGGCCCACAGACCCGCCCCCCCAGGACACAATGGCAACATAGGGAGGACCAGAGCCACAGACACACAGCGGCCCACAGGCCCGGAGCCCCAAGAGTCTCCCAACAGGGAGAACCGCACCCCCCCAGAGAGGAGCAGAGGAAAGAACCGGGTGACCCCAGCCACCACAATGCAGAGCCTCCAGGAAGCTGCAACGACGAGCCCACAGGCCCGGCCAGCGACCCATGCCCCCCCCAAGTAGATCCGGCCATGGACACCGAGCCCCAAGCCCCGAGGCCATACCACCCCCCAGCAGAGCCCCGACAGAGCCAGGGCACCCAGGCCCCGCCAGGCAGCAACCAGGGCGGACCGACGTGCACCCCACCACCCAGCCCAGACACCGAGAGCCACCAATGCACCGGCGGCAAGGGAGTCCCCCGCCAAAGGGGGGCACGACCGGGGGGAGTGGACCCCACACCAAACGTGGGGCCCAAATTGATCCAAGAGAGGGGGGACCACCAAAAACCCAACCCGAGCAACCAACAGGCACACACAGATAGCCCGACAGAATCTCTGTCGGGCCGACCGCATGCACCATCTACCTGACAGCGACCACAGGCCGGCCCCAGCCCAAGGGGCAGAGCAGCAGGGAGCCGCAGCCGAGGAGGGCCGGCTCTCACATCAAGAGCTCCGCACCATAGGCCCGGAGACGCCCCAGCACGCCACCCATGCACCCCCCCACACACAGAGCACCCCCACCGCAAATGCCACACAGGAAGACCAGCCAGTGCCCGGATGAGACGAAGCCACGCCCCCAACCGCCGCCCTACACCACCAATGACCACACGTACACTACCATAGCCGACCCCCCGCCAAAAGCCGGCAGCCACCCCGGTCAGAGTGCCGTCCATCGCAACCAGGAACCTAGATTAAAAGAATCGGAACAGCCCAGGAGGAACCGAAGCACCGGCCCCAACACTGACCGCCCCCAAGGCCCAAAGCCCACCCGCAGCCCAGACCCCAACAATGCGGCCCCCCCCCCCCTCCATCCCCGACCCCTAGTGTCACACGGAGAAAGGAGGTGTTTGTGAAAGGGGAAAAAAAAATAATAATAATAAAATAAAATAAATAAATAAATCTATATATGCATAAATAAATTATGAACAGACCCACTTCCTCCTCCTCCCACTCGAATATGGTGTTGATGCATGTTGTTATACAGTGCGTTTAAAATGGGGGGATGAGGTGGCGACCGGCACAGACCCACCTCTTGCCCAGAGAGCAGGCGGCACCCGTTCACCCCTCATCTCCGCACAGAACCCTAAATGTCTACATGCTACATATGAGAGTGGGCACAGGTCCGGGGAGGTGGAAATGGTAGTACATCCCACCACCTAAGTGCGATCATGTGCCCACTCCAGATCCTATATATGCATGTGTCGTGAGAGTGTTATAAGTGAGTGTCTAGGTTGTATATTAAAATTAGGGCCCAGGACCCCACCAGCCACGGAGATGGATGATTCTCCCCGTAGCTCAGTAGTGCATCTGAACCCCAAAACCCTGTTTGAGTGGTGGTGTGGTGGAGTGGGC
>NC_056507.1:43888749-43895500 GCF_014905685.2 Nematolebias whitei
GGGCAGTCTGTGACTGTCTCAGGAGGCATGAGTATTGGCAAGGGTTTTCTCACTCTAGCCCACATTGTCTGTCTACCATAATCTATAATCACGTCAAAGCGATTTATAAAATCCTGGCCGACCAAAAATGGGAATGAGTCAACCGGAGACAGATATACCGGGTGGTATAGTGTCATCTCGCCAACCTGCATGCGAACCATAGCTATAGCTGTTAGGGTTGTCTTCGCCTCCACGAGGCCCTGCAGCCCTATAGCACATTCTATGAGAGGTATTCCCCTGTGAACACTATTAGCGGCAGTCCTGAACTCCTCGAACAGTTTGACATAATAGTTATGTCGGCTCCACCATCCAGTAGGGCTTCAAGTGTGAGGACTCCTTCGAGTGTGATCGACAGGTAAGCTTTCTCAGCGACCCCCTTTCTGATCAGGTTACACAGGAACCTTGGAGGTTTCGGCCGACTGTTCTTGTCACGTCTACCTTCACCTTTGTAATCCTGGTTTTTCCGAACCGTTGGTGCAGTTGCTGCTGCTCCTGAGAGTTCGGCTGTTGACGGGCTTCCGTCAATCAACTGTCAACTGGTGATGAGCGGCTGAGATCACGTAGGAGCTGTGCAGCATAAGTAAATGACAAAATTCAGGTAAACCAAACAAATTAAATTAAAATAAATTAAACTCAGGTAAAACAATCGAATACATTAATATTTTTCATAAAATTTTTGTTATTACTAACCTGTGCTTTTTTGTTTCAATAAAACAAACTGGACGAGGAGACGTTGGACGGTCTTGAGAGCTACCTGGACGCGTGCTGTGAAAATATAGTGATGGGTAAACCTCAGAACACGTTCCTGTGATGTATGACATTCACTTTGTAAACGCACGCCTTGTTGGACTAACTCCTCCTTTTCCAATCTGCACTCGTTCAGAGCTTTTGATGTGAGCTGCAACTGTTGTTGTAGGGCATCATTTTCTGAAAACAGTGTTTGGCACTTAATCTGTCCCTCCCTCAGCTTCTCCTCATATGAGTGAGCTTGTAACGACAGCTGAGCTTGTGAGAGCTCTTTCTCACATTTTAACTTATTTGCACAGGTCTCCTGATCAAATTTAAACCGTGCCTCGAGTTTGAGGTACTCCTCTTTTTCGCTGTTTAACCTTATCGCAAGGTCATCTGCTCCGTTTGCCTCTCTATAAAATGTTGCCTTCAACAAGAGCGCTAACTTAGCCAGCTGGTCATAGCTTGACTTTGTTCTGGCTGTAGAGGTCACAATCTCTGCAACATCCTTCAGCTCGTTCAATAACTCTTTTGAGTTCATGCAGTCCACCTGTTCACCATATGGATTCAAGGATTCTGTGAACAGCGTTAACGCCCTCTCCAACCAGTCCTTCATCACACAAGGATCAATATTATTTTCTGTCACATCTGCCATGGGTATTCACTGTGCAGCACTTATCTGGTGACACAGTTGCCAACTTTAGAGTTTTTAACAGGTAAATATTTGTATTTAAGTGAGCAGTGAGTTTCACACACTATTTTAGCTCTGGGTTCACTCAACAGTACAGTTATAAGCCAACTTCTTCAAATGAATGGGCACCTATTTGTAGGTTTCACCCCAATGCATGAATATTCTAAGTAAATGCCTCCGTCTGGCAGTGTTACTTAAAGAGCTTAAATCAAACAGATACAAGAACCAGGCCTATTTCAGTGTTCATTTACTCTAAAGCACTTAAAATTAAATAAACCTGCAATTTTTCTAAAAGTCTCACAGCAACTTTAGTTTTCAAACGCTTTTTAAGCAGTTTTATTTACCAGAAATTCACTATTGAAAACAGTAACTCATAAACCAGGCCGGATTAATAAAATTTTTTTTTATTAAATGACAGGCAGTGAGCAGTCTCCCTTCAGGAAAACTGTTATACTCCTCTTTCAACAGCAGGTGGTGGCGTGAGCTTATTTGTACCAGCAGAAATCTATGACAACTTCCTGTGGATCATTCTGTTGACATCCGGTCGTTAGCCGTTAGCTAGACGTAGCACACGGTCGAACACGGTCAAATCAGCACTTTCTGAACGGATTTAAAGCTTAAACGTGGCGTCGCTTTAACAAGCACGTCTATCTGCATGAACACATGAGTTTTGGGAACAGTGGCAGGCTTTATTTAGCGATTTTAAACACAAAGGAGGGTTCGGTTGGACCGAGATACATGTCCGGGGTCACGTGACTTAACAGACACGTGAGCAACGGGGTGGGCTTTACAATCTGACATCAGAGGGAGCGGATGCACAGATACATCAACAGTTTCTCAGCAAATCAGAGCGACCCAAACAGCGGTTTTCAACCAATCACAGCTCTTGAATACTAGCTCTCATTGTTAGCAGTTAGCCTGAAAACTCCAGTCAACAATCGCCCATTAAACCTCCAAAATGCACAATTTACTTTTTATTTTTTATTTTTTTTTTATATATATATTTTTTTAGATGGCCTCCCTTCTCCCCTTACAGCCATCCTCTCCACACCATTATTATGAAATATTTATTATAGTGACTATCTAGTGTAGGTTTTTTTTTTTTTTTTAATAGGATAGAAAGAAAGAAAAGACAAAGTAAGACTCCAAAATATAAGCAATATACACAAAGAGAGCACACGGCAAAACACCCGGCCACTGTCTGTTCACCTGCAAAGAACATGACAAAACACATCAACAAAATACATATGTATAAAGAACTTAAAATATTCATGGCTTTGTAGTAAGTTTCCATAAATATATATACCCATACCTACGCCTATACACATACATACATACATACATACATACACATGAATATACATTCACATACATATCTATATATCTACATATAAAGCCTACATAAGCATCCCTGCTTCTATTTGTGTGTGGTTGTGAGCATGCATAAGTGTATAAGGCTTCTCTAATAGAACATTTAATAATAACTGTGAAGCAGCAGAGACCCGACCCCCAAGACCAGAGGTAGACGAAAAAGGGGGGACCAGAGCCCAAGACCCCAGGAGGGACCCCGACCGCGGAGCCCCCAGAGCCACCCACACAGGACGAACCACTCACCCACCCCCCAGAACGGACCACAGGGGAGAACCGGAAGATCCTCACCAGCGACCACATACAGTGACCCCCTGGGGCCAACAGCGACAAACTCATAGGCCTTCGTCGGAACCCGCCGCACCTATGTAGGTCCAGGTCCGGGCACCGAGGCCCGGGCACGGAGGACTCACACCACCCAGGCCTAGGCCCGACAGGGCCAGAGGACCCGAGCCCCACCAGGCAGACACCAGGCCGAGCCGACACACGCCCAAGCACCCAGCCCCCGACACCAAGAGCCCCAAGCACGCCGGCAGGCAAGGGCACACCCCACCAGGGGGCCGTGCGATAGGGGCGCGATGCCAAGCACCCCCAGTTGTATCAAAGAGGGGGCAGTCCGAGTCTCGACCTAACAAATACCCATTCATACACAGACACAATCACACAATCCCAACCTCAGTCTCACATTCACTCACTCAAAGACATACAATAACGATACATGCACAATTTACTGTTAAAAATGTAACGGATCAGCATTTAACAGAGGTCTCAGACGGCGCTCAGCTTTAAAACAGCGTTTTGTCCATTTAAAACACCACTCGTTCAACGAGTCCAGTGAACAGAACTGGGTCAGACAGAACCCCCTCTCTGTTACAGTTTAAACAGAATAAAGCGTTTTTCCACAGCATGTCAGCATTAGTTACACAACAGATGTACAATTTTCAGCTTTAAAATTAACACATTGACGTAATTGCAGCTTTCTGAACACCACAAGCATGAACCATGTTTGTACCAAGCTCAAAACTCGGACCTTTACATGCCAACATGAGTGTTATGCTACAATAACACAGACTTCGTCACATATAATTCACACCCTCTTTAAACATTCACAAAATGTCGAAAGAGGAGAATGGGTCCTAAATTATCTCTTTTAGAGACCATGCGAGCCATGAGCAGCTCTTTAGAGACCGTACGGGCCACCAGATGTAGTGTTGAACAGTGAATACCCATGGCAGATGTGACAGAAAAGAATATTGATCCTTGTGTGATGAAGGACTGGTTGGAGAGGGCGTTAACGCTGCTCACAGAATCCTTAAATCCATATGGTGAAAAGGTGGACAGCATGAACTCAAAAGAGTTATTGGACGAGCTGAAGGATGTTGCAGAGAGTGTGACCTCTACAGCCAGAACAAAGTCAAGCTATGACCAGCTGGCTAAATTGGCGCTCTTATTGAAAGCAACATTCTATGCTGTGGTAAACAAGGCTGACGACCTTGCAATAAGGTTAAACAGCGAAACATAGGAGTACCTCAAACTCGAGGCACAGTCTAAATTTGATCAGGAGACCCGTGCAAATGAGTTACAACGTGAGAGGGAGCTCTCACAAGCTCAGCTGTCGTTACAAACTCACTCATATGAGGAGAAGATGAGGGAAAGGGAGGTTAAGTACCAAGCACTGTGTTCAGACAACGATACGCTACAACATCAGTTGCAGCTCACATCAAAAGCTCTGAACGAATGCAGATTGGAAAAGGTGGCATTAGTCCAACAAGGCGTGCGTTTACAAAGTGAATGTCATACATCACAGGAACGCTTAAAAGCCTGTGAGGCGAAACTAGCCGCTGCAACAAATGAGATTTTTGACGTGGGGCGAGGTTGTCTGGAACTCAAAGACGAACAAGGTCAGAGTCCAGGTCACCCGCCATCCCCTCAGAAAGATTTTGCTGCACCTCCTGCTCTTAATCCCATTCCGTCACTTCCACATGTGTCTAGCAACACACCTCCATGTGCCATTTTGGTTCCTATGATACCAATAATACAGCCTTTGCTCCCAATTTCGGATTTGCACAAAATTGTAAAATATGTCAACCGCTTTGAGCCAGGGCCGTTAGGTTCAACTGACACTAAGGCCTATCTGGACAACCTTGACTTCCAATTAAGAAGCTATCCCAACGCTACAGTTGAGGATAAAGTAGGTTTGATCAGGCTCACTTCATCCAGGACGGTGTTTTCCTTCATAGAGCGTCAACCTGATGCCACGAGAAAGGATTACTGCCTGTTATGTGCTACTCTTATGAAAGAGTATTCCCCTTGCACGGGACCTGGCAGTTATCCAACCGCCGACAAGGTCATGAAAGGTAAGAATGAGCACCCCAGGGCATATTATTCCAGGATTTTACAGGCTTATTTTGGTTACAGGAACGAGGCCGACGTGGAGGAAGAGGAACCGGTAAAGTACGTGTTCAGCAAAAATCTCCACCCTGACAAGAATGTCAGTGCAAGTGATGGCTAATTTCAGAGAGAAATCCATCAGTGAGATAAAAAGTTGTGCTATGAATGTCTTTGAAGCACATTCACAGGCCAAAACACCCTTTGAGGTGTACCCAGGTGAGTGGATTCCTGTCCAATCAATGGAATTGGAAGGGACGAGAGCTTTGACTCCCCCTCCCAAAAAAGGCGAGAGGAAACGAGGTTTCCCAGCAGCCAAACCACAACAGGTGAGTGCCCCCTGGTCCAGACGAGATCCTAAATGGTTTCCCAAGGAACCAGAGGATGAACGATCGTACCAGAAGGGGGGCGAATGCCCTAAGGGTAAAAAGTATGGCACCAAAAGTGACCCATACAACCAGGGATCCCAACGAGAACCCCAAAGTGGGGGGTACTGTTTCCCCACCATGTCAGGCTGAACAGCATGAGATGAAAAAGAAACAGCAGCAGGTCCAGAAAAAGAACCGCAATCCTCTGAGCTCGGACGAGACAGACAGGGTGTGTTGGTTGTTGGACTTGTTGGAAGGTGTTGCAACGGACAAACGATGTAACGCTTTGTTTGGCGATATCATTGCTGATAAGTCAGAGCACACAGACAACACCGTTACTGCTGTCACAGACAGTCACCATGACGCTGTTGTGCTAAACTCTGACACGACCTCACCTGAAATTGGGGGTACAATCACATGTCACCGACGGTGACCCATCACAAACTGAAACCTCAGAAACAGCAGTAGCTGTGCTAACGGTTCAGTCCAAACAGGATGACACAAACAATAACACTGCCGCTGTCATGGACAGCCACCAAGACCTTGTTGTTACAAACAATGAGAGCCCCTCAACACACGTTGAGCGGGTGATCTCATACCTCAATGACGGAAGCCCGTCAACAGCCGAACTCTCAGGAGTAGCAGCAACTGCACCAACGGTTCAGAAAAACCAGGATTACACAGGTGAAGGTGGACGTAAGAAGAAACGTCGGCCAAAACCTCCAAGGTTCCTGTGTAATCTGATCAGAAAGGGGGTCGCATAAAAAAGCTTACATGTCGATCACACTTGAAGGGGTCGTCATACATGAAGCCCTACTGGATGGTTGAGCCGACATAACTATTATGTCAGCCAAACTGTTCGAGGAGCTCAGGACTGCCACTAACGGTGTTCACAGGGAAATACCTCTCATAGAATGTGCTATAGGACTGCAGGGCCTCGCAGAGACGAGGAACCCTAACAGCTAGAGCTATGGTTCACATGCAAGTTGGCGAGATGACACTATACCACCCGGTATGTGTCTACGGTTGACTCATTCCCATTTTTGGTCGGCCAGGATTTTATAAATCGCTTTGACGTGATTATAGATTATGGTAAACAGACAATGTGGGCTAAAGTGAGCAAACCCTTGCCAATACTCATGCCTCCTGAGACAGTCACAGACTGCCC
>NC_056507.1:43895600-43911601 GCF_014905685.2 Nematolebias whitei
ATATATATATATATATATATATATATATACACACATATACACACATACATATACATACATACATACATATACATACATACCTACATACACACACATATATACATACCTACATACACACACACATATATACATACCTACATACACACACACATATATACATACCTACATACACACACACATATATACATACCTACATACACACACATACACAAATATACATACATACATACACACACATACACATACATACACACACATACACATACATATACCCACACATACATACATATACATATATATACATAAAGAAAGAAAGAGAGAGAGAGAAAAAAAAAAAGAAAGAACTCATTGTTGAAGCGAACCTGGCCCATCCGTGGACCTGACCTGGCCCACGGTCATACGTTGAACAGCCCTGCTTTAAACCAAGCTGTTGTTCCTTTTAATAAAGCCATGGAGTGATGTCTCGTTCCCTGAACAGCTGACCGTTAACATAAAGTTTATCTACAGCAACTGTAGCCCTGGCGCCCTCAGACATGAATTTTTTCCTGATTGGAAATAAAATTCGCCTCCGATCGAGTATTTCTTTAGGAAACTGATCATTAACGCTGAAATCTTTCCCACGCAGCTCTCTGCCCTGACTTCTCACCTGCTCTTTCTGTTTATAATGCTCAAATTTAGCTATAATTGGGCGAGGTCGTTTGTTATCGGGCCTCTTACCTCCGAGCCGGTGAACACGATGGAAAGTGAACTTTTTTACGGTCTCACTTGGGAGTTTCAGCTCACGTTGGATAAACTCACGGATCGTCGCTTCTGCGTCCTCCTCTCCTCGTTCAGGGATCCCAGAGAAGACAAGATTATCCCGCATACTCCGAGCTTGAAGGTCCAGGATGGACTCTTTCATTTTTCTGTTATCTCCGGATATCTGCGTCATCCTCTCTGTGAGATCTTTAACGTCTCCCCTCAGAGATTGGTTTTCTGCAGCTAGCGACGCCACCTGAGCTTGACTGAACTCCAGAGATTCCCTCAACGCTTGAAATTCTTTGTGGAGAGCTTCAACGAGAGCCAGTCGGGCATCTAAACTTGTTAACTTTTTGTCGATGGACTCCAGAACATCGGTGAAGCTTTTCTCAGGAGACGTGGACGCGCCGCTTGAGCTCTCCGAACGCGTGCGCTTGGATGTTGGAGTAGCGGTGGGTGCGGTGTTCTGAGGTTTACCCATCACTATATTCTCAAAGCACTCGTCCAGGTAGCTCTCAAGACTGTCCAACGTCTCCTCGTCCAGTTTGTTTTATTGAAACAAAAAAAGCACAGGTTAGTAATAACAAAAAATTTATGAAAAATATTAATATATTAATATATTCGATTGTTTTACCTGAGTTTAATTTATTTTAATTTAATTTGTTTGGTTTACCTGAATTTTGTCATTTACTTACGCTGCACAGCTCCTACGTGATCTCAGCCGCTCATCACCAGGTGCCAGAGGGTTTTCTGTGCACCTTGGGGAATTGGACAAGCGTACCAAATTTCATGTTTCTACGACAAACTAAGGTTAATGCGGAGGTTATTTTGAAATTTTCTAGGTGGCGCTCTTGAGCCGTTACTGTTGCGATTTTTGCCTTGCCCTTAAAATACGTAAATTTTCACCAGTCCTGATGCGTCCGTCAAATTTGGTGACTTTTGGGATCTGTTAAGGCCCCCAAAACTCCAATTCATTTGGCGGAAAAAATTGCAGCTCGGGCCTGAACAGAGCGATTACAATAGGCCTTCGCAGCGCTAAGCTGCTCGGGCCTAATTAACAGTCCTGCAGTAAATACCAACTTTGTGAAGGTTATGGAGTTAAAGTAATTTTATTCAAACATCTTGATTAAGCTGTTATTGTGTTGGGAAGACAGAAAATGAGATCTTGTTACCTTTGTGATACTTTGAATGCAACATTCAGTTCACTGAAGTCATTTTCCTGTGGTTTACCTGGAAAACATAAAAATTACTCATATCCACAATCACATTTTTCTTTAATGATAATGTTACAATTTACGTATACTGCAGTCTTTGACAAAGGATCTATAACTTGAACTAAATTATGTCAATCTCTCGGAAAAAAAGGCCAAATATTTTCTAGTTGAGTTCAGTAACTGGAGTTATCATAAAAATTAAAAAAAAATTAACAACTTTCAAAATTTAAGCTGTAATGGATATTTTAAAACGCTGAATTAGACAGAAATAGACTCGTTTAAACCGCCATGATGGCAGTTAGCTGCAGTTAAAATACAACTAGTAATTTAACATGTTTAACTAAAACTGGCGACATGAAGTATTCATGTTGATAAATTGTGCTTCTTCTTCTTTTATTTTACTCACTCATGGGGCAGGCGCAAAGGACTATTCAGCCAATCATGGCCGCTATTCTGAGGCAAACACATTCATGTCACTCGTAGGTAACATTTAGACAAGCACGACTGGCTAGAATTTCCAGCCGAAACCTGGATCTTGTTTCATGAGGACCCGGCTCAATTGACCACTGGTTAGGTTGATTGGTAACTCTAAATTGTTCCTATGTCTGAGAGAGAGAGTGAATGGTTGTTTGTCTTGTTTGTCTCCATGTGTCCCTGTGATGGACTGAGACCTGTCCAGTATATCCCCCACCTCTTGCACAGTGATGGCTGGACATGGGCTGCAGTGACCCCTGTGACCTGTAAAGGAAGAAGCGGTTAAAGATAATGGATTGATTGATATCATAATAATAATATATCATCTCAAAAGTATGAATACATATTTATAGTGCTTCTGATGCTTATAAGAAAATGAACATGGTGGGAACATAACGTCCATCCATCCATTTTCTTTACCCGTTTATTCCATTTTGGGTCACGGGGGTCGCTGGTGCCCATGTCCAGCAATCACTGTGCGAGGGGCGGGGTACACCCTGGACGGGTCGCAAGTCCATCACAGGGACACATAGAGACAAACAAGACAAACAACCATTCACTCTCTCACTCACACCTAGGGGCAATTTTAGAGTTACCAATCAGCCTAACATGCATGTTTTTGGTCTGTGGGAGGAAACCGGAGTACCCGGAGAAAACCCACGCATGCATGGAGAGAACATGCAAACTCCACCCAGAAAGGCCCCTGGACCGGGGTTTGAACCTGGGACCTGTTCGTTGAGAGGCAGCAGCTCTACCAGTTGCTCCACCGTGCTGCCCAGAAAATAACGTAAACTTTATTATTTTATTTTTATTTTATTTATTCATTCATTCATTTCATTTCAGTTAAAACAAGACTTATTCCATACAAATAAAATAAGATACATATAAAATGAAAGGCAGCAGAAGAAGAACAAATTCTTATCATTTCTGCCCCTTCTAAACAATATCAATTCAAAACAATCTATTCAAACAATACATAATACAACCAACCATAAAACTTATCACAATTCATTATAATTCCATACCATTATCCAACTTAAATATATTTCATCATCAATACATTCTTAATCTTTTTTTTTAAATACAACTAATGAATTCTCCTTTTTGATATCATTATCCAAACCATTCCATAAACTAATTCCCTTGATTGAAGTAGACCTACCCTTAAAACTTGTTCTATATTTCATCTTTACAAAAATATCTGTTCCCTTTAAATTATAACAACTATTCCTTTTAACGAAATACACTTGTACTGTATGTTTGATAATAAATTTAGGTTCTGAGCCTTGTACATAAATAATAGAATATTGTAATCCACCAAATCATAAAACTTAAGAATTTTCAGTTGATAAAACAAAATACTTGAAGGATGGCGATAATGCTTTTTTGCGATAACTCTTATAACTCTTTTTGTAAAATAAAAATAGACTTGGTTGCAGTTTTACAAGCTGTACCCCAGATAGCAACACAATAAATCAAATGTGGCACAACAATTGTATTGTACAGTAGACACAATGCTTTATCAGTCAGAAATTCTCGTACTTTATGTAGCATTGCTATAGACCTGGAAATTTTAGTTCTTATAAAATTAATATGTTTTTTCCATGTCAATTTATCATCTATAATCACTCCCAGAAACTTTACTTCACTCACTCTTTCTATCACAACACCATCAATTTCGAAAGGAAAATCTATAGATGGCTTTTTTTTACTAAATATCATATAATTTGTTTTTTCTAGATTAAGTGATAATTTATTTAATTTAAACCAAGTATGAATTTTTACAAACTCAATCTTCATTAATTCAAACATCTGATTTAAGTCTCTACCCGAACAAAAGAAAGTTGTATCGTCTGCAAATAAAACAAACTTGAGAATACTAAACACCTTAACTAAATCATTTACATACAAAATAAACAGCTTTGGCCCAAGAACTGAACCTTGAGGTACTCCACATGAGACATTACACAAACCAGATCTAACCTCATCAATCTGTACAAACTGTTTTCTTCTGTTTAAATAGCTAGATATCCACTGTATGGCTAGACCTCTAATACCATATTGTTTCAATTTTCCAAGCAAAATAGTGTGATCAATGGTGTCAAAAGCCTTTTTCAAATCAACAAATAGACTTACACAATATTGCTTCTCATCTATCGCTGTAGTAACCTGTTCCATTAAATCCATAAGAGCCAGACATGTTGAATTATTAGATCTGAAACCGTATTGCTCATTACTCAAAAGATTGTTTATCTATAAATTTGTCCAGCCTGGACACAAATAATCTTTCAAGAATTTTAGAAAACTGTGGCAACAACGATATAGGTCTATAATTTCTAAACAAACTTTTCTCACCATTTTTAAAAATTGGAATCACCTTTGCGATTTTCATTCTTTCTGGGAAAATGCCTTTAGAAAATGATAAATTACAGATATATGTAAATGGTTCCAACACATTACTTATTATTTCCTTCACAATCCACATATTCATTCCTTCACAATCATTGGATCTTTTATCAGCAAATTGTCCAACTACCTTCATTATTTCTTCCTTACTAGTACCATTAAGAAACATACTGTTTGCACATCCATTGATCAAATAATTCACATTACCATCTACTTTAGGAATTGACGTTGCAAAACTTAATTCCACATTTGCAAAATAATTATTAAATCCGTTTACAATCTCTGTATCATCATAAATTTCCACATTGTTTTCAACAAAATGTTGTGACAAGCCCCTATTACCATTTTGTTTACTTAAAACATTGTTAATTACTCGCCATGTCGCTCTCATGTCACCACTGCATTTATGTAATAATTGACTATAATATTCCATTTTATGTTTTCTTATTATCCCTACCAATTTATTTTTATACTTTTTGTATTTTTTTTCAGCATTTAATGTTCTAGATTTCATAAACCATGAATAAAGTTTATTCTTTTTATTACATGCATTCTTCAATCCTTTAGTCATCCAAGGATGATCGACTTTCTTATCTTGTATGTAGATATTTTTTACACAATTTTTTTTTAACAAAACTTCAAGGATCCTCATAAATTCATCATAAGATTTGTTTACATCATCCACATATACTTCATCCCATTTTTGTATATCTAAATCTTCTTTAAATTTATCCAATGCTTGTTTTGATGTGTTTATTTTTGTATTTATTCTTTTTAAATTTTTTTTGGTTTATTATCATCACATTTATAAATTGAAAAAATTGGTAAATGATCACTGATATCCATCATCAATATTCCACTTATCACATCATCATCTTCTATGTTTGTGAATATATTATCGATTAACGTAGCACTGTGAGTTGTTATTCTTGTCGGCCTTAATATCAACGGATATAAATTTAAACTATTCATCAAGTTCATAAATATACTGGTATTATTAGAGTCTGTCATGTTGCCCAAATCAATATTGAAATCACCACATAAAAAAACTTTTTTATTTCCACTCTTAACCAATAATTCTAATATTTTATCTGTAAATGTCTCTATCTTTGAACTTGGCGATCGATACACACAACTTATTATAATATTTTTTCCATCTTTGTTTATTATTTCCACTGTAATCATTTCCATCATATTATCAACAACCATAGACATTTCTTTAATCAACTTACATTTTATTTCCTTTTTTATAAATATAGCTACTCCTCCACCTCTTTTATTTTTTCTGTTTATATAATGGAAATCATATCCTTCAATGTGGATGTTTTTTATATTTTCATCATTAAGCCATGTTTCTGATAGTGCTATTATTGTAAAAGTTTTTTTTATGTTTTGGAGATTTTCTAGCATATAAGATATATTTGCATTTATACTTCTACAGTTCAAATGAATTATAGAAAGATCATCATTTGTCATGTTAACTTCCTTAAACTGTTCTTCATTGTAGTATTTACTGTCTTTTTTAGCTGGAAAAAGATTTCTATCTAGTTCTTCATCATCATTATATGTTTTAAATTCCAAATCCTCATTCGTCATGAGTAAGCTATTGTCTTTCGTTAAACCATTTTACTTAGTCATCCTTATATGTGAATCATCGGGCATAGTTTTCTAATATATCTTATCTTATATGCTTATCCAATTTTTTCCAATTCCTTCACATCTTGTATTATTTTTGCTTGCAACCCTTCCTGTACTCTAATCCATATCTTTCCATTTCTTGTCCATGTTGAGACTATCTGTTTTCTTTTCCGTAACAACCTTGCTTCGCGTGCAATGATACCATTTCTTTTTGTCAAATGTTCGTTAATAAACACATTAGTTCCCTTAAGTTTATTTGCCTGCATGATTACTGCATTTCTAGATTTCCTACTAATGAATTTTACCACAATAATCGGTTTAGATTTCTCAGCTTTGTTAAGCAATGTATGACATAGAGAAATGTCTTCATATTTAATGTCTATTTCCTTGTTCTGTAGAAAAGTCACTACCTGTTCTTCGAGAGTCCTCTGTTCTTGTGGAGATGCATCTTCATCAATACCTTCTCCTGAAGTGGCCTTTGAATATGAAGATTTTAACGCAAGACCAGATATGATTATGTTGTCTTGCCTAGAGTTTTGTTCCAATGCATCCACCCTATGCTCGAGTTCATTTATTTTTTTATCCTTCATGTTTAATTGTACTCTTAATTGTTTCACTTCTTCAAACAAACCGATCAAAAGTTTCTGTTGGGTTGACAAATTCGTAATTTCAGTACTCATAAAGTTCAGAGATTTCTTTATCTCCTCCATATCATCTGTGTTAGATTCCAATAAATCATGTTTTTTTGTTTTTGATTTTGCCATTACTCACTGTAACAGCCACTCTCCTGCTGGTCTTGATTTTTCAAGTCTTGAACCTTAATTAGCCGAAGCCCGATGTCGGATGAAAAAAAGACACCTCTCTTCCCAGCAGCAGCGGACCCCAAAATTTCCACCCGCCCGATGGCAGCGGTCCAACAAGTCGTCAGTCCAGAGCCGCCCTCCACTACCACAGACTAGCAGACGCCGCAAGTCCGATTCTTGGAGACCAGATCCCGCAGCTCCAGACGCTCCAAGAACCACAACAGCAAATCGGCCCTCACTGAAACAAGGATCCAACGGCGATATCCTCCCGCACCTCCGCACCTCGTCCCAGCAGCTGCAGCCCCCCCGGCTCGACAGCCGAAAGCCGACACTAGCCACTGGGTCCACCTGCCTCTCGAACGTAGTCCGCCACCTGGCCGCTGGCTCAGGAGCCACACCTGGTTCAGGAGCCACACCTGGTTCAGGATCCACGTTCCTTCAGCCAAATCCGAGACCTGGTCACGATGCCAAGAGTCCCAAGACCTCCGCAGCTGTCTCAATCCACCTCTGCGCCTCTGTTCATGAAAGAGACGGTGTCCTGTGATCCCAGTAGACATGACTGGTTCCCCCCGTCTGCCATCCTGCTGTGCAGTCAGCTACAATTAGAGAAACCCTCGGACGACCATATCAGACTCTCTGAGGCGGGTTCACTGCTGTGGGCTGTTAGTTTCTGAAAATGGAACGTCCTGTCTTCTCCGTCAACACAACAAATACAACAAAACACAACACAACAAACACAACAAAATAAATAATTATTGACAGCAACACTCAAATACATGCGTCCATTTTGTTGCTTATCTGGAGATTTTCCTATTCCCATAGTGTCCACTAGGTAGCATAGTTTTTCAAACAACAGAACTGGGAATACAGTAGTTCCTCACAACTTCACGGTTCATTTTTTGCAGATTCGCTGTATCGCGGTGAAATATAATTTTATCAGATATTAACTTAATGAAATGTCTAGATATATGTATCCCGTTTTGATATTTAGAATGATATTGTGTTAAAAACATAATCTGATTCCGTTTCCGGTAGAAAATGTAGTTCTATTTCGTATAAGCTTCGCCCTTTAAGGCCTTTGCTTTAGTGGTTTATCCCTTTATGCGCAGCATAATCACTGAAAAAATTTAGTCCACGCCCACCTGCTGTGTGGACCCCACCCGGTCCGTATAAATTACGTTAAGAGCGGGAAATCGGCTCCCATTTTTTCTTCAGCGAGCTAAAATAGCACTGTCAGAAGAACAAAGAAGGAAAATTGTGTAGATGACCAACCTTTGTTAAGAATGCTTGGCCCGGCAGTCGACCTCCGGTTGTCCGGTGAGTTCTCCTCCCCGAGGAGAAGCTGACGAGCAGTCTTATTTCAAGGTAAGCGCCGAGGAATATTTCCCAGTGACAGGTCACTACACGCTGGACAACGCCATCTTGTATTTTTTCCTCTTATCGCCGACCCTCGGAGCGAATCGGATGGTTCCTCCGGGACAGGCGTGCTTAGCTGCAGCCCCCGCTGCTCATTCCCTCCTGGGGAGCGTAGTGTCGGTGGAGGGGGGCTGAGTGAATGCTCACCCCATCCCACCTCGTTTTGCATCGGCGATCACACCGCTCCCGGCCGACGGCGCCCTCAGGGGTTGCCCGGCGTAACCCAGGAGGAGGCTGACATGAAGGGACCCTTTTTTCTACGTCCCACGCCTTTTCCCGCCAGTTCGGATGATCGGCGGGAAGGTTGTTTTACTGGGCTCCACTCCGGCTCACCGTCTTGATCCATATGGCCTCGTGTTCCAACAGGACGTTCGACAGGCAAGGCCACAGACGGTTCTTTCCTGCTAGATTGGGGGAGTCGGTCCCCAGTCTACACCCATCACCAGAGTGGAGGGGTTCACCGAGCGGGGCTATCCCTCGGTAACCCCCCCTGGAGCCAAGTCTCGTGGAAGTTTTCGGAGCGAAGCTGTCCAGGTCGGAGCAGCGTCCCGTCCCTCCGAAGAAACACGAACCAGACGGTGACCACGCTCTCCAATCGAGCCCATCAATGTGTTTTCAGGCAGCCACAGCTAGCAACAACGTGGCGCTGCTAGCATATAGCATGTCCAAGGGGCTGAAGGCCGCAGACCTGCCTAAGGAGACAAAGAACTCCCTCTGTAAGGCAGCAGACATCATCTTCAACATGTGTGCCTCTTCTACGGTTTGCCAGTCGAGGATTGCAGCATGGATAACGATGATCCAACGATCCACCTGGTTTCGTTACTCTCCCTCACTGCCGGAGAAACTCCACAAAGACCTGATGGAGGGCCCATCACGGCGGACGCGCTGTTTGGGAGCAGCTTCAAAACCATGCTGGCGAATTGAAGCAGTCAGAGGAGGTGCCAGAGGCTGTGCGCCACCTCATCAAGCCGCGCGGCTCATCCCGCCCCCCGGCCTGCTGGAGGGACCGTCGCGAGCAAAGCATTGACGTTTCCACGGCCGCGGCTCTCTCTCAGCTCCACCACCAGCCCCGCCCGTGAGAATCCAGCCCTCTTCATTCTGGCAACCTGCAGTTCAGCGTTTCCCCAGAGTTTGCCTGCAAGATAGCGCTCTGGGCAAACAAATCGCAGAGCTCAAGAGGGAGAAGTTTTAAAAAATGACGGTCTCTGGAGGGAAACGAAAGTTGAAATAAATCATCATTCAATGATTAAAGTGTCTGTTTTTTAGCCAGTCTGTAAGCTCGGATGAACTCACAGCGGCCGCGCACACATCCTCCACACATAAGGAGCCGGTGTCCTTAAATAAAGGTTTTTTAAACTCACCGTCGCTCCAAGACATGACGAGTCGCTCACACGACACAATGGTAAGCGAAAATAACTCGTTATCATCCCGAGCTGCACGATCCTCACCCAAGCGGTGTCAAACTCGCACTCGTGGGATGAAACAGCCTCCATCCAACGGCGCTGCGTTGATGTTGGCGCACACACACAGCTGCCCGGCGCTCACCGGCTCACATCGGTATAAATGTGGACCGCAGGCTGGGTCAGGTGGAGGTCCTCACTCTCACAAGAGCGACACTCGCCTCAACGAATCAAACGCGGGCAGCCGTCACCCACCGCGTCTTAGCGCTCGGCAGCTCACGGCAGCATAAACGTGAGACAGCTGAACGAACCCGGTGACGAGTCCCGCCTCCCTCCAGCGAGAGCGGCGCGCGTCCCTCCGGGGAAAACGTGTGCTCCCGCGGGGCTCGCAGCCTTCACTCCAACAGCATGGCGTAGATGAAGTCACACCCTCCGCCTCTCAACGTTCGCACAGCGACGTCAAACGCGCAGCCCCACGGCGTCATCAGCTGTCACACGCTTCGCCTTAGCACACCGGCCCACCTGTACATGAAGGTTGGTCTGCGGTCCGAACGCAGCGCACGGGCGCGTTCAGAGCCTTTTTCGAGGAAGCCCTGCCTTGGGACACGCAGAAAACATTCCCGCGATGCATGACGGCGGTTGAGGGGCGGACTGGTGACAGCCGTACAAAACGTGACGCATCACTTAAACGCACGTTCACTCCACGAATGTTACGTAGAGTGGCTAAAACATGCTCGCCGTTCAGATGGATGGACAGGGTGTTATGCAAATGGTTACAAGTTACAGTTTGCAACCCGACCCCCTCCGTTCAGAGGAGTTATAGAAACGGTCCTGTCATCATCAGACCAAATCTCATCCCTAAATGCAGAAGTCCAAGTGTTTCTGATAAAAGTAATCTCCAGAGTTTCCAATGGAGAGAAAACACAGGGTTTTACTCACGTTACTTCCTGGTTCCCAACGGACTGGAGGGATGAGACCGATTTTGGATCTGTCAGTTTGTTTTTTTTTCAACAAGGTGATCATGGACAGACCGTTTTTCACATTTTGACAACCAGACAGCTGTTGTACAACATCCAGAGAAACGCATACGATCATCCCAAAACACAGAAAATTCCTGCGTTTTTCTCCTTTCAGGGGATGAAGTATCAGTACAACGGGCTGCCGGTCGGGTATTCCCTCGCACATCGTACGTTCTCAGTGTGTGGAGACAGCCCTACATCTGTTACACAGAGCAGAGATGAGAGTTTTGTTTTACCTGGATGACCTGCTGCGGCGGTCACGCTCCAGACAGGAAGCAGTGATATAGGCTCAGGTGTTGACATCACACCTGTCAAATCTGGTTTTCGCCATAAATTGGAAGAAAAGCTCGATTTTCCCGGCCCAGACATTTGTTTATCTGGGAGTGGAGTTAAATTCAACCACCATGAAGGCTCGTTTATCACAAAGGAGAATTGACATTTTAAAAAATCAACTCCGCCACGTAAGACCTGGCAGAGTGGTAACAGCTGTTTCCGTCATGAAGCTGTTAGGAATGATGTCATCAGCTCACACAGTGGTTCCGCTGGGTTTATTACACATGAGACGCCCCCAGAGATGGTGTAGGCGTTTTTCTTGTAGAAAAACCAGCACCTATTAAAAAATAATTACCACAAACAGAGAACAGAGGTGAGTTATAATAGACGCAAATTCTTTGCAAAGAGAGACATCATTCCGACCAAAGTCAGAACGAAGTCTAAAGTCGCTTCTGTGTGCGTCCGTTTTTATTAGAGCATGTAGGAGGGGTTAACAGATAAAAACAAATAATACAGATGTAGCAAAAACAGAAGCTACAAGCTCAGGTCAGAGTGTTCTCTGATTCAGACCGCACTGCTCTCAGCGTGTCCAGCATAAATGTCCAAAGTACACTTCTACACACAGAAGCTTTGTTGAAACAAGCATACTGATAAGAAAAACAGTTTCAAATGATCAATAGTCCAAAACTCTCCAACATTCCTTCCTGTTTATCATTTAAACTGAGATTATAAACATGATAATTAAATAATTATTATTAAGTATGTATTTTCTAGGAATTCAGTGTGAATGACGTGGAAAAAACCCCCAGGGCAGATGTTAAAGTAGTGGGAGGAAAAACAACGTCATCGCTCCAGGCCCTGGATGGCAACGACCTTTTGCAGGCTCACTCTGTATTCCCTAAAAAGCAACTCAAATAATAAAACATAAAATCAAAAACCAATCAAAACATAATTAGTGTGAACTCATAAATTAAAAAACAGTAGAAACAAAAAACAACAAGCTCTTTATGAGCATTAATTCTTCATGAACTGCATGAATAGAGATCTGTAAAAGCATAGAACAAATAATATTTGGCTAAAGCAATTGAGCTTGGGGTCAAAGCATAAAATCATCAGGGGATGAAGTTCTCTTGGTCTTTTTCATGGCCAAGTAAAGCTGATACATCATCTCGGTACCAGTTATGTCAGGATAATTTCAGCACCGGAATCACTCTGCATTTTCTCTTGGCAAGTTAACATAGTCATGACATCTCACTGGGTGCAGGGAAGCCTATCCATCAGTCATCACGTTCGTTATTCATACGAGTCTGGTATAAATTAATGAGTCCTCCAGTAAAACTCTTCATCATCATCTTCTTCAAACATGGCACAATGTAAGAGAAGAAAAGACAAAACAGAATGAGGATCACAATTACTGGGGTACAGATTTTTAACACTAGCTGCCACCACGGTCCAGAAGTGAACCATAACCAGAGGTCCCAGCCGGGACTTGGGTGGTGGTCTGCATCCATTGCTCCCTTCAGGTTCCGTAGGGAGCGGAGTGCTTCTTCAGCGTGGGTGTCGTTTTCTCCTGGGATATAAGTACAGCATGATGTTCCAATAATTTGACATACACCACCTTGTGAGGCTGTCAGCAAGTCCAAAACCATACGGTTCTGCAGCACCATCAGGCGAAGTGCTACTATTTCTCTGCTCCGAGCCTCTGCTAAATCAAGAGAGATGTTCACAAAGGCATGAAAGCGGTAATTCAGTGTCTCAATCATAAGTGCATTTTTCCCTACACTGATCCAAGGAAACAGTGCGTGACTAACTTTACTTCCTGTTGACCAAAGTTTATGATCTCCTGGCACATCGGCTCCCCAGATTGAGTCATGTGGTGTGAAATTTATTACCTCTCGTCTCCTGCGTTGTTTCATATTTGGTGGGTGAATAAGGAAAGTGTGGTCTGTCACCCATGTAGGAGCGCATATTCCAGTCCAGTTCACAGGCAGGGTCGAGTATAGTTTGTGTCCGCAGAGCCACCAGCCATTTTGAATGAAATACATACCATTTGAGGGGGCATTCATGTTCGCAGGCACCCCTTCTCCTTGGGTGTATGCACATCTATTGTGACACTGAGTTGCTTTGTCAAGTGCTCCCAACCAGTTGCCTCCTTTTTCACAAGTATTACTCAGACACGTGTGAGTCTTATTTCCCTGAATGTAGCATGTGAAACTCAGATTTTTAGGGTTCGTGATGTATGGTACCTGAGGTTTTTGTACTCCCTTCACCGTCACGTTGGTTTGAGCCCAGAACAGCAAATCACAAGTGCCATTCCTGATCCCTGGACGAGCAGGGTCAGTATCTTTGGTCGTTATACACGAGTCTTGGAAAGCTCGGGCCCCTATGGATGCCATACATTTTGCTTCAGTGACGTTCATGGGTTGCACCTCTAGGTGTACCTGAGTAGAAGAAGGTGGGAGATGAGAACACACATAGCAACCTTCAGTGGTCACTTTTCTGACGCTGGTCTTAACATACCGGTACCAGGCATTGGTCTCTTGGGGATGTTTAGGATCCCAGATCTGGTCCTCGTGGTCATCAGTTTTGGTCCATCGTTTCTGTCTTTCCACGTCAGAACCTGTAAAATGATGATAAATCCAACCACATACCAAAACCATCATACAGCCGATGATCCATCTAGCCAAAGTAGGTGACATCATGTACAGATGTACTGGACTGTGAGTGACCTATTCAAGGTGTAGGACCAAGGCAGATTGCTGCTCTCAGTGTTGATTTCTTCACTGACCTTTGTGACGCCTCACCCTAGGTGATGAGGCCCCCTTGTGGTCAGACTTTTTCAAACACCTTGGTTGATTAAGAGTCCAATACCTTGTGGAGTTTGCAGTGAGACAGATGGATCCAACTGGTTCTTTCTGCTATTTTCACAGCTGTGGGTGTGGTTAATAGCACTTGGTATGGTCCTTCCCAACATGGACTGGCCCAATTTTTTCTTTTGATGACCTTAATGAAGACCCAGTCACCAGGTTGAACTGATGACTTTTCCTGTGGAGACAAAGAATCAGAAGGCAGTAAATTGGTCTTGAATACTTCTTTCTCTTTAAACGTTTTTATCATAAAATCTGCTAATGTTTGTTCTTGTTCTGCTTTTTGCAGGTCTGGTGAGAACAAAGGCATTCTGTATGATCTGCCATGTATTATTTCAAATGGAGTCAGATCATTAGAAATTGGAGTAATTCTCATATACAGTTTGACCAGGTCCAGGCATTCAGGCCATGGACGGTTAGTTGTTTCCATACATTTCCTTAGTCTGCTTTTTACAGTCCCATTTGTTCTTTCAACCAATCCAGCACTTTGAGGATGGTAAGAACAATGGTTCTTTAAAGTTAGTCCTAGATGTGTGGCCATGTTTTGTATGACTTGATTCACAAAGTGAGGGCCATTATCACTGTAAATGGTTTCAGGGATCCCATGTACAGGAACAATGTTTTTGCAAATAGATTTAGCTACAGTTAGTGCATCTGCATGCTCAGAGGGGACTATTTCAACCCATTTAGAGAAAGCGTCAACCATTACAAGACAATACTTGTATGGTCCACTTTGTGTTAGTTCAATGAAATCCATGTACATTTTTTGAAATGGGTAAGTTGGAACAGGAAAAGAGCCTCTTTTAGGTCTCATGTTTCCCTGTGGGTTGTGTCTTATGCATGTTGAACAGGTTTTACAAAAGCCTTTTAAGTATGATTCAAGTCCATAAGTTGTGAAATATTTCTGTATTTGGCTAATCATCCCCTCACTTGACACATGGCAAAGCCCATGTGACAAGATTGTAGTGGCTTTGAATAGAGATTTAGGTAAAACTGGCTTATTATTAACATGATAAAAGCCTTCAGTATTCAGTGTGGCACCTTTTGTTTCCCATAACTGCTTTTCTTGTTTGGGTGTGGCGCGTTGCATGTCCAAAAGTACTGATTTGTCAATCATGTCAGCTGTTTGCGTAGTGTTGTGGCTTGTGAGCTACAGTTGTGTTCAAAACAGCTGAAGCGGGCACCTTAGTTCAAAAGATTTATTTGACAATGGATTACAAGTATTCAGAAATCATTAAACAAGTACAATTGTATGCATACAATGGGCATTTTACAGAACCGACCTGTATCAGCGTAGTTCCACAGCAAAATGCACTGACCTGCCCTCTCACTCTGCACCTTATCACAGATTTTAGCAGGCTCTACCTCTGATTGCTTTAAACAACCAGTTGTCATGGTTACGGGGCTCTTCTGCTTGTTAGATAAGCCTTGGAGGTTACATACCACAGATAAAGTTTATGGCTCTTTGTTAGACACGCTGGTGTTTTTAGCTGAAGATTTTCCTCTGAACTGATCACAATTGTTAAACGATTAAATGCTACTTTCTTACTACTTTTGTTTAGTCAACTACATTAAGTTTAAGCAAACTATATTAAGTTTAAGGTAGAGAAATGTGTTCTAGATACTTTAATGTTCCTCAGTCTGTGTGTGTGTGTATCAGTCTATGTGTGTGTGTGTGTGTGAGCGTAGGTGTGTGTGAGTGAGCATGTGTGGTGTGTGTAATACTCCGAGGCACTTTCCTGGAGTCTAATCA
>NC_056507.1:43911701-43914761 GCF_014905685.2 Nematolebias whitei
TTTGCCAATAATTGAATTTGTTAAAATGTGTAAGGCTGTCTGGACAACATCTCCGGATTGTAAGGGGTCAGTGTTTACCTCTTCGTCCGCCATTATCTGCTATTTAGAAATTAAATAGTAGATGTAAATGTTTAGGTGGTAACAGAAAATCAGAAAAATCTTTTTCTTGATAAGTTTACCCTTATGTAGTGATTTATCAATTAAACGTGCGTTATCTTCTAGCAAAATGAGTAAACTATTCAACTCTGTGAATATTTGTAACTGTATCTTATTTAAAAGTTTCTAAATTTTTATTATGTACCTGTTTCTCAAGGATTTATCAGTGAATAAAAATTTGTTTGGTAAAAGCCCTTTGCATAAATACCTTCATAACTTTTAAAACGCAAGATAACAGTGTTTATTCAGCTTTGAGGAAGTTTTTTAGCTCAAAAATTGCCTTACAGAAAAATAAAAACGTTTAATTTCACTCTTTACCTAAAAACGAAGTGAAACCTGTGATCCCACGTCTTCTCCACAAGATGTCAGTACAACCTCAACAACGTCAACTCCGACACTGTTTGTGTAGTCCACTAGGGGTGCTATAACTTCCTGTGGCGTCCGGTCGTTAGCTTGTTAGCTAAAAATTAGCATCGGCTAGACTCGGTGAAAACCAAGACTTCTGAACGGAATTTTTACACAAACGGGGCAAAATTTTTTCAATCAGACCTTATATCATGAAACATGAGTTTTGTGGGACAATATCGCAGCTGCATTTAGTGACTTTAAGCACGGTAAAGCTCATTTCCGACTTGGGGGAAGTGACGTAACACGTCATTCATCCGGTCGATAGCTTGTTAGCTTAAAATTTAGCATCGCTAGCGTAGTTCAAAAGCATCATTTTATGACGGTCTTTGAACTCTAACGTGGCGAAATTTCAGCGAATATGCTATGAAGAATTTAAACAGCGTTTCAGAACACAGCTTTAATGCGCTTTCCAGCGTTAAAAAGCAGATTTTATTCCCTATGAAAACGAGTCTTCATTTCCGGGTGACGTGATTGACACTTCCCTCATCCAATTGGAACGTTACACACGGTCTTATTCAACCAATGACGCAGCGTAGGGGTGAGGGGAGGTGACGTCAGTCGACCTTCTCAGCAAATCAGAGCTTTCCACAGCAGCAAACAACCAACCACGAAGCGTTAGCAACCATGTTAGATTTAGCCTGAAGCATTTTCATCGCTTATCGTCTTTTAAACCATCAAAATGCACTTTTCTGTCAAAAATTGTAACGAGTCAACCCCCTGAGCTCCACGGAGACGGTGCTCCGTGACAAAACGTCTTTCTAGCTATTTAACAACTCGTTCGAACCGTTCCAGAACCGATTCGGCACCAGAACCGAACCGGACCAGAACAGCGTCTGGAACACAGTTTAAACAGAATAAAGCGTTTCCACAGCTCAAAGCCAGCTTATGTTACACATACAGACGTACAATTTCAGCTTTAAAAAGACATACGACTCAATTCTAGCTCTTAAAACATCGCCAGCGTAACACAAGCGCGCAGCTCCACGCGCGCTGCGTAAATACGCACGGTTGATCAACTGTTATTTTACAACACATGCCAACATGAAAATCAATTAGCACACGAGTTACAGTCCATTTAGGAGCGCGTAGCGGGCCACCAGTTGTAGATGAACAGATGCTGGGATATATTCATCAGTTAACGCGGGTTCCTCATTTTTCTGGACTGAATCAAACGTGCATTGAATTTAAGGAAATGCAAACGTGAGACGTCATTTATATTTGACCCATCAAAATGAATGCGGTCATTTATTTACAGAATCAAATTTAACATCAAACATTTACATTAATTTGGCAAATTATGAAAATAACAATATAAGCAATCAATCAGGAAAAATCATACGGCCATGATTTTTCCGTTGCTGCACCACAGACATTTATAAAACTGTACAACTATGATCTTTTACCCACACGGATGTGAATAAGCACTTTACACAGACATTTCTAAATATCTGGAAGAATTTCTACTTGATAGAAAAGTTTAGAGATGAAAGAAGTTTAGAGGGAGTTAAGATGGTATGGGAGGGGAAGAATGTTCACCAGAATTGACACTCTCCATCAGAACTCAGCTCTCCATCGGTACGCTTGGTAGGAAACTTGATCCATTACCTTTCTGAAGATTCATCAGCAGATATGGAGTTCCGTTAACGCTACCTGTCCAGCGTCTCCTGATTGTGGCTGTAGCTCGTCAGAAGTAGTGGCTAGTGATAGTTATAATCCCATGGAACTCGGAAGAGCTTTGGTCATGTCAGGATCATCCTGTCTCCGACAGAACTCGAGCAGAACCAGCAGAAAACTCTCCAGCAGAAAACTCCCACCGAACTCTAGCAACTACTGAACTCCAGAACTCTTAGAACCCAGCAGAACTCGTGTAGTTTACAGAACTCCCACAGAACTCTAGCAACTACTGAACTCCAGAACTCTTAGACTCTGAGAACTCTTAGAACTCTTAGTAGATCAGGAAGTACTGACATTTTAAAGACTCTTTCCCGGTTCACTTTTGGGAGTTGTCCATTGGTCAGAAACGACCAGACGGGGTGTGTTTTGTGACGTAAGAGGTTAGAGACAGCGAGAATTGTTATGAGACAGATCAGAAATGTTCTCACAGACAGAGAGAGTTTTGTTTTGGCGTGTTTCAGAAACAGGTGCAAAACATCTATATTTACGTCTGAGAGGATTCTAAAACATGACAGTTTTAACATAACAACTTGTTTTTCGTTTGACTACAACCTTGGAAACGCACACACTTGCTCATTCAAAGGCAGAAATCAGAAAATGCATAAACTCTGTAACAGCTTTTAACATGAGTTCTAACTTTGCATGAGAATAAAAATCATTACTCAGTTAATAAAATTGATTAGTTCACTGCAACATCTAAAATGGTTTGAACTAAGACACTTTGATTATCAACATTTGTAAAATAGTAATGATAATAAAAAGAGAGTGTTCTTTTCACTTGAATCTTCAAGAAAGAAAGTCTCCGGATGGGTGAACCTGTAT
>NC_056507.1:43914861-43919979 GCF_014905685.2 Nematolebias whitei
TGTAGTTACCCCTTTCAGCATGCTCCACCCCTTAACTGGTAGTTGTAGCTGTTCCCAACCATTATAGCGTACACACCAGGTGCATATAGTTTAAGGCCTTATGTAAAATCCCCTTCATAAGCCCACCTTAAACCACATAATTGCATGACACATTGAACCAGAACGGCACAGGCTGGACGTCGCTGGAGACAACCTTCGCTGGAGGCGACCTGCAATCCTGACGTTGGTCTCCACTCTTCATCCGGTGGCCGCTTCTTCAGTTCAACCCAAGGGTACCCCTCTGTATGCTGATTAATCAACACTTCCAATCGTTGTGGATTTACCATTGTGGATTATATGACTTTTTCCAGTGGATTACAGACTCTGTTTCCAAGGGGTTAAAGCATTGCTACAATGGAATTATCGAGACGATATGGGATTATAATCAACACAATGGAATTACCAAGAACATTGTGGAATTACCTTGACTTTTGTTTTCCGTGCTGGATTACTTTTGACTTTTGTTTTCCTTGCCGGATTACTCTTGACTCTTGTTTCTTTGCTGGATTACATCAAGCTTCAAGGACAATCGACGGCGTAAGTCCATAGTTGGAATTCATCTCCATGGACAGGCGATGATTTCCAAAGGGGGGACTGTAGTGGACTAGGCCTACGTCAAAACTAAGTCTAAGGTCAAAACTCTTGACCTTAAGAACCTTGTGGGACAGAAGCTGTCATTTCATGTATTTGAATCCATATATACAGGTTCACCCATCCGGAGACTTTCTTTCTTGAAGATTCAAGTGAAAAGAACACTCTCTTTTTATTATCATTACTATTTTACAAATGTTGATAATCAAAGTGTCTTAGTTCAAACCATTTTAGATGTTGCAGTGAACTAATCAATTTTATTAACTGAGTAATGATTTTTATTCTCATGCAAAGTTAGAACTCATGTTAAAAGCTGTTACAGAGTTTATGCATTTTCTGATTTCTGCCTTTGAATGAGCAAGTGTGTGCGTTTCCAAGGTTGTAGTCAAACGAAAAACAAGTTGTTATGTTAAAACTGTCATGTTTTAGAATCCTCTCAGACGTAAATATAGATGTTTTGCACCTGTTTCTGAAACACGCCAAAACAAAACTCTCTCTGTCTGTGAGAACATTTCTGATCTGTCTCATAACAATTCTCGCTGTCTCTAACCTCTTACGTCACAAAACACACCCCGTCTGGTCGTTTCTGACCAATGGACAACTCCCAAAAGTGAACCGGGAAAGAGTCTTTAAAATGTCAGTACTTCCTGATCTACTAAGAGTTCTAAGAGTTCTCAGAGTCTAAGAGTTCTGGAGTTCAGTAGTTGCTAGAGTTCTGTGGGAGTTCTGTAAACTACACGAGTTCTGCTGGGTTCTAAGAGTTCTGGAGTTCAGTAGTTGCTAGAGTTCGGTGGGAGTTTTCTGCTGGAGAGTTTTCTGCTGGTTCTGCTCGAGTTCTGTCGGAGACAGGATGATCCTGACATGACCAAAGCTCTTCCGAGTTCCATGGGATTATAACTATCACTAGCCACTACTTCTGACGAGCTACAGCCACAATCAGGAGACGCTGGACAGGTAGCGTTAACGGAACTCCATATCTGCTGATGAATCTTCAGAAAGGTAATGGATCAAGTTTCCTACCAAGCGTACCGATGGAGAGCTGAGTTCTGATGGAGAGTGTCAATTCTGGTGAACATTCTTCCCCTCCCATACCATCTTAACTCCCTCTAAACTTCTTTCATCTCTAAACTTTTCTATCAAGTAGAAATTCTTCCAGATATTTAGAAATGTCTGTGTAAAGTGCTTATTCACATCCGTGTGGGTAAAAGATCATAGTTGTACAGTTTTATAAATGTCTGTGGTGCAACAACGGAAAAATCATGGCCGTATGATTTTTCCTGATTGATTGCTTATATTGTTATTTTC
Source organism: Nematolebias whitei (assembly GCF_014905685.2). Lineage (NCBI taxonomy): Eukaryota > Metazoa > Chordata > Actinopteri > Cyprinodontiformes > Rivulidae > Nematolebias > Nematolebias whitei. Next base: position 43,916,797 of record NC_056507.1, read on the forward strand.
ATAATTTGCCAAATTAATGTAAATGTTTGATGTTAAATTTGATTCTGTAAATAAATGACCGCATTCATTTTGATGGGTCAAATATAAATGACGTCTCACGTTTGCATTTCCTTAAATTCAATGCACGTTTGATTCAGTCCAGAAAAATGAGGAACCCGCGTTAACTGATGAATATATCCCAGCATCTGTTCATCTACAACTTCTTTCTTTCCTCTTGAGCATTTTCTCAGCATGACGTGTCCATTGCATAAGAACTTCCACTGAACATGTATCAATTTCGACAAAATGTTTTCTTACCCAATTCGAAATCTCTGGGCGAAAGACTGTAACAAGCTATTTTTCAACTGCTGCTGATAAGCTGAGTCTACCTGTAAACGTAATCAATTCCACTGTGCACTCTAAATTCTCTCTCAAATCTGATCCGGAAATCATCAACTTCCTCATTTGCTTTCTGTTTTACTGCTGACAAAGCTGCATAGTCAGCCTTTCGTTTAAAGGTAGTGTACACTCTCTCACAGAGGGCCCACCACTGTTCCTTGTATATCCCTGTCAGTTTGTTGTCGTCTACATAAGGGCAAGGGGTACCATCGTTTCGTCTCCCTGTGTAATTTCCCCTGACTCTTGCCCAAAATTTGCCCAGAGATGATTGGGCGGCCTCTCCTGTTTCCTGTCCATTAAGGCGATAAGAGTGTATAATGCCCTCCATATCATGTATCCACGCCTGAGGGTCCTCTACAGGACTAGTTACTCCCTCTACAGCTTTCCTTGCTTCCTCAAGTGTCCATGGTCTGAACACGAGTCCAAATTGGGAACCCCCATCAGTGGCACAGGGATTCATGACTTGTATCAGAGGGAATGTGTTTGCATTTTCTTGTTCATGTGAGGTTGTAGCACTTCTCAGGCTACTTTTTATGCTGACGCCTGCTTTTTTAGGTAAGTTTGAGAGTGCGTCCAAGCGCTTATCAGCATTTGCTAAGTCCTGAGTTGGGTAAACAGATCCTGTGGAAAGTGGGGTCATGGTGTCAGTCGTAGTCTGGTCATATGGGGGAGGACACCTAGGTCCTGTTTCGTTATCTTCTGGTTTCACAAAGAGGGTGGTTGCTTTATTTATTTTAGTTTGTTTGTTCAGTTTGGATACGTTTATCAAATTTCTCCTCACTTGGGATTCAGTTTGCCAGATTTTTGCACATTTTAGTTGTTCCTCCAAATTTGTTTTTTTTTATTTTTTATTTTTTGCTAAAGCTTGTTTTTCTTGTAGAATGGAAACAATCATTTCCCATGTATTAACCTTTAGACTTGGCTCAATTTTGTATTTTTTTGTCCATTTATCTAGGAATTTAATTGAGTCTGGGTGTTTCTGGGTCATGTATTTAACATCTTTGGCGAGCGCTTCTGTAGAAGACTTACTTTTATTGCTTCCCATGATGTATAAGTATGAATACTGCGTTGTGTTTTATTAATATATTTGTGTGAGTGGTTCAATGAAAATGTCTCAAGGACTCTCTGCACCTCCCGAGAAACAGGCTTCTGGATCAATCAGATGGATTGATTCGGTTTCTCGCTTTTGGGTTCTAATCCCGAAGCTTACAGAGATTTTAGATTCAAAGACCACGTCACCTTGAGAAAAAAAAAAATCCTAATAGAAGTTTAAAAATGAATCACAGCTTGTGCGTTGGCACCGTTAGGTTTCAAAGCTGTAATCTCAATTGTAAACCTCTCAGTTATACATACATTCACGCATTCACTCACAAAAGAGATATGAAAGGAAAAGAGAGAGTGAAAAAAATGACAGTAATGCGACGCATCTAAGAGATTACTGTTGAGCCTCACTGTTTGGTCCAATAAGTTCTTGGTAAAATGTCTCACTATTTTATATAGATCTTGACAAAAATTTACCTCACTTTTTTATTACAGTGAAGGTCTTGACCTTTTATGGTTAGACTTTATTTAGTCCTTAACCTTATCGTTAAAAAATCTCACTTCTTTAAAATTTCAGATCTTGGCTTCAACAAAAAGAAAACTAGTTCTGTACCGTACTTTCTCGCGCATAAATCTCATCCAGCAATTGTGCTAATTTGTTATACTCACGGTCTGTAGTCTGCTGAGGTGTCCGGTCGGATTCTCCGTCACTCTGTTAGTCGGTGATCCGAGGGGGACCTAAAACGCTGGCCTGACAAGAAACGGTCTCTCAGGGCTTTACCTTTGTTACCGTGCACGGATTTACAGCATGCCCATCTTAGACGTCACCGGCAACAGGCATGAGGAAATATCCGGGTCACGTGCACCATTTAATGTAGGGGTTTTTCTTGTAGAAAAACCAGCACCTATTAAAAAATAATTACCACAAACAGAGAACAGAGGTGAGTTATAATAGACGTAAATTCTTTGCAAAGAGAGACATCATCCCGACCAAAGTCAGAACGAAGTCTAAAGTCGCTTCTGTGTGCGTCCGTTTTTATTAGAGCATGTAGGAGGGGTTAACAGATAAAAACAAATAATACAGATGTAGCAGAAACAGAAGCTACAAGCTCAGGTCATACAGATGTAGCAGAAACAGAAGCTACAAGCTCAGGTCAGAGTGTTCTCTGATTCAGACCGCACTGCTCTCAGCGTGCCCAGCATAAATGTCCAAAGTACACTTCTACACACAGAAGCTTTGTTGAAACAAGCATACTGATAAGAAAAACAGTTTAAAATGATCAATAGTCCAAAACTCTCCAACAGATGGTTTTCTCGTCTGCGCGTGGATCCAGTAAAACAAAAGAGACGGATGATCATTGTTCCTCCCTCCGTGAGGGCAGACCTCCGACACTGGGGAAACACCCTGTTTTTCTGTCGGAGGGAGTTCCCGTCAGCAGACCCACGTCACGTGTCAGTCTTCATGGACGCGTGCTGTCAGGCTGGGGGGGGGACATGCCTATCTCAAGCAGTAGGGGCGCTGTGGCCCCATCACACATCAGCCCACATAAATGTTTTGGGGTGTCGCACGGTGCTGAATGTGATTCAACACTTTGCTCCCGTGCTACAGAATCAACACGTGTTGATTCACACAGACAACAAGGTGACTGCTGCGTACATAAACCAGCAGGGGGGTATGCGCTCAGCCCAGATGTTACACATTGCGCGAAAGCTACTTTGTTGGGCTCACCAAAATCTGCTCTCCATCAGAGCAGTTTACATACC
>NC_056507.1:43920079-43921182 GCF_014905685.2 Nematolebias whitei
ACGGGAAACGCTCAGTGTCAATTATGCGCTTTTCTGAGCCCATGAGACGAACCACCGCTGGGGGGTGGATGCGTTTGTCCACAGTCCATGGCCCAAAATGCTTCTGTACGCGTTTTTTCTCCACCTCCTCTGATCTTACGGTTTTTGAACTGAGCTCAGGAGGAGGGATTGACAGCTCTCCTGGTGGCCCCGAGCACGTGGGTGCACCATGGTTCCCAGTCCTGAAACGCCTGCTGTCGGGGTGCCCGTGGGAACTGCCGTAGAGGGAGGACGCTCTCCTTCCAGGCAGGAGAAGCGACCAGGAGTTACCCAGAAATAGGCCAGCACCTGTGTTCTGGCCGTTGAACAAATCCACTTAGAGAGGATGGGTTGCCCACAGGATGTAATGCGCACAATTCAGGTTTCACGTGTTGCATCTACCACAGCGATGTACACATCAAAGCGGACAGCTTTTCAGTGCTGATGTACAGAGAAGGATGTAGAGACCTCCTCATGTTCTTTAGGTGGCATGCTGTTCTTTCTGCAGCAGCTGATGGACAGAAACTTGCATCCAGCACGTTTAAAACGTACGCTGCAGCCATCTCTTCCTGACATGAAGGTTTCTGAGACAGAACAGGTTTTATCTTCTGCTGATGAAACGTTTTCTAAAAGGTATACAGAGACGCAGGTCTGTCTCACACCCACTTGTTCCAGTGGGATTTAATACTGGTCCTGCAGGTCATGATCAAAGCTTCATTTGAGTCTTTGGATCAGGTTCCACTTAAATTCTTGTCTCTTTAAACAGCCCTGCTGCTGGCTTTAACACCCGCTAAGAGAGCAAGTGTTTTTATCTGCTCTCTCTGTCGCTCCGTCATGTCTCAGAAATTAGGCTGACGGCAGCTCAGCTGATTTTAGATCAACCCAGCTTTTGTGCCTAATACATCACAAGCTTTTTTAATCAAGAGCGATATCGTTGGAGGGGTCGTCTCCCCCCCCACTTTTCACACAGATCAGAAGAAGTAACGTCTTTTTATCTTCTCTGTCCTGTGCGGGCGTTGACGTGTTACATAGCGTGCACAGCTGCAATGCGTCAACATTTGTTTGTGCATTATAGAGATGCATCT
>NC_056507.1:43921282-43930664 GCF_014905685.2 Nematolebias whitei
CTGCAATGCGTCAACATTTGTTTGTGCATTATAGAGATGCATCTGCAGGTCGCCCGTTATCCACCTAGCGCTTGTCACACTGGCCGTGCGAGACTATTTCTGAAGCCTACAGAGCATCAGAATTAGAGTCTCCTGTCAACCGCAGAGCACACTCTATCAGGGGTATCGCTTTTTTGACTGCTTTACATAATGCTATGTCAATGCAGGATATTTTGCACTGTGGCCGCGTGGTCAACACCCTGCTCATTACTCGCCTTTATTTAGGTGATGTGACGGTCTGTTCCATGACACATTCTGTCCTTAGTGTTTACTGAATGAATATTGTTGTTTCATGGAACTCCGTTTTACTCACATCCGTCTGCATGCATTACAGTGTGAGATGTTATCAATCCTAAGTTGTGACTGTTATTTGATTCTATTGTCATTAATCAGTTCACGACTATTGTTACCAATCAGTTCATCTGATTAATAATCAACTCTTGTTATTATTAATCTGTTCATATGGTTCAGCCGTAAACCGGTTGGTTCATGGCTCTTTTCAGCGTTTTTCCCTCCCCGTTGATGTTTCCGGGGCGTTCATGCATTCAGAATGCATAATTATACAACATGCGTCTGTGCATGGCCACATAATTACGCAATGCGTAATTATGCACATGGGAGCTGAGTGATTAGACTTTTTTGGGCAAGCTTCTGCTTCATACGGTGTTTGAATGGACCCAGTGAGGCGAGGACCACATCGGCTTCGCCCTTTACCCACTAAAGCGAAGGCCTTAAATGGCGAAGCTTATACGAAATAGAACGTTGGTTATGTACTGTAACCCCAGAGTCTATAAGCGTAGCCCTTTAAGCGTCGGGCCTCACTGGCTCCTAAATGGCTGAAGAAAAAAGCTATTTTGGGAGCCGATTTCCCTCTCTTAACGTAATTTATACGGACCGGGTGGGGCCCACACAGCAGGTGGGCGTGGAATAAATTTTTTCAGTGCTTATGTTGCGCATAACGGGATAAACCACTAAAGCGAAGGCCTTAAAGGGCTACGCTTATACTCATAGAATCTGGGGTTACAGTACGTAACCAACGTTTCAGCTACATGCTTACAACTCCTAACATTCACGCACCCACCCATTATAGAACATAAGATGGCTAGATATTATTGGTTGAGAGCTGGGTCACATGATAGAGTAGGACTTCCCATTTATCGATGTTGTTGACAACTCCAGGAGGTGTGGCCGAGCTCTGAAGAAGATGGGTTGTCTGTTTACGTTCTGGGCCATTTGTTCGTGACCGCATGGTGGAGATACAATGGCCCAGGGCTGGTGATTTTGTACTTTACATGTAAAATAAACCTTCTAAAATGGAAGACAATTGCTCTTCCTCTCCCTGCTTCAGATTAGAACACATTCTTTCAGCGGTTTTTCAAAGTAAGACTGAACATGATACAATTGGCTGATTGATGGTTGAGCCGTGGATTGTTATTTAAAATAAATTATTTTAAATAATTCTGTGGCCCTGTGATGGACTTGCGACCTGTCCAGGGTGTACCCTGCCCCTGGCACAGTGATTGCTGGACATGGGCACCAGCGACCCCCGTGACCCAAAATGGAAGAAGCGGGTAAAGATAATGGATGGATGGATGGATGGATGGATGGATGGATGGATTTTGCACCATGTGTGCAGCCCAAAAATGCAGGGGAAAGCACCCTCCTGCAGCTGATCAACTGATCTCCTTCTGTCTGTTTCTCCTGCTGCATCAGCTTTGTGAAGGGTTAACCCTTTGCTATCCAGATGCACTGATCAACTTTTGCCTTCCAAATTAAAATTCAAAGTATGTCACATCATAAAATCGTCAAAATCACAAAATATAAAAGTGTTAAGTTATTTTTTATTATTTTAGAACTTCTATGTTCAGTTGTTTCAGTGTAATTGATTAAGAAGTACAGTTCTGCTTCGTGCTGCAGAGCTACGTGAAGGGTTAACCCTTTGCTATCCTGCTGCACTTCTTCTCTATAATTTAAATTTAAATACTGTAACAGTTTAAATAAACAATCCATGCTGCATGGATTGTTTATTTAAAATATTACAGTATTTAATTTTAAATTGTTTATTTAAGGAGGGAGGTTGGGAGTAACAGGTCATTAGTGTGATTACAGCCTGGCACATGTCATGACAAAGTTTACTGAACGTGAACTGAACTTGAGCTACTGTATACCTATTTTGTGGTTTTTCACTTATCGCAGGGACATGGTCCCCAATACACGCGATAAACGAGGGGCCACTGTATTACAATATTTAATACAGTAATTATGATTTGTAATCTTGTATTTTGACTTAGTATGTAATAATTAGGCCTGAGCAGCGAAGCGCTGCGAAGGCCTATTGTAATTGTTCTGTTCAGGCTCGAGCTGCAATTTTTTCCACCAAATGAATTGGCGTTTTGGGGACCTTAACATATCCCAGAAGTCACCAAATTTGGCGGACGCATCAGGGCTGGTGTAAAATTACGTATTTTAAGGGTGTGGCAAAAAAATCGCAACAGAAACGGCTCAGGAGCACCACCTAGAAATTTTCAAAATATCCTCGGCATTAACCTTAGTTTGTCGTAGAAACATGAAATTTGGCACACTTGTCCAATTCTCCAAGATGCACAGAAAATGATAAACAGGAAGGTGGCCATTTTGGAATGCCAGCCCAATTTTCACTCCTTTTGGGCATTTTACAGTCTCCGCATTTGAACAAACTCCTCCTAGGGATTTCGCTCAATCGGTTTCAAACTCGGCCATTTTGGTCAAAAGGCATGGGGGACGCAAAGTTATCTAAACGGTTCGTGTCGGAGCATGCTGAAGGTGCGGGACCATACCTCAAAGTTTTACATCTCGCCATGAAAAATGAAACGCTAATAGCTCCTACATGAAAACTGTCTGAGACATCAAGCCTTAAGTGATTGATCCACATCTGGTCCCCTGCAAGACTGAATGGTCAAATCATAAACATGCCACGCCACCTGACAACAGGAAGTATAAAGTTTTACTTTGAACTATTCCTATCTGACCCCTGTTACCTGATCAGCATGATAGTGTGTCCAGTGACCGAAGACATGTTGGTGTAACTTGCTTTACAACACTGACAGTTTTGGGTGGAACATGTGGGAGGAGCGACGTGGCGAAGTAAGATGTAACGCCGTCGCCATACGTTTGGTTTTAAATTCCATAGTTTGTAACGGAGGTGCACCAAAATCAGTATGATTGATCATTCCCCCCCCTTGAACAGGAAGCCATGATAATTGGCCAATAGCCTCCACAGCACCCCCTAGAATATTTTAAAACCTGAGCCCCAAGCTTTTTTTAACGATAATTCTGAAACTCGGTAAACATCTGTATCTTCTCTGGACCTATGAAAACGTCTCTTGGAGCCCTGCTCCAAAACCAACAGGAAGTCGGCCATTATGGGTCAAAAGGTCATTTTTGGGCTTTTCTAATTGCGAATTTTAACAAACTCCTCCTAGGAATTTTGAAGGATTGCTTTCAAGCTTGGTTGATATGCCCTTAAGACATTGGAAAATAAAAGTTATTTAAAGCTTGCGTTTTCATATATATTTAAGGGCTGTGGCCAGGCCTCAAAGTTTCACCTCACGCCATAAAATTCCAAACACTATAACTTTCACATTGAAAGACCAAAATGCACGAAACTTGGCATGACTCATCCCTGTTGGATGCCCGACGATCCACTGTGTCATATTTTTATGTCATGAAAGCCGCGCCCCCTTGGAACAGGAAGTCTCTTTTTTAACTTAGAATGCTCCCTCTTTGACATCATTGACCTAATCAGGATGATCCTGTGTTAGAAGACAGATAATATGGTCTGATTTGATTTAAAGCGCAAACAGTTTTTGTTTGAGGATGTGGGTGTGATGGCGTGGCGTGGCGAATTAAGAAGTGACGCCGTTGTAATACGTTTGGCTCTAAATTGCACAGATTTCAGCCGAGGTGCACCAAAATCACTATGACCAATCATTATCTGCCCCTTGAATAGGTTTCCATGATAATTGGCCAATAGCCTCCACAGTGCCACCTACATTATTCCTAGAGTTATAGCTCAGTGATACAACATCCGATTTGCACCAGATTTATTGTGCGTCATCAGTGAGGACTTTTAGACACACTGATATTGTGGTTTAACATATGACTCTAGTGCGCCCCCTAGTTTATTCCAAGCGTTATATCTCAGTGAAACATCATATGATCTAGGCCAGATTATTAGTACGTGATTAGTGTGCACTTCTACACACACTGGTATTGTTGTAGACCTTTTGACTCGAGTGCGCCCCCTAGATCATACCAACAGTTATATTTCAGTGAAATATCATTGAATATGTACCAGATTTTTTGTGTGTGATCAGTGAGCACTTATAGACACATTGCTATTGTTCTTTAACATTTGACTCAAGTGCACCCCCTAGATTATTCCAAGAGTTATATCTCAGTGATGCATCATCCAATCTGAACCTGAGTTTTTTGTGCTTCATCAGTGAGCACTTGTAGACATATTGGATTTGTTAATTCATGACATCACTTAAGCCCCACCTAGGCAGAGAAAAAACTGTTGATTATTGGATGACACTTCTAGCTTCACACTGTGTAAGATATTAGACTGAAACTTTGTTCGCTAACTGTTAATTACCACACATGATATGTTGAAAAGCATAAAGGAAGTGCTTGTCAAACATTCACTACAAAACAGGAAGTCACCATAACTCATGTCTGGAAGGTCAGATTTTGCCTATACTTGTAAGACCTGCAGCTGGACAAGGAACGACATGGACGGAAGGTGATGTCGAAGATTCGGGAAATGCACCCCGTGGTGAACGCGTGTGGGATTGGCACGAGAGAGTTCACAATGGCGACTACGTGGACTAGCTGGAACTCACGCGGTCACTGTAAGGCCAGAGCGCCGCTTTGCTGTGAGGGCCTCCAATGCTGCTTGTAGCTTTAATTTTGTTTGAGGTAGTTGCTGTTCTTGGATCCTTTCCATATCGCATCTCTGGCCATTCTGGTCTGGAATCTGATGATCACCGGTCGTGGAGGAGGTTTGGTTTTTCTATCACCATCATGTTGTCGAAGATTGCCGATGCGATGAACGACGTCCATTGCTGAATGCACCGTCCCTGCTTCGGTCTCCAGTAGCACTTCTTGACAATTTTTCTTGGACAGTTTTTTTTATTTTTTACGTTATTGTCATTGTTGCCTTCAGGAACACCATACAATCGTAGGTTGAGTCGGCAGTTGTAACGATCTGCGTCATTGACTTTGAGCTCCAGTTCAGATACTTTGTTATCCAGGAATTTACAGCATTCTTACAGCGTGGTATTTATTTATTTCTGTAGATGAACAGATGCTGAGAAATATTCATCAATTAAAACGGATTCCTCATTTTTCTGGACTGAATAAAACGTGCATTGAATTTAATGAAATGCAAACGTGAGACGTCATTTATCTTTGACCCATCAAAATGAATGCGGTCATTTATTTACAGAATCAAAGTTTAACATCAAACATTTACATTAATTTGGCAAAATATGAAAATAACAACATAATTAACAGCTTTACAGGTAGTGAGAAACAATTCGGCGATTGTTTCCACTCTTCAGCAGAACAGCAGACATCAATGAAAACTGTACAATTATGATCAATTATCCACACGGCGGTGGATGAGCACTTTACACAGACATTTCTAAAATATCTGGAAGGATTTCTACTTGAGAGAAGAATTTAAAGATGGGAATGAAGTTTAAAGGGAGTAAAAGATGGTATGTGAGGGGAAGTGTTCACCAGAACCGACACTCTCCATCAGAACCCAGCTTTCCTCGGTACGCTTTGGTAGGAAACTTGACTCATTACCTTTCTGAAGATTAATCAGCAGATATGGAGGTCCAGTTAACGCTACCTGTCCAGCGTCTCCATAGGATGGCTGTGACTCGTCCGAAGTAGTGACGAGATTCCGTCCGACACCAGCTCACATCAGCAATAGACTTCACATGAGTGGGGTCCTTCAGAAGTTCCACTCAGAGGTGGAGGATATTATAATCCAACTCGGAGGAGCCTTATCATGCTGGACTTCTGTTCTCCCAAACGACTTCTCAGCGCCTCACCGAACTCCTCAGAAGCTTCACCGAACTCCTCAGAAGCTTCACCGAACTGCTCAGACTCCGCGCAGAACCGAACTGAGAGAACTAGGAAGTACCGGCATTTTAAAGAGCTCTATTTCCGGTATATTTGATCGTCCCTGATTGGTCAATAACAACCAGACAGGGGTGTGGTTTGTGACGTAAGAGGTTACTAGAAGTCAGAAACCAGCAAGAATTGTTATGGAACAGATTAAACTGTTCTCAGAGACAGAGAGAGTTTTGTTTTGGCGAGTTTTAGAAACAGGTGCCACCTCCTCCGTTGACGTCTGAGAGGATGTAAACAAGACAGTTGTTCCAACACATGTCTGCTTCGACTCCTGACCTTGGAAAACGCACACTTGCTCATTCAAAGACAGAAATCAGAAAATGCATAAAAATCTGTAACAGACCTTAACATGAATTCTAACTCTGCATAAGCAATCAAAATCATTACACTGTTTCACAGTTAATAAAATTGATTAGTTCACTGCAACATCTAAAATGGTTTGAACTAAGACACTTTGATTATCAACATTTGTAAAATAGTAATGATAATAAAAAGAGGGTGTTCTTTCACTTGATTTTCAAGAAGGAAAGTCTCAGGATGGGTGAACCTGTATTTCTGGATTCAAATCAATGAAATGACAGTTTCTGTCCCACAAGGTTCTTAAGGTCAAGGGATTTGACCTTAGGCTTAGTTTTGACATCAGGTTAAGTTCACTACAGTCCCCCCTTTGGAAATCATCACCTGTCCATGGGGATGAATTCCAAACATGAACTTACGCCTTCGATTGTCCTTGAAGCTTGATGTAATCCAGCAAAGAAACAAGAGTCAAGAGTAATCCAGCAAGGAAAACAAAAGTCAAAAGTAATCCAGCAAGGAAAACAAAGTCAAAGGTAATCCCACAATGTTCTTGGCAATTCCATTGTGTTGATTATAATTCCATAACGTCTCGGTAATTCCATTGTAGCAATGCTTTAACCCCTTGGAAACAGAGTCTGTAATCCATTGGAAAAAGTCATATAATCCACAACGGTAAATCCACAACGATTGGAAGTGTTGATTGATCAGCATACTTAGGGGTTCCCTTGGATTGAACTGAAGATGCGGCCACTGGATGAAGAGTGGAGACCAACGTCAGGATTGCAGGTCGCCTCCAGCGAAGGTCGTCTCTGGGCGACGTCCAGCCTGTGCCGTTCTGGTTCAATGTGCCATGCAATTATGTGGTTTAAGGTGGGCTTATGAAGGGGATTTTACATAAGGCCTTAAACTATATGCACCTGGTGTGTTAGCTATTATGGTTGGGAACAGCTACAACTACCAGTTAAGGGGTGGAACATGCTGAAAAGGGGTAACTACAGGGGTTTATACCTATAGAAAAGGGGCCCAAACTATTTTTCCATTTCTAACTTGGTTTAAGTTAGCTTTACATGGTAAAATATAGTTTGGTTCAATTGTCTGTTGTCTTTTAGACGAACGACTTGAGATTGGGTGTTTGGTTTCCCCATAAATGTTTTTGGAAGTCTATGGCGAGACTCATCAAAAAGAATTAGCTATCCCCCCGAATAGAATTGTTCGAGTAGGTTCGGCTTAAGCGTTGTGAGATCAATGTAGATTATGGTACTGTCTCGCTTTCCCGTAGCGAGGCAGTCACTGGCGAAATGACAGGTCCTCGCACGCAGCCTCTCCTCCAAGGGGTCTAGAAACTAACCTTAGCGCCGTGGTATTACCTGCAGCTCCCCAAGGCGGTCTCATGAAGGCTGTGATGAGGTGACTCATCCAGAATATTAACGACCTTCTTCCGCGCGTCACACCCAAATCTCACTCCGTTCCTCGTCCCGTCCAAGCAGCAGGGTCAGGCCGGCTGGCACGGAGAAACGCGCGTTCACGGTCGCCCACCTCTTAATTTAGCGTTACAATTGTTATCTGTTCTGGTAATCTTTAGAGTCCAGGAAAAGGACTCAGGGGTGTTGTTTTACACTTTCTTGCCAGGAAACCGTTAAAAACCTCCTAATATCAGATGTTAAAGTGGAACCAAGCCTCACCATGTATTCTGCTCAACAAAAGTGAAATAATAGTCAAGATTTATACGTTTTGCGTTGCTTTAATTAATAATTTTGCAAGGGAATACAGCGACAAGCATAATTTCACTACAAATACTTATACATGATAATAGAGAAAAACACTTTATAACTAGGCGGACAATAAATCAATGTGTCTCCAAGAGCCCTTGGAGACTTGTGTAAACCACCTCAGTTCACCACTCAAGCTGACAGATGTTCTTTTTCCTCAAAATGCCTCAACGCTTGAATGCACCTCTGAGCACTCTCTCACTCTCCTAGTTTGGTTCTCTCTGATTTTCCTTATATACTTGCCCTGATCTGACAGATTAATTGGTTTGGAGCAGCCGGACCGGGAAGTCCTCTTACCCTGGTCTTTAGGACGACTCTAATAGAGTTTTCTCCTACACGAGTAAAAGGCAAATTTCCTGCTCCCCAGGAGGGGGATACAGGCCTTCCCTACGCAGCGCAGCTATCCCAAATTGGAAGGAATGAGGCTTTGGACATACCCGGGCCAAGCAGATAGGAGGAGGGAATAATCCTGGTCTCGTCTTAACAAGTGAAGAGTTAGGTCTGATCTCGTCTCAGAGAGACCAGAGATAAATCCAAGACTCGTCTTAGATCGGCGTGTTCCATCTCCTTCGGGTGCCCCTGCCTTCCGAGCTGCGTGCTGAAGTCCTTTCTGCTCTTCTCTTTCTCCGGCTTGCTTGTGCTTGTGCCCCGTTCTGCCTGACTAAGGGACTTTTATACACTTTTTCCCCCTCCCCTAAGGAGGTTCAACTGTTTCACTATACGCCTCAACCAATCACTCCTCTCATTGGGACATATGAGACCATGCCCAGGGGGTGCATCAGGCGCTTACTTTCCAAAGTTTACTTTTTAATTTAATTAATTTTGAAAGCTGTTAATGCTTTTCCTCCCATTACCAAATCAGCATGGAAGTTGCCTTGTGTATTCTCGAGATTGGGACATATGAGAATCATGCTCAGAGGGTACACCCAAGCGTCTACTTTTCAAAGTTTACTTTTCAATTTAATCACTCTGGAAGCTGTTAATGTCCTTTCTTCATTAGCTTGAAAGTTTTTAATGTCTCTTCTTAATTAGCTTGAACGTTGCTAATGTCTTTTCTTAATTAGCTTGAAAGTTGTTAATGTCTTTTCTTA
>NC_056507.1:43930674-43937784 GCF_014905685.2 Nematolebias whitei
ATTAGCTTGAAAGTTGTTAATGTCTTTTCTTAATTAGCTTGAAAGTTTCTAATGTCTTTTCTTAATTAGCTTGCCCAGAGGGGGTCGCATAATTTATCCTTGATCTTGCTTTTCCTCTCCTTGAGATTGAGTACAGGCTTTCCTTTGTTTCACACATTCTGCCAGCAATGAGTAACTAATAAAAAGTTATTAAAAAGGGATAAAAACAAACATCTACTAATGTCATGCAAACTGTTAACAAACTTTAAGGTACCATTTAGCAGCATTGGTCTGAACATTGTCTGATTTCAATTTATTATGACTGGCTTTTTCTATTAAGAGAAATAGAACCAAACATTTAATAATGTCATACAAAATGTTAACATTTAGGTACCGTTTTAGCAGCATTGGTTTGAATATAGTCTGATTTCAACTTATTATAACTGGCTTCTTCCACCTGGATGCCAGTTTTCCAACACCCCCTTCTTGAAATCAGATTTTACTTATTTCTACACATAGGCTCAGGCCAGTCTCTATGATGGTCAACCATGTCGTCTTCCAGGCAACTCATGTCAACGCGGGCCCGGACATGTTGCCTTGGTTCGGCTGTGGAGTTGTGGAGCTGCCTTTCCTAGGGCTCTGGTTTTCCTCCCAGGAATCCACTATCATCATGTTGGTCAAGTAGGTGTCTGGCGTGTGCCGTCCTGTTCGATCATCTTCTGATTCTGCCCGTTCTAGGGGAGTGTGGACCCTTTGGATCTTGACTGGGGGTTGAATTGGCTGATTATCTTGCTGTGAGTCAGCCTGCCTAAGGGTCGGAGGGGCTGGGGGTCCCCTAATTATGGGAGACCCAACCGGGGTAACTGGCTCGTAAGCCGGCCACCCATCCGGTCGAGAAGTGGAGATAGGCAAATCCGGCACCTCCTGCCCTTGTGGCGATTCCAGCCTCGGAGGGGTCTCGGTCAATGTCTCATTACAAATCAACACCAGTGCCTCAGGCTCTTCTGGTGTCAGGTAGGGGGGCCCGGGATCTTCCGGGCTAGTTGGGTCAGAGGGGATGGTGTCCACGGAACTGGGCAGTCTTGAACCACCGCCGTTGGCGCACCAGATCTCCGTGAGGTAGGACTCCAGGGTGTGCAACTCAGCGCCGTCCAGGGAGAGTGTCGGTGGTTCGGAAGGGGTAGTCCCGATCTCCATTCGCTCTGTTTCTGGTCTGTCATTGGCCGGTTGCGACTCACTCAGGTCGACGGATGGTGGCTGGTACTGGTTGGTCAACGCCGCCATGGGAGCCATGTAAACATACTCACTGACTTGTCCGCTTGAGGTGCCCGCCGGTGTTGTGACCACCGGAGGAGTAGTCGATGGGTCTTCGTCCAGGGACAATGGCCATAATGGGTACAGAAGCCTCCGGACTTCCTGCTCTGCCTTAAAGGAGGGACTTTGAGACAGGATCAGCCCCGTAAGCAACTGGATAGTTACAAACTTCATGTTGTCCTTGCGGTTTTTCCAGAGTTTTGTGATCACTGGGAAATACATAGCTCCCGGCGGGATAAGACCCTCCGGTACATAGACATCACTTTCCCAGGCTGAGCTCCAGATGACCTTGCACATGTGTTCCATCCCCCAACAGGCGATTGCAGACGTTTGTGGGAGACTGTCGGGTTCATTCGAGACCAGTATGCCACATACTGCGGTTGTGAACACCACGCCATCACGACAGCGTCGACACCACCAGGTTGGGCCGACAGCCCAAAGATAACAACATTTTTCCAACCCCTGATGACAGTAACAGCACATCACTGAAGGGTCAGTCATCCTTGGTTCCTTAGAGTGCTGGTCCTGTATGGTGATAAGAACGTAGGGCATGGTAGCAATAACATAATCAATACATTCTCAAGTACACTTTTTTTTTTCTTTTTTTTTTTTCTTTTTTTTTTTTTTTTTTACTCTCGGTCTTCTTCGCCTTTTCGAAAACGCCCAACTTCGTATTGCTGGACCTATACAGGCCGTCAGCTATCCGTTGAGCCTTTCCCAAAGCGATGATACGTCGAGTTTACATGATTTACGAAAGACAAATTTCAAGAAAGATAAAATACAAAAAAAAACAACCGAAGCAGTTATGACTACATTAAGCAAAAATAGAGACAAAGTAATAAAAACCAATTAATCAATCAAAATTAATCTAGCGAAGCATTAGCGGGGGGGTTAAGCTGTTGTTTCTTATAATGCTCAATTTCTTGCTGGATCCTTCAGAGCTTCGTGCTTCGGTTATCTAAGATCTCTATTGGCCTCCGGTGTCATGAATCACGTCCCTGTATTTTGATCTTTATCACTCTGTTCACTAGTTCTGGTTTCTCAGTCCTGTTCTGTTCTTTTCCTCCTCACTCCTTATCTTCTTCTACCTGGTTCTCATGTGTATGTGTGTGTGTATGTGGAGAACCAGTCTGTCCACTCTGCATGTTGGTGAAGGCTGACTGCACTAATTGGCTGCACTGCAGTCAGCTGGCCTGATTATCTCAGACTGGCTGCACCTGTTCTCTCCACCCTTTATAAGCAGCACCCTGTCAACTCTTCGGTGCCCGATAGTTGAACACTCTTAGTAGTTATTAGATATCTCGCGTTCATGCCTGTAGTCCTTGTTTCCCTCTCTTGTCCCTGTTCAAGTCCTCGCTCCTTGTCTTGCCCACCACGCTACCTGTTCCTCTTTCTGGTTGTCCTCCCCTTCTTGTTTGGCCTGATCTCTTGGTTCCTTGACCCTCTGCCTGCCTCGACCACGTCTCTTTGGATTGCCCTTTTGGATTTGTTTCTGCATCTGCTCTTGGTACCGACCCACGCCTGCACGACCACCGATCTGCCTGCTCCTCTGGTACTTCCTGACATCTGCTTCACGTTACTGGACCTTGGAAAGCCTGACCACCCCTTTTGGATCACGGACTCAGGACACACAGACAGCTGCGGCCGACTGTCGTCCTTCACCGGACTCAGCCCTTCCAGCAGCTGCAGATCTGAACACTTCCACCCTTCAGGACCCTTGAGATCATCTGAGACGGTTAGTGGTTTTTCCTTATTGACTGTTCTCCACGTTCTGGTAATCAGCACGACCACTAACCGTTCTCTGCTTCTTAGATTGCTCCTGCCATTAACCGACACCAGAACCAGAACCCAGACCAGCACCAAGACCAGCTGTCACTTCCCTCCTAGAAACAATAAACACTTATTATTTATCGTCATTCTGTTGTGTTGTGATCTTGGTCCAAACCCTCACGAGAGTTCCTTACAGAACTATCGGGCCATTATGGACCACTCACACACAGCAGAATGGCAGTCTGGTGTCGAAGGAGCTATTTGTAAATTAGAAACTAATATGGAGGAGATAGTTCGTTTACTCAAGTCTTCCTCTTCCCCCGAACCAGTTCAAACCTGTCCGGTTCCTACCCGGGAACCTAGACTCTCGCCACCTGAGGCATTTTCTGGAGCACCCGACCAATGCCGTCCATTTATCACACAATGCGAGATCCACTTCCAACTTCAACCCTCCATGTTTACCTGCGACCGCTCCAAAGTCGCATATATGATCTCACTGTTAACAGGCAAGGCCAAAATATGGGGAACTTCAGAGTGGCAAAGAGACTCACAGTTTGTTTACTCTCTTCAAAGTTTCAAGAAGGAGTTATGCCGAGTTTTTGACCCAGTTCTTCCGGAACGAGAGGCTGCCAGACGTCTATTCGACATCAAGCAAGGTAACCGTCGCGTCACAGATTATATCATTGACTTTCATTCTGTATCGTCCGGCAGTCACTGGAATGACGAGGCATTAACCGATGCCTTTTATCGAGGCTTGGACGACGCCATTAAGGACGGGCTGGCAACCCAGAAACTTCCAGAGACCTTACAAGGTTTGGAGGACCTGGCCACAAGACTCGACCTCCGACTGGCTGAACGCTCTCGGGAAAGAAAGACTGCTACGTCATTTTCCGTCAGGCAACGCGGTGAGTACGGCGCTCACACGAAGACATGGGACTTACCTCCTGTTTCTTCACCTCGTCCGACAGTGGAGCCTCGGCAGCAGTCACCAGGTCCGGCTGAGGAGCCTATGCAGCTGGGCCGAAGCAGACTCACTCCGGCGGAGCGGGATCACCGCCGAAGGAATCGGCTGTGTTTCTATTGCGGCAACGCTGGACACGCCGTCTACTCTTGTCCGGTAAAAGGCGGGGCTCAATAAACAAGAGGAGATGTTTATTGAGTCGCGCATCCACTTCCTCCATCTCCTCACCATTCATCATCCCCGCCGAGATCTGCGTTCCGGGTAAGATCTGTTCCTCCATCAAAGTGTTTGTTGACTCTGGAGCCGATACGGAGTTTTTGGACTATGATTTTGCTGTCACTGCCGGAATTAAAATCCTGCAGTCTTCTAAGAACCACTCCGTTGTCGCTCTTGATGGTCACCCTCTCAACTCCTCCTCCCAGGTCTCAGAGCCCGTCACGTTATGTTTAGGTGGTAATCATAAGGAACTAATCAGTTTTCTTATAATAAACTCTCCTGAGAACCCTGTTGTCTTGGGTGCTACCTGGCTGGCTAAACATAACCCACACTTAGATTGGAGGCGGAGGGAGATTTTGGGATGGTCAGAGGAATGTCTCTCTACCTGCCTTTATGAAGCAGTGGTTCCTTCAGACTCTGTCACTCAGTCGCCCAGTTATTATCCAGACTTAGCTAAGGTCCCCACTGACTATCATGACCTCAAGGAGGTATTTAATAAAGTTAAGGCCAAGTCGTTACCCCCGCACAGACCCTATGACTGCCCTATTGACTTAATGCCCGGTACCACACCACCCAGAGGGGGCCTTTATTCTTTATCCTCACCTGAACAAGAGGCCATGAAGTCTTACATTCAGGAGTCCCTGCAGGCTGGGATCATCAGACCTTCGGTCTCTCCTGCAGGGGCCGGTTTCTTTTTTGTTAAGAAGAAGGATCAGACCCTCCGTCCCTGCATTGACTTTAGAGGTCTGAACAAGATTACTGTTAAAAACAAGTACCCGTTACCCTTGATGAACACTGCGTTTGACCTTCTGCAGGGATCCAAGGTCTTCACTAAGCTCGACCTCCGTAATGCCTACCATCTGGTTCGCATCAGAGAGGGGGACGAGTGGAAGACTGCATTCAACACACCCACTGGACATTATGAATATTTGGTGATCCCATTCGGGCTCACCAACGCTCCTGCAGTTTTTCAATGTCTTGTTAATGATGTGCTTAGGGATATGGTTAACAAGTTTGTTTTTGTTTATCTTGATGACATTTTGATTTTTTCTAAGGACATTAACGCTCATAAAAAACATGTTAGATCTTTTTAACCTGGCTTCTGCAAAATGGTCTATATGTAAAAGCCGAGAAATGTGAGTTTCACACCACCTCCACTACTTTCCTGGGTTTTGTTGTCTCCCCAGACTCTGTATCCATGGACTCTTGCAAGGTGGCTGCTGTGGTGGACTGGCCCACTCCCAAGGACCGGAAGCAACTGCAACGCTTTCTGGGGTTTGCTAATTTTTATAGACGCTTTATAAAAGGTTACAGCCAACTCGCTAAGCCTCTTCACGAACTTACCTCATCCAAGTCACGTTTTGTGTGGTCCACCGCAGCAGCCAAAGCCTTTTGTGATCTCAAAAAACTGTTTTCTTCAGCTCCCATCCTCCGGGCCCCCAACCCCGACGAGCCCTTTGTCGTCGAAGTTGATGCCTCCAGTACTGGGGTGGGGGGCCATTCTTAGTCAGCGCAGCCTGGAGGGACGCCTGCATCCTTGTGCTTTCTTTTCCAAGGGTCTCTCCGAGGCAGAAAAGAACTATGACATTGGGGATCGGGAGCTGTTGGCCGTCAAACTCGCCCTTGAGGAGTGGAGACACTGGTTGGAGGGCTCCAGGTTCCCTTTTTTGGTTTGGACTGACCATAAGAACCTGGAGTACCTCAAATCCGCTCGTCGCCTCAACCCCCGTCAGGCCAGGTGGGCATTGTTCTTTTCACGTTTTAACTTCACTTTGTCTTTTCGCCCTGGTGAGAAGAACACCAAGCCTGATGCCTTGTCTCGCATCCTGGAGAAGGATGAAGTCCCTTCCTCTCAGGAGGATCAGTTTATCCTTCCTGAGACTGCCCGCCTGGCCGTTACCCAGCTTGAGTTGGACCTGAAGGCTTCCAACCAGAACAATCCTCCTCCACCTAGTTGCCCACCCAATCGTTTATTTGTCCCTCCCTACATGGTTAAACAAGTTTTGGATTTCACTCATAGTTCTCGTCTATTCTGTCATCCTGGTTTGAGTAAAACGTTGTCCCTGGTTAGGTCACAGTTTTGGTGGGAGACCTTATTTCAGGATGTCCAAACCTATGTGCGATCTTGCCCCTCCTGTTCCCAATCCAAACCCTCCAAGCGCCCTCCTTCAGGGCTGTTACGCCCCCTTCCCTGTCCATCTCGTCCCTGGTCGCACATAGGAATGGATTTCATTACCGGTCTCCCACCATCCAATTCTCACTCGGTCATCCTCACTATAGTAGACCGCTTTTCCAAAATGGTCCATTTGATTCCCCTTCCCAAACTACCATCATCCAAGGAACTCGCCCTGATCATGGCCAGGGAGGTTTTTAGACTCCACGGTCTGCCCACTAACATTGTTTCCGACAGGGGTCCTCAGTTTGTCTCTCTCTTTTGGAGGGAGTTTTGCTCCCTCCTGGGCATTGACATTAGCCTCTCCTCTGGGTTTCACCCTGAGACCGATGGCCAGACGGAGAGGGCTAATCAGGAGGTCGAGGGCAAGCTGAGGATTCTATGCCAACAGGACCCCGAGAAGTGGAGCTCCTCCCTGCCTTGGGTTGAACATGCCCTCAACTCCATTCCTTCCTCGGCCACCGGTTTGTCCCCTTTTTACGTTGTCTTTGGTTATCAGCCCCCTGTCGTCTCTCTCCAGGAGAGGGAGGCTTCTGTCCCCTCCGCTCATCTGGCTGCCCTACGCTGCCAGAGGGTTTGGAGGAAGGCCAGACGCGCCTTGTTGAAGAGTAGGGCGGCCTATCGCAAGCAGGCCGACCGCCATAGAATCCCCCAGCCCGTTTACTCCATAGGCCAAAAGGTGTGGTTGTCCACCAAG
>NC_056507.1:43937884-43948321 GCF_014905685.2 Nematolebias whitei
ATCTCGTCTCAGAGAGACCAGAGATAAATCCAAGACTCGTCTTAGATTGGCGTGTTCCATCTCCTTCGGGTGCCCCTGCCTTCCGAGCTGCGTGCTGAAGTCCTTTCTGCTCTTCTCTTTCTCCGGCTTGCTTGTGCTTGTGCCCCGTTCTGCCTGACTAAGGGACTTTTATACACTTTTTCCCCCTCCTCTAAGGAGGTTCAAATGTTTCACTATACGCCTCAACCAATCACTCCTCTCATTGGGACATATGAGACCATGCCCAGGGGGTGATCAGGCGCTTACTTTCCAAAGTTTACTTTTTAATTTAATTAATTTTGAAAGCTGTTAATGCTTTTCCTCCCATTACCAAATCAGCATGGAAGTTGCCTTGTGTATTCTCGAGATTGGGACATATGAGAATCATGCTCAGAGGGTACACCCAAGCGTCTACTTTTCAAAGTTTACTTTTCAATTTAATCACTCTGGAAGCTGTTAATGTCCTTTCTTCATTAGCTTGAAAGTTTTTAATGTCTCTTCTTAATTAGCTTGAACGTTGCTAATGTCTTTTCTTAATTAGCTTGAAAGTTGTTAATGTCTTTTCTTAATTAGCTTGAAAGTTGTTAATGTCTTTTCTTAATTAGCTTGAAAGTTTCTAATGTCTTTTCTTAATTAGCTTGCCCAGAGGGGGTCGCATAATTTATCCTTGATCTTGCTTTTCCTCTCCTTGAGATTGAGTACAGGCTTTCCTTTGTTTCACACATTCTGCCAGCAATGAGTAACTAATAAAAAGTTATTAAAAAGGGATAAAAACAAACATCTACTAATGTCATGCAAACTGTTAACAAACTTTAAGGTACCATTTAGCAGCATTGGTCTGAACATTGTCTGATTTCAATTTATTATGACTGGCTTTTTCTATTAAGAGAAATAGAACCAAACATTTAATAATGTCATACAAAATGTTAACAAACTTTTAGGTACCGTTTTAGCAGCATTGGTTTGAATATAGTCTGATTTCAACTTATTATAACTGGCTTCTTCCACCTGGATGCCAGTTTTCCAACTTAAGGTAGCAATAATATACATTGACTCCGCAAAGATTGCAATTTAATGAATGAACTGCATGTTGGCATGGTTAAAGGCCTCTTAGTCTCTAACTTAACTACACAACAAAATTCATTCTTGCCTGGGGTGTTCGAAAACAATACCAAAAACCAATTAAACGATGTCTCAACATCGACAAAAACAGTGACTAAGCAACCAGTTAAACAACGTTTCAACATTGACAGAAGCAGTGATTAAGCAACTAGAAAACGACGTTTCGGTGCGCCACTCACTCTAAATGTCAGATTTGATCATGTTATCGCGTCTGGTAGCATTATCCTAACTGGCGTCAACCCCCTTCGGTCATGGGAGACCGCGAACACGGGTGAGGACGTCGCTCCATGAGCTAAAGTTAGGTTGTCCTTGAGTAGTTTTAACTGTTTGCGCAGCTGAAAGAGGACTTTTAGGTCTGGATCGGAATCCAGATTGACTTTCGATAGAGTGTATTTGTCTGGGTCAGTCAGATACAGTATCATCGATTTAATTGCAGGATCATCCAACTTCTGAAGTTGGAGGATGTCTGGGTCAGTTGAAAGTGACTTTTCATATTTTAAAAGAACTTGGCGAGGTTTGTCTCTTTCTTCATCAGATGTCAGAGTGTCGGCTTGAGCGACCACCTGCTCAATCTGTGGTGAGACTGGTAAGGGTTCTTGCTCCTTGGGGAGCTCCAACGAATCCTTTTCTGAGTCGTCGGACCTGTCTATGGGTAAGACACCATAGGTTTGAGGCCCTTGGTCGACGTCATTGTTTGAGAAAAGAGCGATGGCCTGTGATGGTTTTGTGAAACATACTGGCCCAGCTTCTTGACTCGGTACCAGGTTTTCTGGGAGTCCTCCCAGAACTGGAATGCCTAGTTCAAAATCATGAAAATCAGTTTCTGAGTTTTCAGTTTGCGATGACTCATCATCGTTTGTGTGTGAGTTTATCCCCCCTTCGTCCGATGAGGGGTTGTTGGAGGCAGCAACAGCAATGTCTTGGTGTGTTTCACCGACATCTGTAATGTTGTCATTCGCGCCTTCAGAGTTAGTAGCGATCGCATCACTACATAGTGCTCCTGGTTGGATTCCCATTTCAGCGTTTTTCAAAGGTTCCACAAACCTTTGTAGTTTCTCTGTCTCCTCCGAGCTCAGAGGTGTAGGGCTTTGCTCCTGGGACCTTTGTGATTTTATCGCCTCGGTTCGGTTCGTCCGAGGTGGGGGAGGGTTAGGTACGTCTTTTGGGGGGTTCCTCTTCGGATTTCCCCTGATAATATGGGTCCTCTTGTATCCCATATCTATGCGTCCTACGCATATCCCATTTACGATCATCACGCTCATCCTCTGAAAGAGGAGCCTTTTTGTCCCAGCGTGCACCATCATTACGTGGTTTGTCAGTTTGAAAATACTGCCTTTTCTCGCCTGTTTTAGGAGGAGGTGGCGACGCACTCCGTCCTTCCATTTCTAGGGAGTGGGGTTTAACCTCTATACCAGGAAACACTTCTATTGGCGTCTTAGAACATGCCTCGAACACATTCACTGCACACTGTCGCATTATCGGTGGAGGAAACCTGTTCAGGTCTGTTCCTACCGCCCGAGATGAGGGTGGATTAAGAGCAGGAGGTGCAAGTCGGTGCAGACCCGTCCTTATCACCCGAGGTGGGGGTGTTGGAACGGGGCTAAGAGGAGGAGGTGTAACAGCATCTGTCTGGGGTGGTTGTGGCTGAACCGGACCCTGACCTTGTTCGTCCCTGAGTCCCAGACCAGCTCGCCCCACGTCAGAAATCTTGTTTGTAGCTGTGGCTAGATTCTCCTCACAAGCTTTAAGGCGTTCCTGTGATGTCCGACATTCACCTAGTAAATGCCGACAATGATGGAGCAATACCGCCCTTTCCGCTTTGCAATCCTCAAGTTGTGTTTTAAGCACATCTATTTCACCTTTGCAGCAGGAAACTTGTGACATTTTCTCGTCGTGATCCCGTCTTAATGCAAAGTATTCACTGGACCACAGCTCTTTAGCATCCCTGGCTTCAGACAGTGATGCATTAAGTAACCGTATTTTGCTATTCAGCGAATCAATTTCTGCATTTGCCTTTTGCCGTGATTGAAACATCTGTACAGAATGTTTTTTGTGAGGACTTCGTGTTCACTTTTAAATTGAAGGAAGTGTTCTTCAATCTTCTGAACCACCTCTTTTTCACTGTATAACCTTAGTGCAAGGTCATCAGCTCTCCGAACAACTGCATAGAATGATTCCTTCAGCAAAATTGCAATTCTAGCCAGCTTTTCATAACTTGACAATGTAATTTCTGTAGAGGTCACAACTTCTGCAACCTCCATCAGATCGTCCAACAACTCTTTTGGGTTCATGCAGTCCGCCCGTCTGCCATATGGATGTAAGGAAGCTGTCAGCAGCGCTAACGCATCTTCCAATCTGTCCTTCATCCCATAAGGATCAAAGTCTTTTTCCCTGACACCTGTCATGGTTATTCACTGTTCAGCACTTTTTCTGGATAAAACAATTGCCAGCTCCAGATATTTTTACAGGTAAATAATTGTATTCAAATGTCAATGAGTTTCACACTATTTTAGCTTTGGGTTTACACAAAAGTACTGTTATAAGTCACTTATTCAAATGTGAGCACCTGTCACAGGTTTTACCCCAATTCATGAATATTTAAGTAAATGCTTCCCTGCAGTGTTACTTGTATGTGCTTATTTTTCAACAGATACTAGATTACCAAGCTCTTTTTAGTGTATTTTACTCTAAAGCACTGAATTTTTATAAACCTGCAATTTTTCTTTTTAGTCTCACAGCAACATTAGTTTAAAATGTTTTTAAACCGTTTACTTCCAGAAATTCGCTATTTTAAACAGTTACTCATCAACCCAGGTGGGTGAAAAGAGAAAAGAAAATTGATGATGTTTCAGGATTAATTAGTCTTTCTTCAGAAAAACTTTTATTACTCCTGTCCTCCTGTCAGTATTTCCTATTTAAAATTAAATAGGAGATGTAATTTTTTAGGTGGTAAATAAAATCAGAAAAGTCTCTCTTTCCTGATATATTTACTCTTATTTAGTGATCTAGCAATTAAACGTGCATCATCTTCTAGCAAATGAGTAAACTTTATCAACTCTGTGAATATCTGAACTGTACCTTTTTTGTTAAAAAGTTTCTACCTTTTATTTTGTACCTTCTCAATGAGGAATTACCAGTGAATAAAGGGTTGTTGGTATAAATACCTTAATTACCTTTTAAATGCAAGATAACAGTGATTATTCAGCTTTGAGGAACGTTTATTAACTCAAAAATGCCTTACAGAAAAAAAAAACGTTTAATTTCACTAAAATACCTAAAACTGAAGTGAAACTGTGATCTCAAGTTTCTCCAGGAGGGGGCAGTGTTTAGCTTTCTACCAGCAGGAGTCTATGACGACTTCCTGTGACGTTCGGTTGACATCCTGTTTTTAGCCGCTTAGCTTAAAGTTAGCTTCGGCTAAACTCGGTTAAAATCAACATTTCTGAACGAATTTAAGCGTAAACGTGGCGTTGTTTTAACAAGCACGACGTCTTAGCATGAACATGAGTTTTCTGGGACATGTGGCAAGTTACATGTAGTGATTTTAAGCACAGCAAAGTTCTCGGTTGCAACCGAGCTCATTTCCGACATGGAGGAAGTGACGTGACCCGTCACTCATCCGGTCGTTAGCTGTTAGCTTAAAATTAGCATCGCTAGACTTGGTTAAAACCAACATTTCTGAACGGATTCTTTACTCAAACGTGGCAAAATTTTAGCAATTAGACTTTGAAGAACTTAAGCAGCGTATCAGAATACAGCTTTTAAGCGCTTTTCAGCTTTAAAAAGCAGATTTTATTCCCTATGAAAAACGAGTTTTCATTTCTGGGTCACGTGACCGAATCGTTCAATGACAGAGCAACACGACCTGACACGTCAGAGTTAGTCACTACTGACACGTCTGTCAGCCAATCAAAACGTTACACACGGTCTTTTTCAACCAATCACAGAACGTCTTTCCCAACTAGCATGTTAGATTTATCTGAACAAGTCCGTCAACTTTTTGTCTTTTAAACTGTCAAAATGCACTTTTTTCTGTTAAAAGATGTAACGATAAGCTCCCAGCTGCACGGAGTCGGCGCCCCGGTCTCAAAAACGTCTTTCTAGCTATTTAAACAACTCGTTCGAACTTTCTCAGAACCGAGCCGGAACCGGAACCGCGTCTGGACCGTCTTTAAACAGAACAAAGCGTTTCCACACAAACCCAGGTTTAGTTACACATAACAGGCGTACAATTTCAGCTTTAAAAAGACATATGACTCACAAGTTCAGCTTCAACACATCACTAGCTCAACACAGCGTAAACATGCAGCGTTTTCTCCAAGCGGCAGCTTCTGCACGCTGCGTTCAATACAGCTAACTGTCATTTTTCATGCCAACATGTAAAATCAATTATTACATGAATACACAGTCCATTTATGAGCACGTTACGGGCCACCAATATGTGATGGAAATCCCCGTACGGGCCACCAAAATGTAGATGAACAGATGCTGAGAAATATTCATCAATTAAAACGGATTCCTCATTTTTCTGGACTGAATAAAACGTGCATTGAATTTAATGAAATGCAAACGTGAGACGTCATTTATCTTTGACCCATCAAAATGAATGCAGTCATTTATTTACAGAATCAAAGTTTAACATCAAACATTTACATTAATTTGGCAAAATATGAAAATAACAACATAATTAACAGCTTTACAGGTAGTGAGAAACAATTCGGCGATTGTTTCCACTCTTCAGCAGAACAGCAGACATCAATGAAAACTGTACAATTATGATCAATTATCCACACGGCGGTGGATGAGCACTTTACACAGACATTTCTAAAATATCTGGAAGGATTTCTACTTGAGAGAAGAATTTAAAGATGGGAATGAAGTTTAAAGGGAGTAAAAGATGGTATGTGAGGGGAAGTGTTCACCAGAACCGACACTCTCCATCAGAACCCAGCTTTCCTCGGTACGCTTTGGTAGGAAACTTGACTCATTACCTTTCTGAAGATTAATCAGCAGATATGGAGGTCCAGTTAACGCTACCTGTCCAGCGTCTCCATAGGATGGCTGTGACTCGTCCGAAGTAGTGACGAGATTCCGTCCGACACCAGCTCACATCAGCAATAGACTTCACATGAGTGGGGTCCTTCAGAAGTTCCACTCAGAGGTGGAGGATATTATAATCCAACTCGGAGGAGCCTTATCATGCTGGACTTCTGTTCTCCCAAACGACTTCTCAGCGCCTCACCGAACTCCTCAGAAGCTTCACCAAACTCCTCAGAAGCTTCACCGAACTGCTCAGACTCCGCGCAGAACCGAACTGAGAGAACTAGGAAGTACCGGCATTTTACAGAGCTCTATTTCCGGTATATTTGATCGTCCCTGATTGGTCAATAACAACCAGACAGGGGTGTGGTTTGTGACGTAAGAGGTTACTAGAAGTCAGAAACCAGCAAGAATTGTTATGGAACAGATTAAACTGTTCTCAGAGACAGAGAGAGTTTTGTTTTGGCGAGTTTTAGAAACAGGTGCCACCTCCTCCGTTGACGTCTGAGAGGATGTAAACAAGACAGTTGTTCCAACACATGTCTGCTTCGACTCCTGACCTTGGAAAACGCACACTTGCTCATTCAAAGACAGAAATCAGAAAATGCATAAAAATCTGTAACAGACCTTAACATGAATTCTAACTCTGCATAAGCAATCAAAATCATTACACTGTTTCACAGTTAATAAAATTGATTAGTTCAATGCAACATCTAAAATGGTTTGAACTAAGACACTTTGATTATCAACATTTGTAAAATAGTAATGATAATAAAAAGAGAGTGTTCTTTCACTTGATTTTCAAGAAGGAAAGTCTCAGGATGGGTGAACCTGTATTTCTGGATTCAAATCAATGAAATGACAGTTTCTGTCCCACAAGGTTCTTAAGGTCAAGGGATTTGACCTTAGGCTTAGTTTTGACATCAGGTTAAGTTCACTAGATTTCAGATCAATTATTTCTTGGTGGCAATGACTGTTTTAAGTCATTAATTTGGGCTTGTACAGCCTTGTCGGACTGATCTGCTCTCTCATTGATCTTCTCAGAGACTGTTGTGATTATGGTGTTTTGTAGCTTTGATAATGACGGCTCCGCATGTTGAGTTGTTGATTCATTTTTAGCTTATTCGTTTTCTGTTTCTCTGGCGTGTTGGGTGTCAAGTTACTTTCATCATTTTTCCTAGCCGAGCAAGCGTAGGAGTGCAGTTCTCTAGCGGTTCTTTTCTCTTTTGCTGTTTCAATCTCCATGTCTGTAAGTTGAACCACGCTAGTATTCTTTGATCTAGCCATTTTTACGTTAGCCGTTGTGCCACACTGCTTTCAGCTAGTCTGTTTTAAATGGAGTAATTTAATTCCTGTAAAGTTATAGAGAACTCACGTTGATTGAAATCCTTGTCTGGGGAGATTACTCACATCTCCTTTATTAGGCCCGAGCAGCTAAGCGCTACAAAGGCCTATTGTAATTGCTCTGTTCAGGCACGAGCTGCAATTTTTTCCACCAAATGAATTGGAGTTTTGGGGCCTTAACATATCCCAAAGGTCAATAAATTTGGCAGACACATCAGGACTGGTGAATAATTACGTATTTTAAGGGCGTGGCAAAAATCGCAACAGAAACGGCTCAAGAGCGCCACCTAGAAATTTTCAAAATACCCTCCGCATTAACCTTAGTTTGTCGTAGAAACATGAAATTTGATACGTTTGTCCAATTCCCCAAGATGTACAGAAAACCCTCTGGCACCAACATTGTACGATAAACAGTAAGATTGCCATTTTGGAATGTCGTCCCAATTTTCACACCTTTTTGGCGGTTTACAGCCTATGCATTTGAACAAACTCTTCCTAGGGATTTCACTCAATCTGTTTCAAAATTGGCCATTTTGGTCAAAAGGCATGGGGGACGAAAAGTTATCAAAACAGTGCAAACCAAAGCATGCTGAAGGGGCGTATCCAGACCTCAAAATTTGACATCTCGCCATGAAAAACGAAACGCTAATAGCTCCTACACGAAAACTGGCTGAGACATCAAACCTTCAGTGATTGATCCACATCCAGTCCCCTGCAAGACTGAATGTCAAATCATGACATCACTTAAGCCACGCCATCTGACAACAGGAAGAAAAGTTTTACGTTGAACTGTCCCTATCTGACCCCTGTTACCTGATCAGCATGATAGTGTGTCCAGTGACCGAAGACATGTTGGTGTAACTTGCTTTACAACACTGACAGTTTAGGGTGGAGCATGTGGGCGTTGCGATGTGGCGAAGTAAGACGTAACGCCGTCGCTATATGTTTGGCTCTAAATTCTACAGATTTGAACCGAGGTTCACCAAAAACAGTATAATCGATCATTATCCACCCCTTGAACAGAATCCATAATTGTCCAATAGCCTCCACAGCGCCCCCTAGAATATTTTAAAACCTCAGCCCCAAGCCATTTTTTGACCGATAATTCTGAAACTCGGCGAACGTCTGTATCTTCTCAGGACCTATGAAAAAGTCTCTTGGAGCCCTGTTCCAAACTCAACAGGAAGTCAGCCATTTTTGGTCAAAGGGTCATTTTCTAATGGCGAATTTGAAACTCCTCCTAGGGATTTTGAGTGATTGCCTTGAAAATTGGTTACTATGCTCTTAAGATATTGGGGAGAAAAATTTATCAAAAGCTTTTGGTTTTGTTTAGGTTAAAGGGGCGTGGCCAGGCCTCAAATTTGTACTTCACGCAATAAATTTACAAATGCTATAACTTTCACATTGAAAGATCAACATTTACCAAACTTGGCATGACTCATCCCTGTTGAATACCCGACGATCCACTGTGGTCATATTTTGACGTTATAAAAGCCCTGCCCCCTCAGAACAGGAAGTTAATTTTTTTTACTTGGAATGCTCCCTCTTTGACACCCTTGACCTAATCAGGATGATCCTGTCTTAGAATACAGATAAGATGGTCTGACTTTATGTAAATTACAAGCAGCTGTAGCTGAAGGATGTGGGTTTGGCGACGTGACAAATCAAGAAGTGGCGCCATTGCAATACGTTTGGCTCTAAATTGTACAGATTTGAGCCGAGGTGCACCAAAATCACTATGATCTATCATTATCCACTTCTTGAACAGGTATCCATGATAAGTGGCCAATAGCCTCCATAGTGCCACCTACATTATTCTTACAGTTATATCTCAGTGATACAACATCCGATCTGCACCAGATTTATGGTACATCATCAGTGAGCACTTTTAGACATATTGATATTGTAGTTTAACATATGACTCTAGTGTGCTCCCTAAATTATTCCAACAGTTATATCTCAATAATAAATCATCCTATCTGTAACAGATTTTTGGTGCATCATTTGTGAGCATTTCTAGACACATGGGTATTGTTTAACATTTGACTCAAGTGTGCCACGTAGATTATTCAAACTGTTATATCTCAATGATATATTATCTGATCTGCACCAGATTTATTGTGCGTGATAGGTGAGCACTTCTATATACCTTTGTGTTGTTATTTAACATTTGACTCGAGTACGCCCCCTAGATTATTCCAAAAGTTATATCTCAGTGATATATCATCCGATCTGCAACAGATTTTTGGTGCGTCATTAGTGAGCACTTATAGACACATTGGTATGCCACGATACACACGTTAATCTTTGCTAAAACACTCTTTTCACTGCTTGGTTTCTAGTTTTCTCTATGTTCATTTGGTTTCTGTCAGCTCTGCTTCCTATCTGCAGCTTTCTGTCTGTCACACCTCCTCTTACTGTAGCTTGTTAGTGTTCATGGGAAACACTGGTGTTCTGGTGCTTAAAAGCTTCTCTCCCTCACAGTCTGGTGCCAGGAGGGTTGGGAGGTCAAGGCTGTAGCAGGTTGTTTGGATATTACAGAAGGTAGGAGCTGGACACAGTTGGCGGATTTGCATAAACTGAGTTCTGAATGCAACATCATGGCTTCCTCATCAGGAGGAAATAGTGGAGATGAAATGGAGTGGACAATGGCAAATACAGCAAAAATGAAAAGAATTCAAAGGAAAAGACAAGAAAGAGATAGGAGCTGGTCACAAGAAAGCGACTCAAGAAGAGAAATCTGCAAAAAGTCAAAATCTAATCCCAGTCCAAACAATCAAACACAGGTGAAATCAATCAGGGAAGAGGAACTGAAAGTAATCGTAGAATTTAAACAAGATGGAAGATGTTTTCATCCGATTAAACTAACTAAAGGCATAGAGGAAAAAATAGGAGAAATCAAGTTAGCCAGAT
>NC_056507.1:43948421-43949900 GCF_014905685.2 Nematolebias whitei
AGAGGACATTAAACAAGAAATCAAAGGAGGAAAAGTAACAGGCGCAACAAGGATTAAAACCAAGAAAGATGGAATCATCAAAGAAACTATGTCGATTATTCTACAGTTTGTAAACTTGGTACCGGAATGTGTGCAGCTGGGTTATGTAAATTTCAGGGTAAGAGAATACATTCCCAATCCAATAAGGTGCTATATATGCCAAAGAATGGGGCATGTTACAAAAGAATGCAAAGGAAAAATAAGGTGTGCAAGATGTGGAGGTCCACATGAGTATGGTAAACGTGGAAAAGATTTGAAGGTTAAATGCTGTAATTGTGGAGGAGAGCACAGTGCTCCATATGGGGGATGTATAGTTCAGAGAGAAGCAAGAGAAGCACAACGAATTAAAATAACCGAAAAAATAACATATGCAGAAGCATTGAAGAGGGTAAGAAAAGTAGAAATGAGAGATGTTGAAATAGATCAGAGATACTCGGAACAAAGTGCTAATAACCAACAAAGCACATCACCATTGTTACCAATAGAACAACACAATGTTTGCTCTCACAAATGTACAGTAGATGACAAATCAATGATTGTAGAAAAAGAAAAGTTTGTGGCATTTGTAGATGAACAGATGCTGAGATATATTCATCAATTAAAACGGATTCTTCATTTTTCTGGACTGAATAAACCGTGCATTGAATTTAATGAAATGTAACGTGAGACGTCATTTATCTTTGACCCATCAAAATGAATGTGGTCATTTATTTTACAGAATCAAAGTTTAACATCAAACATTTACATTAATTTGGCAAAATATGAAAATAACAACATAATTAACAGCTTTACAGGTAGTGAGAAACAATGCGGCGATTGTTTCCACTCTTCAGCAGAACAGCAGACATCAATCCACACGGCGGTGGAATGAGCACTTTACACAGACATTTCTAAAATATCTGGATTAATTTTCTAGCAGAAAGAAGAATTTTAAAGATGGAAAATGAAGTTTAAAGGGAGTAAAAGATGGATGAGGGAGAATGTGGTGTGTATGAGTGAAAAGTGTTGACAGGACGACACCCTCCATCCGACCCAGCTTTTCCTCGGTACGCTCAGTAGGAGACTAGACTCATTTACCTCTCTGATGATGGATCAGAAGAAGAGGAGCTCTGGTTAACGTTACCTTTCAGCGTCTCCATAGGATAGCTGTGACTCGTTCAAAGTGGTGACGGGGCTTCGTCAACAACAGTTCACCTCACCGGGTGGACTTCACATGAGTGGAGTCCTTCAGAAGTCCCACTCAGAGGTGGAAGATGTTATAATCCAAACTCGGAAGAGCCTTTTCATGGCTGGACTTCTGTTCTCCCAAACGACTTCACAGAACTGCGCGCGAGGTGCCCAGCTCTGTTGATGTGATTTCCTGTCACTCGGGTCGAAGGCTTCCCGACCACGTGTCACGGTGAGGGACTCTCATATCAATTTGTGTGTAGAGAGTGTACA
>NC_056507.1:43950000-43953747 GCF_014905685.2 Nematolebias whitei
GTCACGGTGAGGGACTCTCATATCAATTTGTGTGTAGAGAGTGTACAAGTGTACATGTTTGCTTGGCTGTTTTTCTGTGGCAGATTAATAAATGACACTATTATTTCTAGCAGAAACAGTCTCTGTGTTTCATTTTCCTCTCGTGTGAATTATTGGGGGCCGACCGTTCACGAACCCTGTTAAAGAAATTTCATAAAACATTTTTGGCGACGAGGATGGGATATTATTAAAATAAATAAATAATTCTGAACGGCTGCACCATGTTCAAACGAAAGGAAAAAAGTGTTGAGAGGTTGTGCCGGGTTGGGAGAGTTATCCAACTTTGTTTGGCTTTGTGTTTAAGAGGTGGAGGGGGACGCCCCGAACCTTTGTGTGAGAGTTTAAAAACAGAGAAAAAGTTAATTCAGACGCCTGAGAAGGCGTGAGCTGAACGGAGAAAAAGTTGATCCAGACGCATGAGGAGGCGTGAGGGGAACAGAGAAAAAGTTGATCCAGACGCCTGAGGAGGCGTGAGGGGAACAGAGAAAAAGTTGTACCGGGATGGGAAGAAGTCCCATCCCAGTTGTTAGTGTTGTGTTTGAGAGGTGGGAAGAAATCCCATCCTAGTTGTTAGAACAATTTTCTGAAAGCAGATAGTCCGGGTGATGTTTTGACCGCTTTGCAGGCAATAGAGGTCAGAAAGATGGCACCAGTGACAGGGCTTCAGCGACATATGAGGATGTGTGCGGTAGCCTGGGGAAAAAACTGCATGAGGAAAGTCAGAAAATGCAATTACAGGCTCAACGGAGCAAACAAGAATGTGAGGACCGCCTGCTTGTTGAATGAACGGCACATTCAGTCGCTCGGTGCTCAGTTTGGGAGAATGAGCAGGGTGGCTGAGGGGGCAGTGGAGCAGGTGTCCCGGTTGAAGCGAGGAAAATTCAAGAGAAAGAGGCGCAGTGGGTTATCTAAACAGGTATGAGACGGATGGGATCCGTCGAGTTGGGACGGTAACATCTGGGGAGACAAGGAGGTTGTTTACTTGTCTAAAATCCATAAACAACAGCCTGCACAACCCACAGATGCTCGAGTATCTAGGCTGTTGGATAAAGGTGGAGGTCAGGTAATGAATTCAGCGCATCGAGTCAGAACTTTGCAAGACTCGAGACCGTCGTTTGAAGTTTGTGGAGAGGCAGCCCGACAGATGTTTCCGGGAGCATCGGATTGGTCTGATTTACAGGGGCATTGGGTGACCCTAGGGGAGTGCGAGCAGAGATTGGTTCGGCTGTGTGTAAGGAATGCGCTCGCTGTGCGTTGGGTTGTAGATTATCATCTACATGTTTTTTCAAGGACTGATGTTCAAAGCCAAGTGTTGGAGCTGGGTGCGCTCGAAGATTGGAACACAGAGCTGAAAACCATGAAAAAACATTTAGTCAACTCATGGGTCATGGGCCGAGAAGGGACGGCCGGAAAAACATGCAGGAACCTACCCGTTCTGCTTTCTGGAGGGCATTAATACAGACATTAGTGCCTCAAGCTGAGATGGATGGTGTGTCAGCAGAAGAGCTGAGGGCTGGAAGCCATTATTTGGATTAAAAGGGCCAAAAATAGAAGGTCCAGAAGTTGACATCAACCTTCTGAAAGCAGATATTGTCAACATTGAACATCAAAGGTCCAGAATTAGAGAGCCCAGATTTTGACGTTAAATTAAAAGGCCCCAAACTTGAAGGTGATATTGATTTTAAAATGCCAAAGGTCAAAGGAGAAATTAAAACACCTGATGTTGACATTAAAGGCCCAAACATTGACATTGAGGGCCACAAAGGATGAACTAAAAAGCCTACAGCCAAGATGGTTGAAGGGGAAAAGGGTGGATTTGAAATGTCTAAAAAAATGTCATCAGAGCACTTAAAGGGGATGTGTTAAGCTGGTTGCTTTGAAGGAAGTGCATCATATGTTGTTTATAAATGGTTCATCTGCAGCTGTAGTTTTGACGGCATCTAAAACAACTCGAAGTATCTAAAAATATCTGAGATGAAAAAAAAATTCACCATTTTGTTTTGCAGTTGTTTCACATTTAAAGTAAAAGTTCAGCTCTTTTCAAGAGGGGTTCTGTGGAAAAAGTTATGAACAAGTCATGTCTTGCCTGCTGCACATAGGCTTTAGAACACCTCAGTTTGGAAAAACTGATGAGCTAAATATTCTGAGTGGGGCCAAGACTAGTAGAAGGATTTCTTTTTAATAAATAAAAGTTAATTGTTGACACTTTTTGCATGAAGTGGTTATGTATGAAGAATTGTTTGATTAGTTGTAGAACAAGACGAATGACATTAAATTGCAATACAGCAATGTGAGGCATGTCAGCATTAGGAAAAGAGGGTCACAACAGTAAATGCAGGGACAAATAGAGGAAAGGGACCATATCAGATCTGGCAGACGGATTTCATTGGCCCTTTCCCATGTCACAGGGGTGTAGATATGTATGTACGGCTGTAGATACATATTCAGGTGTGTTGGTGACTCATCCTTGTAAATATGCAAATCATACTTTAAAATGTCTTAGTATGATGAAATAATTTTATGGGGTTCCCCTTCAGATACAAACAGATAATGGGACCCATTCTACTGGAAAACAGGTGAAAGACTGGTCAGCTGAAAAACATGTTGAATGGATTTATCATATTCCTTATCATCCACAAGCTGCTGGGCTGATTGAGAGAATGAATGAACTGTTAAAAGAAATGCTGAAAAAATTAAATGAAAAACATGATTTGACAAACTGGAAAGTAAATTTGTTGCAGGCTGTGTTTCAATTGAATAACAGACCCATTGCACCAGGCACCACTCCTCTAAATTGAATGATACTCCAGAAGAAAAAAAAAGAACCAATTAGTATGTGGAAAATTGATGACAGAGCAGAGCTGCCTGTCAGAGCAACTCCTGGATCTGTTGGACTAGATCTGAGGACTCTAGAGCCAGTGACAGTGATTTCAGGTCAAATTCAAGTTATAAAATTGGTCTGGGTCTGCAATATCCTAAAGGCAGGAGAAGAAAAATGGGTGAATGTGTCTGTAAACAAATGTTATATAAGAGAAAACTAATGATTCTTCCTCTATCTGTAAGCAGGACTTTTTGCCTCTACAGCTTGATGTTTCCTTGGTCTTTTGGACGATCGAGGCCGCACAGAGGACAACATGAGAAGCTGGTGGCAGGTGCCCGTCAGATGGGAGTGCAGGCTGTTTGGGCATCACGTGCCTTGTCGCTGATGGTCAATGCCTCATCAGCAACACCAGGACATGTCTTGGAGGAGGATCAGGTGTTCACGTTTGGTTGAAAAAATGCAAGCAAGATCAGAGTGCAAAGTAAACTCACATGTTTGAAACACAAAAAAGCTGCCTGATAGGGCACAACAGTTGTGCCCTATGTACGAGTGTCGGGCATGCTACAACAGAAAAACCATTCCAGTGGTACCTAAGGGATGTCAGATTAGAATTGTGTGGAAACCCCACTGAACGGTACATGTAAACCAGATGAAAAGAAAAAAAAAACAAAGTTTGATTTTACTGCCAATTAAGGAGGAGGAGGAGACGTGCTTCGTTGGCAGTTACCCAAGTTGGAGTCTGGATGCCATCAGTTGTCATGACTCAAGAAGAAACGGCCAAAATACTGCTAAAAGAAATAAACTGGCAGCTGAAGATGTGGGGGAGCACAGAAGAAGTGCTCTCCAACATAACTGAAGCTTTGAACTTGTTTTCCTGTGTACCTTGC
>NC_056507.1:43953847-43956978 GCF_014905685.2 Nematolebias whitei
TGTCATAGCTCTGCTCTCTGTCAGCTCCTCTGTCATGCTGCACACTCAGTAATCACTCAACTCATGTCACCTGTCACCGCTCATTATCCCACAGCTCCACCACCTGGTCCAGTCAGTACTTAAGCTCACTCATTCCTCTCAGTCTGGGCCAGATTCTCTATCCTGTCTCATCAGCAGTAGACTTTCCAGCATTCCATTGATTGACTCATCACGTTCATGACCCTTGCCTTGACCACGACCACGCCTTTGCCTCAGCCCTCGTCTGCTTTTGCTCATCTGATCAGGTACCGACTCATGCTCTTGTTTTTTGACTCTCTTTTTGGATCACGTACTGGATACTTCTGCTGAACAACTGACTTCACGGTATGAACTCTGCCTTTCCCTTCTGACTGTTTTTTGGATCACGGATTAAAGGTCAAGCTCATTCTGTATCACGGACTGTTTTTTTGGATCACGGATTAAAGGTCAAGCTCATTCTGTATCACGGACTTATCCTTACCCCTGAATCTGATTCCCACAGATTCATTTCCCCAATTAGTCTCTTTCCCCCTGCATCTACTAACCTTTATCTTTTAGTTGCAAGCCTGTTGGACTCCGTTCCAGTGGACCTTAACATCAGTTCTACTTCTACTGGCAGCCCGCCACTACAACACTACCCAATCACGAACTACCAATCAGAAGATCGGAACCAGCCCAGAACCGGACCTACTCCAGAGTTTTACTTTATTTCACAATAAATCTTTTAACCCTCTCAGTGGTTGTTGTTGTTGTTTGCGATCCGGCCTCTGGTTCATGACACTAAGAGGACTTTAACTATACTAACATGCAGTTCATTTGTTAAAATGCAATCTTTGCAGAGTCAATGTAGATTAATGCTACCTTAAGTACCATAATCTACATTGGTCTCACAACGCTTAAGCCGAACCTACTCGAACAATCTTATTCGGGGGGGTGCTAGCTAATCCTTCAGTTGAGTCTCGCCATAGACTCCAAAACATTTAGGGGAAAACCAAAAAACCAAACCTCAAGTCGTTCATCTAAAAGGACAACAGACAATTGAACCAAACTATATTTTGCCATGTAAATCTAACTTAAACCAAGTTAGGAATGGAAACATAGTTTGGAATGCCCTTCTATAGGTATAATCCTATATGAATTTTTTTCAGCATGACCCATCCTTTTAAACTGGTAACTTTAGCTGATCTAAACCATGACAGCTTACACACCAGGTGCATATAGGTTAAGGTCTTATGTAAAATCCCACTCATAAACCCAACTAAAACCACATAAATGCATAACACATAGAACCAGAATGGCACTCACTGGGAACCACCAGCAGCAACCTTCGCTGAAGGGACCTACAACTCCAACATGGGTCTCCAATCTTCATCCAGTGGTCGCCTCTGCGGTTCAATCAATCCACAATCAAGCTTTGCTACAATGGAATTACCAACAACATTATGGAATTACCAACAACATTGTGGGATTACCTTCTTTGACTTTTGTTTTTCTCTTGCTGGATTACATCAAGCTCAAGGACATTCGGAGGTGTAAGTTCATGTTGGAATTCATCCCCATGGACAGGCGATGATTTCCAAAGGGGGGACTGTAGTGAACTCGGCCTCCGGTCAAACCTGCCTCTGAAGACCTTCATGGGACAGGAACTGTTATTTCATTGATTTGAATCCAGAAATACAAATTAGTTCATCCAGAGACTTTCTAATTGTATCCTGAACTAATCAATTGAAAGAACTCTCTTTTTATATCATCATTACTATTTTACAATGTCTTGATAATCAAAAGTGTGTTTAGTTCATACCATTTTTAAATGTTAAAATGAAGCACTCATTTTAAATCAACTGTGAAACAGTATTAATGATTTTTTAATCCTCATTCAAAGTAGAAATCAAGTTAAATGTCTATGTTACAAAGTAATTATGCATTTTTGATCTTCTGTCTGAAATGAGAAAGGAGTGCTGTCGGTCAAAAGTTGGAGACAGTCAAAAACAAGTTTATTGGAACGAACTGTCATGTTTTTAAACCTCTCAGACCGAAACAAGAAAACTGGCACCTGTAAGTCTGTCATTTCTCCAAAGTATTTTCTTGTCTGTAACTAACCGTTCCTAAACATTTCTGATGTTTTCTCGACTTGTAATGACCCTCTGACGTCACTAAAACCACACCCCTGTTGGTTCTTTCAACCAATCAGGACTTCCTAAAAGTGACCGGAAGCAGAACTCTTTAAAAGTCGACACTTCCTAGTTCCAGTTAGTTCTAGTGGGGAGAAGTTCGAGTGCTGTAGAACAGAAGTTCTGAAGTTCTGAGTTCCTCTGAGTCTTTTTAGAGTCCCGTTAGTTCTTCTGGTTCTGATGGAGTTTGGCTGGAGTTCCTGTCGGAGCCACGACGCCTCGCTGTGGCTCCACCTGGCGAATGCCCTATAACTGCTGAGGAAGTTTGTTCTGTGGAACGGATTATCTCACAACTTGTGCCGAGTCGCAGCCGCCCTGAGGAGAAGCTGAAAGGTAGCGTGCCAGGGACCTCTTGACCGCAGCTGACTCATCCTCTGCCAAGGTAAAGAGTCGTCACGAGCTTCACTACCAGTGTACTGCGGGCGAACTGCGCTTGAAAGGAGCATGTTGTTCTGGTCTACAGACATACATCCTCATCCATCCATTTTCTCTCCATTCAAACTTCTTCATTTCCCATCTTTAAACTTCTATCTTGCCAGTAATTAATCCAGATATCTTCAGAAATGTCTGTTGTTTTTATTAAGTAAAACGTGCCAAGTTTTATTAATCAGAACCGATAGTATAATCAAGTGTACAATGTTTTGATGTTAAATTTTGATTCTGTTAATAAATGACCACATTCATTTTGATGGGTCAAAGAAAATTAACGTCTCATGTCACTGATTAAACCATCTACAACACAATACCTCTTGTTTTATGAAATTTCTTTAACAGGGTTCGTGAACGGTCGGCCCCCAATAATTCACACGAGAGGAAAATGAAACACAGAGATTGTTTCTGCTAGAAATAATAGTGTCATTTATTAATCTGCCACAGAAAAACAGCCAAGCAAACATGTACACTCTCTACACACAAATTGATATGAGAGTCCCTCACCGTGAC
>NC_056507.1:43957078-43975185 GCF_014905685.2 Nematolebias whitei
AAAACTTTGCTTCAGACATTTCTAAAAATATCTGTAATGATTTTTAGCAGATAGAAGAATTTTAAAGATGGGAAATGAAGTTTAAGTTGAGAGAGATGTGTGAGGGAATTTGTCTGTCCTAACCAGAACCAGCACGCTCCTTCTAGACCAGCTTGGCCCAACGGTACGCTTTGGTTGAGATCGACTCTTTTACCTTTGCAGATGATAGTTTCAGCGTTGGTGTAGAGCTCTCCTTTCAACTCTTTCAGCGTCTCCGTAAGAACAGCTAAACCTCGGGAGTCGTGAGATCATCCAGAACAGACATTTCATAATTCCCAGATCTTCTCTCGTTCAGCTTGATTTTTCTTCCTCCTGCATCCTGAATTCCAGCCTTCATGAACTCTGGAACTGCTGAGTTTCAGAACTGCAGAACTGCTCGAGCTCCCGCAGAACTTCTTCATCTCCTCCAACTGGAGGTGGAACCTCTTGCAGAACTCTCCATCTACGGACTCTGTTGAACTAGGAAGTACCAACATTTAAAGAAAGCTCACTTCCGGTTCATTTGGGAGTTTCTGATTGGTCGATGGACCAAAACAGAGGTGTGTTTTGTGATGTAAGGTGTTATGAAAAGTCAAGGAAAAAGATTAAGATTGTTTAAGAACAGACAAAAGATATTATGAAGAACTTCAGACTTCGTGGAGTCAATTCTCTAGTATCTTGCTGTAAAAGTTAAACATGACATTTCTTTTTCAGTAAACTTGCAGTTGACCGAAACTTGAACTTTGACCAACTTACACACTTGCTCATTGAAGACAGAAAATCAGACAATTCATCATTAACCTGATTTCTTACTTTGAATGAGGATTAAAAATCATTATTACTGTTTCACAGTTGATTTAAAAATGAGTAGTTCACTTCAACATTTAAACATTGTTTGAACTAACACAATTTGATTATCAAACATTTGTAAAATAGTAATGATAATCGAAAGTAGTCTTCTTTCACTTGATTAATTTAAGAAAGAAAGTCTCAGGATGGGTCAACCTGTATTTCTGGATTCAAATCAATGAAATGACAGTTTCTGTCCCATAAGGTGCCTAAGGTCAAGGTTTTGACATCAGGCCTAGTTCACTACACCTTTACCTGTGTAATCCTGGTTTTTCCGAACCGTTGGTGCAGTTGCTGCTGCTCCTGAGAGTTCGGCTTTTGACGGGCATCCGTCATTGATGTATGAGATCACCCGCTCACCACGTATTGAGGGGCTCTCATTGTTTGTAACAACAAGTTTCTGGTGGCTGTCTGAGACAGCGGCAACTTTGTTGTTTGTGTCACCCTGAACCGTTAACACAGCTATTGCTGCTGCTGAGGTTTCAGATTGTGACGGGTTACCGTCGGTGATGTGTGGTTGTACCCCCCCCCCCCCATCTCAGGTGAGGGTGTGTCAGAGTTTACAACAACAGCGTCAT
Source organism: Nematolebias whitei (assembly GCF_014905685.2). Classification (NCBI taxonomy): domain Eukaryota; kingdom Metazoa; phylum Chordata; class Actinopteri; order Cyprinodontiformes; family Rivulidae; genus Nematolebias; species Nematolebias whitei. The sequence goes on from NC_056507.1 coordinate 43,958,524, forward strand.
GGTGACTGTCTGTGACAGCAGTAACAGTGTTGTCTGTGTGCTCTGACTTATCAGCAATGATATCGCCAAACAAAGCGTTAGGTTGTTTGTCCGTGGCAACACCATCCAACCAGTCCAACAACCAACGCACCCTGTGTGTCTCGTCCGAGCTCAGAGGACTGCGGTTCTTTTTCTGGACCTGCTGCTGTATCGTTTTCGTCTCAGGCTGTTCAGCTCGACGTGGTGGGGAAACAGTACCCTCCCTTTGGGGTTCCCGGCGGGATCCCTGGTTGTATGGGTTACTTTTGGTGCCATACTTTTTACCCTTAGGGCGTTCACCCCCCTTCTGGCACGATCGTTCATCCTCTGGTTCCTTGGGAAACCGTTTAGGATCTCGTCTGGACCAGGGGGCACTCACCTGTTTGGCTGCTGGGAAACCTCGTTTCCTCTCGCCTTTTTTGGGAGGGGGAGTCAAAGCTCTCATCCCTTCCAATTCTAATGACTGGGCAAGAATCCTCTCACCTGGGTACACCTCAAAAGGTGTTTTGGCCTGTGAACGTGCTTCAAAGACATTCACAGCACAACTTTTTATCTCACTGATGGATTTCTCTTTGAAATTAGCCATCATTTGCACTGACATCCTTATGTCAGGGTGGAGATTTTTGCTGAACACGTACTTAAACGGTTCCTCTTCCTCCATGTTGGCCTCGTAACCAAAATAAGCCTGCAAAATCCTGGAATAATATGCCCTGGGGTGCTCATTCTTACCTTGCACAACCTTGTCGGTGGCTGGATACCCGCCAGGTCCCGTGCAGGGTGAATACTCGTTCATAAGAGCAGCACGTAACAGGCGGTAATCCTTTCTTGTGGCATCAGGTTGACGCTCTATGAAGGAAAACACCGTCCTGGATGAAGTAAGCCTGATCAAACCTACTCTATCTTCAACTGTAGCGTTGGGATAGCTTCTTAATTGGAAGTCAGTGTTGTCCAGATAGGCCTTAGTGTCAGTTGAACCCAACGGCCCTGGTTCAAATCGGTTGACATATTTTGCAATTTTGTGCAAATCCGAAATTGGGAGCAATGGCTGTTTTATCGGTATCGTAGGAATCAAAATTGTACGTGGAGGTGTGTTGCTAGACTCATGTGGAGGTGACGGAATGGGATTAAGAGCAGGAGGTGCAGCAAAATCCTTCTGAGGTGGTGGTGGGTGACCTGGACTCTGACCTTGTACGGCTTTGAGTTCCAGACAACCTCGCCCCATGTCAGAAAATTTATTTGTTGCTAGGGCTAGTTTCGCCTCACAGGCTTTTAAGCGTTCCTGTGATGTATGACATTCACTTTGTAAACGCACGCCTTGGTCGACCAACGCCGCTTTTTCCAATCTGCACTCGTTCAGAGCTTTTGATGTGACCTGCAACTGTTGTTTTAGTGCCTCATTGTCTAAACACAGCATTTGGCACTTAATCTGTCCCTCCCTCATCTTCTCCTCATATGAGTGAGCTTGTAATGACAGCTGAGCTTGTGAGAGCTCTCTGTCACGTTGTAACTCATTCGCACAGGTCTCCTGATCAAATTTAGACTGTGCCATGAGTTTGAGGTGCTCCTCTCTTTCGCTGTTCAACCTTATTTCAAGGTCGTCAGCCTTGTTTACCACAGCATAGAATGTTGCTTTCAATAAGAGTGCCAATTAAGCCAGCTGGTCAAAGCTTGACTTTGTTCTGGCTGTAGAGGTCACACCTTCTGCAACATCCTTCAGCTCTTCCAATAACTCTTTGGAGTTCATGCTGTCCACCTGTTCACCATATGGATTTAAGGATTCCGTGAGCAGCGCCAACGCCTTCTCTAACCAATCCATCACACAAGGATCAATATTCTTTTCTGTCACATCAGCCATGATTATTCACTGTTCAGCACTTATCTGGTTAACCAGTTGCCAACATCAGATATTTTAACAGGTAAATATTTGTATTCAAGAGAGCAGTGAGTTTCACACACTATTTTAGCTCTGGGTTCACTCAATAGTACTGTCATAAGTCAACTTATTCAAAGGAATGGGCATTTAATTGTAAGATTCACCCCAATGCATGAATATTTTAAGTAAATGCCTCCTTCTGGCAGTGTTACTTTATGTGCTTAGTTCTAACAGATACAAGAACCAGGCTTCTCAGTGTTAAGTTACTCTAAAGCACTTAAAATTACATAAACCTGCAATTTTTCTAAAAGTCTCACAGCAACTTTAGTTTTCAAACGCCTTTTAAGCAGTTCTATATACCAGAAATTTACTATTTAAAACAGTCACTCATAAACCATGCTGTATGAACAAAAAGAGAGAAAAAAAATGATGAGAGGAATTATCAGTCTCCCCTTTAGGAAAACTGTTATACTCCTCTTTCAACAGCAGGTGGTGGTGTAAGCTTATTTATACTAGCAGAAGTCTATGACAACTTCCTGTGGATTGTTCCATTGATATCCGGTGTTAGCCGTTAGTCAGACGTAGCATACTGTCGAACACGGTCAAATCAGCATTTTCTGAATGGATTTAAAGCTTAAACGAGGCGTTGTTTTAACAAGCACGACTTTTTGCATGAAACATGAGTTTTGAGAACAGTGGCAGGCTTCATTTAGCGATTTTAAACACAGAAGAGGCTTCGGTTGAACCGAGATTCATTTCCGGGGTCACGTGACTTTATAGACACGTGAGCAACGGGGGGGGGGGGGGGGGGGTTTACAATCTGACATCAGAGGGAGTGAACGCAGACACGTCACCCGTTTCTCAGCGAATCAGAGTGACCCAAACAGCGGTTTTCAACCTATCACAGCTCGTGATTCCATCTATCAGTGTTAGCAGTTAGCCTGAAAAAGTCCGGTCAACTCTCGCCCATTAAACTTCAAAAATGCACAATTTACTGTTGAAAACTTAACAGATCAGCATTTCAGTGGTCTGAGATGGCGCTCAGCTTTAAAACAGCGTTTTATCCATTCAAAACACGACTCGTTCAACGAATCTGAACAGAGTAAGACAGCAGAACTGGGTCAGACAGACCCCCCTTCTCTGCTACAGTCTAAACAGAATAAAGTGTTTTTCTACAGCATGTCAGCATTAGTTACACAACAGACGTACAAATTTCAGCTTTAAAATGGACACATCGACATTACTTTCAGCTCTCTGAACACCACAAGCAGAATCATGCTGTATCAAGCTCAACTCGGACCTGTTCATGCCCACATGAGCGTCCATCACAATAACACAGACTCCGTCACATTTAATTCACACGTCTTTAAACATTCGTACGGCCACAAAATGTCTAAAGGGGAGGATAGGTCCTAAATTATGTCTTTTAGAGACCATGCGCGTCACGAAAAGCTCTTTAGAGACCCGTCCGGGCCACCAGATTGTAGTATGCTAAGGCTAGGTTAGCTTCAGTTAGCTTCAGAGCTCCACTACAGTCAATTTTTAATAACGGGTTCTCACTTTTTCGAGCTACTTGACAGATATGTGACAGAGGTACTGTGTTGTCGATGGTTTAATCAGTGACATGAGACGTTAATTTTCTTTGACCCATCAAAATGAATGTGGTCATTTATTAACAGATCAAAATTTAACATCAAAACATTGTACACTTGATTATACTATCGGCTCTGATTAATAAAACTTGGCGTGTTTTACTTAATAAAAACAACAGACATTTCTGAAGATATCTGGATTAATTACTGGCAAGATAGACGTTTAAAGATGGGAAATGAAGGAGTTTGAATGGAGAGAAAAGATGGATGAGGATGTATGTCTGTAGACCAGAACAACACGTTCCTTTCAAGCGCAGTTCGCCCGCAGTACACTGGTAGTGAAGCTCGTGACGACTCTTTACCTTGGCAGAGGATGAGTCAGCTGCGGTCAAGAGGTCCCTGGCACGCTACCTTTCAGCGTCTCCTCAGGGCGGCTGCGACTCGGCAGAAGTCGTGAGATAATCCGTTCCACAGAACAAACTTCCTCAGCAGTTATAGGGCATTCGCCGGGTGGAGCCACAGCGAGGCGTCGTGGCTCCGACAGGAACTCCAGCCAAACTCCATCAGAACCAGAAGAACTAACGGGACTCTGAGAAGACTCAGAGGAACTCAGAACTTCTGTTCTCCAGCACTCAAACTTCTCCCCACTAGAACTAACTGGAACTAGGAAGTGTCGACTTTTAAAGAGTTCTGCTTCCGGTCACTTTTAGGAAGTCCTGATTGGTTGAAGGAACCAACAGGGGTGTGGTTTTAGTGACGTCAGAGGGTCATTACAAGTCGAGAAAACATCAGAAATGTTTAAGAAACGGTTAGTTACAGACGAGAAAATATTTTGGAGAAATGACAGACTTACAGGTGCCAGTTTTCTTGTTTCTGTCTGAGAGGTTTAAAAACATGACAGTTCGTTCCAATAAACTTGTTTTTGACTGTCTCCAACTTTTGACCGACATCACTCCTTTCTCATTTCAGACAGAAGATCAAAAATGCATAATTACTTTGTAACATAGACATTTAACTTGATTTCTACTTTGAATGAGGATTAAAAAATCATTAATACTGTTTCACAGTTGATTTAAAATGTGTGGTTCACTTCAACATTTAAAAATGGTTTGAACTAAACACACTTTTGATTATCAAGACATTGTAAAATAGTAATGATGATATAAAAAAGAGAGTGTTCTTTCAATTGATTAGTTCAGGATACAATTAGAAAGTCTCTGTATGAGCTAATTTGTATTTCTGGATTCAAGTCAATGAAATAACAGTTCCTGTCCCATGAAGGTCCTCAGAGGCAGGTTTGACCGGAGGCCGAGTTCACTACACTCAGGAAAGAAATATGGTGTGGAGACTTTAACGCATACAATAGTCTGTGGGGTAGTAGCACAACAGATTATAATGGCAATATAATAGAAGAATGGATGGATGACAGATCAATGGTATGTTTGAATGATGGTCAAGGAACAAGAGTTAATATCAATAATGGAACAGTTTCCTGTATAGATTTAACAATAGTATCAGATTCTCTAGTTAAATCACGTGAATGGGGTGTGAACGGAGACTCAACTCTGGGAAGCGATCACTTTACGATAAGTACAATGTTAAATGACTATTTGAAAAATCAAAACAAATTATCTGAAACTAGATGGTGCTTTAAGAAAGCTAATTGGGACAAGTTTAAGATAAATTGTGAGAAGTTCAACCATTTAGTAAATCTTACAGGAAATGTAGAAGAATGCAATGCCAAGGTAACAGACCACATTTTAGATGCAGCAAACTCTAGTATTCCTGAAGTAGTTATGAAAAGTAGGATAAAAATTGTACCTTGGTGGACGGAAGAATGCAGTAAAGCAATTAAAGAGAGGAATAAAGCTCTAAAAACATTACGGCAAAATATGAATAGCGGTAACCTTATAGATTTTAAAAAGAAAAGAGCAATAGCTCGTAGGATTATCAAGGAGGCAAAAAAGAAATCGTGGAGGGACTACTGTTCAACAATAGGATATAAAATAAATATTAATCAGGTTTGGTCGATGATTAAAAAAATGAATGGAATGAGAAGTGAAGTGAAAATTCCAACACTAATTAAAAATAACGAAATAAAGGTTTCCAATAAAGATAAGGCGGATTCTCTGGGAGAGGCGTTTGTTAATATCAATAATGGGGATCATCTGGAACAAAAGCATAGGCAGCAGAAGGAACTAAAACTCAAATCATTTAAAAAAGTAGGACTAAAGAAAAATAAATCAAGATCAACACTAGACGAACAACTAACAATGAAAGAAATTAAAATAGCATTAAAAGACACAAGAAATGCAGCGCCAGGAGAAGATAATATATGTTATATCATGTTAAAACATCTACCAGAAACAACTTTAAGTATAATATTGAAACTATTTAACAAAATATGGGAAGAAGGATCAGTACCTCAGAGTTGGAAAAGAGCAATAATTTTACCATTTAATAAACCGAGGAAGGACCCAACAAACACAGACAATTACAGACCAATAGCATTGACATCTCACTTATGTAAATTGATGGAAAAAGTACTAATTAATTGATTGTTATATATAGTTGAAAAAAGAGAACTTATCAATAAGTATCAGAGCGGATTTAGAACAGGTAGATCCACAGTGGATGCTCTAGTTAGAGTATGTTCAGATATTGAGAAAACTCTAAAAATGAAAGAAATTATGATAATAGTATTCTTTGATATTGAAAAAGCGTACGACTCAATGTGGAGAGAAGGACTTCTTATAAAATTAGAACAAATGGGAATAGATGGGAGGATGTACAACTGGATCTCCAGCTTCTCTAAGGAAAGGTCAATAAGAGTTAAAGTAGGGGGTGAACTATCAAGAGATTATAAAGTAGAAAACGGCACACCTCAAGGAAGTGTAATTAATCCAGTACTATTTAATATAATGATTAACAACATGTTTGCAAATCTGGATAGGGGTATTAGATCTGCATTATATGCAGATGATGGAGCTATATGGATGAGGGGTAGAAATTCTCCACATATAGATAAATGCATAAGAAAATCAATAAATCAGATAGAGAAATGGTCTTATGAATGGGTTTTTAAATTGTCAGTAAATAAAACCAACTACATGGTGATTACACATAAAAAGAAGATCAATATTGGTCATTTCTTATTATATGGGCAACAGTTGAAAAGGGTTAACGAATTTAAATATTTAGGTATATGGTTAGACAGTGCGTATTCATGGCAAACACATTTGAATGAGATGGAAACTAAGTGGGCAGCACGGTGGCACAACTGGTAGAGCTGCTGCCTCTCAGCGAGCAGGTCCCTGGTTCAAACCCCGGTCCAGGGGCCTTCTGGGTGGAGTTTACATGTTCTCTCTGTGCATGCGTGGGTTTTCTCCGGGTACTCCGGTTTCCTCCCACAGACCAAAAACATGCATGTTAGACTGATTGGTAACTCTAAATTGTCCCTAGGTGTGAGTGAGAAAGTGAATGGTTGTTTGTCTCGTTTGTCTCTATGTGGCCCTGTGATGGACTTGCGACCCGTCCAGGGTGTACCCCGCCCCTCGCACAGTGATTGCTGGACATGGGCACCAGCGACCCCCGTGACCCAAAATGGAAGAAGCGGGTAAAGATAATGGATGGATGGATAAATAAATTAGCAGAAATATATGGGATAGAAAATATAGAATTTGCTAGGAGTAATCCAAAAAGTGTTATATCACCCTGGCTAATCCCTGAAAGTAAAGTGGACAAAAAATTACTAGAATGGAAAAAAGAATGGAAAGGTAATGAAATAGGGGTGAAAATCTAGCAGATATATTAAAGAAACATATTCCAATTACTTAGAAATCTATACAGATGGATCAAAAAACGATCAGGGAAGGGTGGGAATAGGAGTCTTCATACCAGAATTTGAAGTATGTATTAACAAAAGAATTTCAGATCACCTGTCAGTGTTCACGGCTGAGATGGTGGCAGTTATTTTTAGTTTGGAATGGATTGAGGAGGTTAGACCAGATAGAGTGGCAATATTCACAGATTCAAAAGCGGTAATAGAAAGTATAAAGTCAAACGGAAACAATAGGAAAGACCTCATTTTAGAAATTTAACATGCTTTATTTAGGTTGCACAGAGGAGGAATAGATGTGCATTTTTGTTGGGTGCCAGCACATGAAGGGGTGGAAGGGAATGAAAGGGCGGATGATCTTGCCAAGGCAGCGTTGAAGAGAGAAATAACAGCTAATATTCCATTAGGGAAAGGAGAGGGTAAATCAATTATTAAAAGACAAGAACTAAATAAATGGCAAAAGAGATGGAATGAGGACAAGAAAGGAAGAAAATTATTCAGGATCCAAAAATCAGTTAAAATAACAACGTTTAATAATAATAATAATAATAATAATAATAATAATAAGACTTGATTTACAAAGCCCTTTAAAACAACCACAGCTGCCACAAAGTGCTGTACATATAAAATCAAGAACATTTAAACACATAAAAACAGTTGTTAAAACATTAAGATCAATAAAAGTAATAAAAACAGTGCAGATCAAATTCAGTGTGTGCTAAAAGCCAGGGAGGAAAAATGTGTTTTTAAAAGAGTTTTAAAACTGGACAGTGAAGGGGCTTGTCTGATGGGAAGAGGGAGATCGCTCCACAGTCTTGGAGCAGCAACAGAAAAAGCTCTGTCCCCTCTGAGCCTCCGCTTAGACCTCGGCACCTCCAGGAGCAGCTGATCAGCTGATCTGAGGCACCGAGCAGGAGAGTATGGGTGAAGCAGCTCAGAGAGGTAGGATGGAGCAAGACCATTTAAACTTTTAAAAACAAATAAAATTATCTTAAAATGAACTCTAAAATGAACAGGCAGCCAGTGGAGTGAAGCCAGAGTGGGGGTGATGTGCTCCCTCTTTTGAACTCCAGTTAGAAGCCAAGCAGCAGCGTTCTGGACCAACTGGAGACGTCTGAGGGAGGACTGGCTGACTCCAAGGTAAAGAGCGTTACAGTAATCCAGCCGAGAGGTGACGAAGGCATGGATTACTGTTTCCAGCTGCTGTTTTGTAAGGATGGTCTTTACCTTAGCAGCTGTCTGAGGTGATAAAAACTGGTCTTGACCACCGCTCCAATCTGGGACTCTAATTTAAAATCACTGTCCATTTTAAAACCCAAGTTAGAAATAGTTTTCTTTACATGTGATGCCAGAGGGCCCAGATCAACAGGGCAAGGTTCACAAGAGCCACTAGGACCAAACACCATCACTTCTGTTTTCTTTTCATTGAAATTTAAGAAGTTTAAAGACATCCAGGCTTTGATGTCTTCAAGACACAACAGAAGTGGCCTAATTGAGGGGGCATCTTTCTTTTTAAGTGGCATATAGATCTGACTGTCGTCAGCATAGAGAAAGAAGTAGAAGAGAGGAGGTGATACTTATGAGATTGAGGGCGGGACACACATTACTTAATGACACAATGTTCATAATGGGTAAAAGGAATAACAATAGATGCGAGGAATGTGGGGAAACAGAAAGTGTGGAACATGTATTGATGGAATGCAATAAATATACGGAAGAAAGGGAGAGACTGAAAAGAAAAGTCAAAGAGAAAGGGAGAGCTTGGAGTTTAGGAGGAATTTTAAGAAATGAAGGGGAGAAGGATAAGATAAAAGATGTCAGAAAAGCGTTGGTTACATACTTGAAAAACGTTAATATAAAAAGCAGAATTTAGGGACAGAGGTCATGAGTTGCACACTCTAGCTCAGTAGGTGGCGGTATGCACCTGAAAGTTGTTTGCAATCCGCCAATAAATTAAAAGAAGAAGAAGAAGAAGAAGTCTGGTGACAGAATATCGAAAGCCTTTGGTGAGTAGTCTTCCAGTGTTTCTCTCTTGTATCCTGATCCTGTTCACAGTCTCCTGCCTGCCCCTCGACCTCTGATTTTGTCTTGCCCTTTTGTACCTCTGCTCATCTGCCTTTTTGCTGCCGTTATCTGCTTGCTTTTGGACTCCGAGTTTTGCCTTGCTCTTTGGTACTGTCGCCTTTATCAGATCCTGTTGCCAACCTTGTTTCTGCCCACGACTTCTGCCTCTGAATCATCCACCTAAGACCACCGATGTACACCGCCCCTCGGTGACGTCTCAGCGCTGTTCAGCGCTCTGCCTCTGGCCCACTGAGACTTACAAGATCCAGCTTCAGCTGCTTGACTACCAACACCAGCCGAGAGTGGCAGCTCTTTACTTATTTAATAAAACCTTTTAAACCGTTCTGGATTCTTGTGGTTCTGATTCAACCTCAATCATTACATGGTATTGTTTTGTTTAACATTTGACTCATGTGTGCCCCCTACCTTATTCAAAATGTTATATCTCAATGATATATTATCCGATCTGTACCAGATTTTTGGTGAGTGATTGTATTATTTAACATTTGACTACAGTGCGCCCCCTAGATTATTCCAACAGTTATATCTTAGTGATACATCATCCGATCGGAACCAGATTTTTGGTGCATAATTAGTGAGCACGTCTACACACATTGATATTGTGGTGTCACATATGACTGAAGTGCGCCCCCTAGATTATTCCATCAGTTATATCTCAGTGAATTATCATCCAATATGTACCAGATTTATTGTGCATGATCAGTGAGCACTTCTACACACATTGATGTTGTGGTTTTACATTTGACTCAATTGCGCCCCCTAGACTATTCCAATAGTTATATCTCAGTTATATATCATGGAATCTGTACCAGATTTATTGAGGGTGATCAATTAAACATTCTACACACATTGGTATTGTTTAACAATTGACTCCAGTGCACCCCCTAGATTATTCCAACAGTTATTTCTCAGTGATACATTATCTGATCTAGACCAGATTTTTATGATTCATCAGTGAGCACTTGTAGACACACTGGCATTGTTGATTCATGATTTGACTTAAGCCCAGACCACTCAGTGAAGAAACTGATGATTATTGGGTGACTCTTCCAGCTTGGCATTGTGTAAGATATAAGACTGAAACTGGATTCGATAACTGTTGATTACCACATATGACATGTTGAAAAGCTTAAAGGAAGTCTTTTACATTTGCGACAAAACAGGAAGTGACAAGAACTCCCGTCTGGAAGGTCGGATTTTGGCCAACTTGTAAGGCTTGCAGACAGACTCATACTGATATGGGCGGAAGGTGATTTGCAAAGTTTCGGCATGTGCGCACCCTGGTGGACGTGTGCCGGAATGGCACAAGAGCATTTGCGATGGCGACTGGGAGGCGTTGTTGGAGCGCCAGCGGTCGCAGGTGATGTTGAAGGTTTGGCGAATGCGCAACCCGGTGAACGAGCACGGGACGGGCACGAGAGCATTCACGATGGCGACTAGACAGAGTCATTGGGGCTCCCGCGGTCACCGTAAGGTCGGAGCGGCACTTTGCTGCGAGGGCCTTCAATGCTGTTTTGCAGCTTTAATTACATCTCAAAATTATACAAAAAAAATTTAAAAATGTATTTATTATTTTTAGTGTTTTGAAATTTTCTTCTTAGATTTCTAAGATTAAAGTAACTTTAATTAAAATAACTTTAATCTCAGAATTTATATTTAAAAAGTCTAAATTGTGATTTTATTAATTTTGATTGTGTTCCTAATCTTCTTCCGTACAATTATGATTTAGCATCTTATAATTTTGACTTAGCATCTAACATGGACTTATTCTATCTCATAATTAAGAGCTAATATCTTGAAATTATGATGAAGCATTATATGAATGAGTTGCTAATTCATAGTTTTCTAGTAACTTCTAATTTTATCTCCAACCCACTCAAGTTGGGCTGTCTCAAAATCTTTTAAATAGTTGTTTAAAAGTTAACTTATGATAAAATATAAATTGAATAAAAAAATAACACCCCCCCCCCCAGATTTTAACCATATCGATTTTTTATGTATTTTTTTAACTGTTTGAGTATGCCATCCAGTAGATGGCGCTGCAGTTGTTTTCCTAAAGCCCTTCAATGTTTACGGAAGTCGGAGTGACGTGTCACTCTCTGGCCCTAAGGATTGTGGGAAGGAAAGTAGAGCTGACGGTCGCAGACAGGTCAATTTGATCGAATAGCTTCGACTTGTGTCCACTTTAAAGGAATATAAAGTTGGCCTAACGACGGCTGCTCTTTAAGCTGATGTCAGTGGGCATTTAGAAGGAACATATGCCGGTGTCATCGCTTCTCTCCTGCGAAGGGGAGCCCGGAGCGGAGGAGTGGGGTTTGGTGTCAATGGACCGTGTTTTCCTTTCCAAGGGAAGCGAATAAAGCAGCGACGGGTTTATCAGATCCCGGCCGTGAAAGGGGTGGCGGGCGACCACACTCCCACGGTCCTTAACGTCTTAAAATTTCCTCAGATTTTTATGTCTAGGACGCCGTCCAAGATGTCGACCAGCAGCCCCGAAGCAGTTAAGAAATTGCTGGAGAACATGCAGACGGACCTGCGGTCTCTCTCCATGGAGTGCAAAAAGAAATTCCCCCCAGTCAAAGAGGTTAGTAGATTCCCTCGGCCTCTATTGGGCACCGGGTCATATTTGGGTTTGTTCTGAAACCGGATTCTGTTTGAGCCCGTTTCCCCACCAGCCGCTGGGCCTTTGTGACACATCTATACTCGCAGTGGCGCCTCCAGAAATATTTGAATTGGGGGGCCTTGTGGGCCCCACTGAAAATCCAGGGGTGGCACAAAAAAAAAACACCTAAAAGCCATGAAATAATTTCTGAAATTCTGTTGTGCTGTTCATGCTGTTTGAAGCTTTGATTTTGGGGTGCACTGAAGAAAACATTTACTAGAAGAGTCAGAGTTTCTTTATTGTCATTCGCACCTCATGTGGTACATGTGGTGGAGCGAAATTATGTACACAGGGTCCCAGTTACATCCAACAATAAAATGTATAAGAAAAACAGTAATAACATCTAAGATATGAACTAAGAAAAACATCAACTAAATATACACTAAGCACTCATAACATAAAACCTTGAACATCAGCACAAACATGAACATGAGTCTGTGAGCGGATGTGCACGCATGAACACATCAACATTGAAACAGATCAGCAGCAACATGAAACAAATCAGCAACATGATATGGTTTTTCACAGTGATTATTCTAGTTAGAGATTCATGAGTCTAACAGCCTCAGGGTAGAAGCTGTTCCTCAGTCTAGTGGTTCTACACTTAATGCTCCTTAACCTCCTTCCTGAGGGGAGCGGGGCAAAAAGTGTGTGTGCTGGGTGAGTGGGGTCCTTCATGATGCAGGTGGCCCTCTTCCTGCATCTGGAGGTGTAGATGTCTGTGATGGTGGGGAGGCCGATTCCGACAGACTTCTGTGCAGCCTACACCACTCTCTGCAAAGCTTTTCTTTCTGCAGCTGTGCAGCCTCCATGCCACACGTTGATGCTGGAGCACAGGATGCTCTCCACTGCACACCTGTAGAAGGAGGTGAGGACTGAGCTTCCCAGACCAGCTCGCCTCAGCCGTCTGAGGAAGTAGAGTCTCTGATGAACTTTCTTGATCAGGCTTGTGGTGTTGTTGCTCCAGCTGAGGTTGTCATTCATGTGTACACCCAAGTACTTGTAGCTGGAGACCACTTCCACCGCAGATTCTCTTATGTTCAGGGGGGTGTAGGTGTTTTTGTTCCTTCTGAAGTCCACAATCATCTCCTTTGTCTTCTTCACATTGATGTGAAGGTTATTCTCTTTGCACCAGCTCTCCAGGTGTTCCACCTCTTGCCTGTAGCTGGACTCATCATTGTTTGTGATGCATCCCACCACCGCTGTATCATCTGCAAACTTTACAATGTGACAGCCTGGATGGGTAGTGTTACGACCCGGCTCAGCTAGGAGAAGGGGAGGCAACATTAGAAACCCAGATGGAACAGGTTTGAATAAAAGTAATAATTTAATTGGTCATTTTAAAACAAAATTTAACATTTAACAAAGAGGAGGGGTACTTTCAAAATACAAATTACAACAAAGTTTTCACAACCAAGTCAAATAACAAAATTAAGGTTAACCAAGTGAACGAATACTCAAACCAAATTTACAATGAGTCAAAACAAAAAGTAAACAAGTAAGCCTTCTAACTGTTTTCAGAGGCTTACAAACAACACCAACTAACAACAGCAACTGCAGGGTTTAATTGTTGGCCAAAGCCAAACCATTCAAATCAAAAGACTCAAGTCCAAAGACACATAAACCCATACTAATGGCGAGCTGCTCTAAACAACAGCCACCCTGAATGGCAGGAGAGCTGGGTTTAAATAAGCAGGCCTCTTCTGTGGTTGGAGGAGAAGGAGGTGAAGAAGCCAACCAGGATGCAGATTGATGTCCATTGGGGAGGATTCAGGAAGTGAAGCAGCCAATCCCAGATGGGCCACAGCACAGCTGAGTCAGCAATCAACCTGCAAACACTTTTGCTCAACCAAATGGCCTCAGGCCGTAACAGTAGCTGCACAATCATACGTGAGCAGAGTAAACAGGAGGGGGCTCAACACACATCCCTGAGGAGAGCCAGTGCTGAGGGTTATGGTGGAGGAGGAGAGGTTGTGGATCCTCACTAACTGTGGTCTGTTTGTTAAAAAGTCTAGTACCCAGTTGCAAATGGAGGGGCTTAGTCCTAGTGTGGATAGTTTGTCCATCAGGGTTTGGGGGATCATGGTGTTGAAGGCGGATGTGAAGTCCACAAAGAGCATACGGACGTAAGAGTTTTTCTGCTCCAGGTGGTTGAGTGCAGTGTGGACCACAGAGGAGATTGCATCCTCTGTTGAACGGTTCTCACGGTATGCATACTGATGAGGGTCCTCGTTGATGTTGATGGTTGTTTTGATGCGAGTCATGACCAGTTTTTCAAAGCATTTAGCGACTATCGGGGTGAGGGCCACTGGCCGATAGTCATTCAGACCAGTCACTGTAGAACTCTTTGGGACTGGTATGATGGTGGCAGTCTTCAGGCAGGTGGGAACTGTCTCCAGGGTAAGTGAGGTGTTAAAGATTTCTGCCAGCTCCTCACAGAGCTGATCAGCACATTCCTTCAACACTTTTCCGGGGATGTTGTCTGGGCCAGTTGCTTTGTGTGGATTAATCCTCCTGAAGGTACTCCTTACTTCTGCTGAGGTCACGCTGAGATGCTCTTCATCCGGTGGTGAGGTGAGTCTGGTGCTGGGTGGTCTGTTTGGGTCTTCAAAGCGTGCATAGAACTTGTTGAGGGCATCGGGCAGAGATGAGTCTTTGGGGCATTGTTCGCTCCTTCCTTTATAATCTGTTATGCACTTAATGCCCCTCCACATGCTCTGAGGGTCTTGTGAGATGAATTGACCCTCGATCTGCTGTACATATGTGGCCTTGGCCTTCTTAATCCCAGCAACCAGCTCTTTTCTTGTCCTACTCGGTTCCTCTGAGTTTCCAGACCTGAAGGCAGTGTTCCTGGCTTCCAGCAGGGTACGCACCTCTGCATTCAGCCAAGGTTTTCTGTTTGGGTAGCTTTTAACATTTCTGATAGTGGAGACTGTGTCAGTACATGTACTAATGTAACCCAGAACTGAGGATGTGTATTGGTCCAGATCAAGCGAACCTCCATTTTCAGCAGCTTCTCTGAAAACCTGTCAGTCTGTTCGGTCAAAACAATCTCTCAGTATGGGGCCACTGTCCTGGATCCAGCATTTAACTTTCTTTTGTACCGGTCTGGAGCGTCTCAGCGGGGGCATGTAAGCAGGAGCCAGGAAGATTGAGATGTGGTCTGACAGTCCTAGGTGGGGGCGGGGTTCGGCTTTGTATGCATCTTTTACGTTCGTGTAAACACGGTCCAGTGTGTGGTCTCTACGTGTTGGAATTATCACATGTTGATAAAAGCTTGGGAGACAGTCCTTTAGATTCACGTGATTAAAGTCTCCGGCTACAACGTAAAGATCCTTGGGGTGTTTGCTCTGCAGCGAGCTGATGATATCATGTAGCTCCTGCAGTGATTCATTAGCATTAGGGCTGCAACTACGAATCGATAAAATCGATAAAAATCGATGATTAAAAGCGTTGGCAACGAATTTCGTTATCGATTCGTTGTGTCGCGCGATTATACGTCTTTCACGGCGCTGCGGAGCCGTTTCGTTTTGTCCACGGGCAGTTCATTGTCAATGCTGACTGACTGAATAAAGTTTGGGAAAAAAAAACTGCAGCGCGAGTTGAACAGAGCGAGGGGGGGGAGAAGGAAGCAGAGCAGAGTGTTTTCAAAGAAAAATAAGTACATTTTACAAATGACCAACACAGCGAAAACTGTTCGAACCAAGTCCTCCAAAGTGTGGGAGAACTTAACAAAGATAAAAAATGAGAAGCATGTCGCTTTGAAAATCGCCGACACGAGACGGGAGAACCACGGAGATGAAACGTAAACATGTCGGAGTCACGAGGAGGAGGAAGGAGCTGCAACTGATACAAATCGTGTTGCAGGTGAGTCTCTACAATTTAACACATTGTTCTGTTTCAAGAGAGAAAACGTAACGTCAGTCTCTCTGGTAGATGAAGCTGTTTGTTTGTTTGTTTATCTGATTAATGACAGTGATAGAGAACGTGTGTTACTTTTTATTTTATTTAGTTGGTACAAGCAGTGTTTAAATGTGATTTATAAATAAATCTAACACAAAGATAATAATTTAATGATTAAGCTTCAACTTTTAATTTGCTGGCAAAGTCTGAAGACACTGCAGGTATGGCAGGATGAATTGCATTTAAACAGGAATTAAAGTAATTTATCACATCTACTCAAATGTGTGTAATTAAGTATTTTATATATATATATATATATATGTGTGTGTGTGTGTGTGTGTGTGTGTGTGTGTAATTGCTCTTTTAGCTACTTTTGCCTGAACCTAACACTGTAAGTGAAACAAGGCATTTCTTGAGTTGCTGTAATAATTATGCTATAAAACATATTTACTCTCTCATTCCAGAAAACAACAACAAACAACAACATCCTGCATGATGGACAGACATCATGGACACCACAGCAGCAGCTGTCTTCACTGAAACATCCTGAACATGATCGTCACTGACATGAGGCCTCTGTCGATGGTTGAAGACGAAAGCTTCACTACAATAATCCACACTTTTAATCCAGGTTACAATAATCTACACTTTTAATCCAGGTTACAATAATCCACACTTTTAATCCAGGTTA
>NC_056507.1:43975195-43990894 GCF_014905685.2 Nematolebias whitei
ACTTTTAATCCAGGTTACAATAATCCACACTTTTAATCCAGGTTACACTCTTCCCTCAAGGACACATTTTACAAAGTAGCTACATATTGTGCAGGTATAAAGACACATTTGTATATATTTTTGTGTACATTTATTTTTTTAAGCTTTTGACAAACTTTTATTTTTTTATTATTCAATCTTTTACTAACAGAATAGTAAAATAGCAACCTGTTTTTTGTGTGAATTGCTATGTCAGTCAAATGTTCAATTTTGGAATAAAGGGGTGGAAATTAAAACGTTGTTGGTTTTTTTTTTGCCGATTCATCGATTAATCGAAAAAATAATCGCCCGATGAATCGATTATTGAAATAATCGTTAGTTGCAGCCCTAATTAGCATTAGCGTCCGGAGTAATGTAAACGACAGTGATGAAAGTCACCGTGAACTCGCGGGGTAGATAATGGGGCCGACATTTCACTGTTATTTGCTCCAAAGCCTTCGAGCATGAGCTATTTACAACAGTACAGTTCGTGCACCAACTTTTACTCACGTAAATGCACACTCCGCCTCCCCGTGATTTCCCCGTTGGCTCGCTGCAGCGGTCCGCTCGAAAAAAAAGTCTGTCATCCAGCTGGAAAACTGTATCCGGCGTTTCGCTTGTAATCCACGTTTCCGTGAGGCAAAGCACCACACACTTCTTCATCTCTTCTGAGGCGCCCGCTCTCAGACTAAGTAAATCCACCTTGTTGTCCAACGAGCGGATGTTTGACAGAAAGAGAGACGGCATTGGGAGTTTACCGGCGTTAGCTCGTAGCCTCACCATAACCCCCGCCCGGCATCCTCTCCTCTTAAGCCGGGAGCAGCGCTTCCTCCTGCCCGCTGGAACGCCTCTGCTGCAGCTTCCAGGTAGATGACTTTAAGATCTGCATTCTGCCGAGCGTAGCTTTGAGTTTGTTGCTGATTTCTGCTATATTTCGTGGCAAATCCGATCCTATCCTAGAAACAAGCTTTCTCAAGATTAAAGACACCACTTCTTTGTTTTATTTTTATAACTTTTTATTTTTTACTTCTTTAAATAAAACAATGTGATTATCAATGTCCAAATCTGGGACAAGAACAGACCCCCCCCAAAAAAGCACGGTTATGAACTAGATACTTGTTACCTTAGCGTTATCACATTATTTATTTATTTGCCTATCAGGCCATATTCTTTTTTTTTTTTTTTCAACTTTTATTTTTGATTTTCTTTTTTTAAACACACACACACACAAAAAACCATAAATACCAAAAAAAAAAACAATAATTAAAGCTGCAAGCAGCATTAAAGGCCTTCGCAGCAAAGCACTGCTCCGGCCATTCTGCGACCGCGGGAGCTCCAGTGACTCTGCCTGGTAGCCATCGCAAACGATCTCGCTCTTGTCCCGCGGCCGTTCATCGGGGTGCGCATTCACCGAACCTTCGATATCACCTGCGACCGCTGGCGCTCCAGCAATGCTTCCCAATCGTGGTTGCGAACGCTCTCATGCCATTCTTGCACGTGTCCACCAGGGTGCACATATGCCTAAACTTTGCATTCGCCTTCCGCCAATATCTGTATGAGAGGGGGCGCACTTGAGTCATATGTTAAACCACAATATCAATGTGTTTAGACTTGCTCACTGATTATTCACAAAAAAATGGTTCAGATCGTATGATGTCTCACTGAGATATAACTGTTGGAATAACGTAGGGGGCGCACTTGAGTCAAATGTTAAAGAACAATATCAATGTGTCTAGAAGTGCTCACTGATCATGCACAATACATCTGGTACATATTGGATGATAATTCATTGAGATATAACTGATTAAATAATGTGGGGCGCACTTGAATCATATGTTAAACCACAATATCAGTGTGTCTAGACTTGCTCACTGATTATTCACAAAAAATCTGGTACAGATGGGATGATGTATCACTGAGATGTAACAGTTTGAATAATGTAGGGGCGCACTTGAGACAAATGTTAACCAACAATACCAATGTGTGCATAAGTGCTCACTAATGATGCACCAAAAATCTGGTCCAGATCGTATGATGTATTACTGAGATATAACTGCTATATGACTGATATAACAGGATTTTAAAAAATTAGAGTACTTTGAAGACATCATCCCACTCTACTCAGTTTTTGCAGGAAAAAAAAGAAAGAAATTAGAATCACAACAAATCAATCAAAATATGGTACTTTCAAAATGATATGTCAATCTTCAATACTTGGTGGGGAATCCCTTTGCCTTAATCACTGCTTCGATGCGACGTGGCATTGAGGCAATCAGCCTGTGGCATTGCCTGGGAGTTATGGAAGCCCAGATTTACTTGATGCTTGCTGTCAGCTCTTCTTTATTGTTGGTACTGGTGCCCCCCATTTTCCTCTTGAGAATACCCCATAGATTCTCAATGGGGTTTAGGTCTGGCGAGTTGGCTGGCCAGTCAAGCACTGTGGCATGGGTAGGGCTGGGTACCTTTCTAAAAAAATCAGTATTGGTACCGGTGTCGGTACCTTAACTTCGGTGTCAGTTCCTGGACGGTTATTTTTTCGGTACCAATTTTGTAATTAATATTAATTCCAACAAGAATAAAATTACGTTACACATTACAGTACATATTATGAATTTTATTTTTTAACTTTGGTATTTTTATTCCAAGCAGTTTTCTTACATAAAAATAAACAAATAATTTCCAGTTCAAAAGACCAGTTTCAAACCAGTGACACATCAGTGTTTAATGCTCACTGCTACACACTGAGGACCTTTTCACTTAACAATTTTTTTTTTCAGAAACAACATGTCTTCTTTCTCTGGACACAAACAAGCCGCTCCTGGCTGATTGTGTCTCCAGCAGTAGAAAATGTTCACTCTGAGGCTGTAGATGATGATTGTTGCACACACAGAGACCTGGTTGCCAGTTTGACAGCACGGACATATTGTCCCTCACATCCTACCAGCAGGTCACTGGATTCAATGAGGTTAGGGTTGATGGCAGACTACTGCACCTCTGTGTCTCTGCCTGAATCTTCTCTGTGGTTCTTTGGGGTTTAGGGCTCTGATCATCTCCCTAATTGACATGATAACAAAACATCAACAATAACATGGTTGTGTTATTATTGCTCAAAAAACATTATCTAGGCTGAGAGATAAAACTTAACTGGTCAACAGTATCCTTTACAGCTTAACTTACCTCCACCATGGAGCCTCCAGTGTAGAAAAAGGCAGCAAACTTTTAACAACAAAGTTTGTGACTGTCCTGACTCCAGTGGACCCCACCTCACTTTTCTTTTGTCTGTCCGTCCTCCTCACATCAGGGTCAGAGGCTCCTGTGAGGAGAACATTAACAAACAGTAAACATTAGGTGAACTGTTTAACCAGCTGATCTAATGGATGAGCACATTTTTACAAGCTAAGCTTCATCTGTTACTGTCAATCTTTAGTTAGCTTCTGAGTTTAGCTAGCTACGTAGATAAAATAAAGCTACACACTAATATCTTAAAGTTAGCATTACATGGATTCTAGTTAAACTCACTGCGATGTACGTATTAAGCTGCAGTAACGTTAACAAACGTAAACTTACCAGCTGAAATCCCAGACACAGCTCCGTCCTCGGAGTTCTTTGTTGAAGAGGAGTCCAGTCGTGGAATGTTGACTCTGGCCGTTTAACACTCACAGGCAGACTTTAATGCTGAGAGAGGAGGAGGGGGGGAGGCTGCTGTCCTTCTCTCTCCTCGCAGAAAAACACAGAGCAACTTTCTGCTCATAAATTGAAGCCGTTCGACAACACATGCACTGCACACGTGAACCCTGTCTGTGGGCGTAACCAGCACCATAGACATACAAGCCGTACGGCTGCTCTATACAGCTCTGGTTGTAAACACGTAGTCTGTTTGCTATATGTCTGGCGTTTTACCTGCCGGTGGCTGAAACCACGTGAAGCGTTACAGCCAATACCGAAACTTGACACCGAAAAAAAAGTGACATTTCAATCCATACGTTGGTCGGTGCTATAAAAGAACCTCAGTTCGGTATACAGCCCTTTGCTTTACACCACTGCATCCAACGCTTTGCATTGCACTTGGTGATGTATGGCTTGGATGCAGCTGCTCGACCATGGAAACCAATTCCATGAAACTCTCTGCGCACTGTTCTTGAGCTATACTGAAGGCCACATGAAGTTTGGAGGTCTGTAGTGATTGACTCTGCAGAAAGTTTGGGGGGGGGGGGGGCTCTTAGCCCTCAGAGTCAGATGAGCTCGATCCAGCACTGGCTTGTGGTCCAGGCCCAGTAGCTTCTGCAGCAATGCAGCCATGAACTCCGTCGTTTGGGTGCCTTCATATCCCTCGGGGATACCAATCACTCGCACATTATTCAGTCTAGAACGCCCTTCCAGGTCCTCACATTTCTTTGACAGATAATCCACCATGCCCATGAGCGAGGAGACTTTAGCTTCCAAGCTAGTTAGCTTGTCGCTTTGGTCATTAGCTGTGCGTTCAAGTGCCACAATAGCCTGGCCATGCTCTGCGACATTAACTTCTAGCGAGGTGTGGGCAGTCATAACCTCTCTCTTCACTGCTTTAGATATCATTTCGTCCATCTTACTCAGAATGTCCGAGCACATTCCTTCCAAAAATGCCTCCATACATTACAACAGACTGTCATTAGCATCGGAGTCAACGTTAGCTTCAGGCTCCAGCGACTGGCACGGTTTACTGCGTCCTACCTTGGTGGTGTCAGATTTTTCTTCTATTAAATCCATTTAATTTTTTTAAATTCATTTATTCATTCATTCATTTAAAAGAAACAAAATGTTTCCTGAAAGCAGAAAAGAAACCCAAACAGGACTCCAGTCAGCCATCAGGTGAAAAGGAGGAACCCAGACCAGTGGTCATTCCATATGTTGAGGGAGTATCAGAGAAACTGAGACGTTTATTTTCTAAACACAACGACCCAGTGGCTTTGAAACCCTAAAAAACATTACGGCAAAGACTGGTTCATCCCGAAGATCCAGTCCTCTGGCACAAACGGAGTAATATTGTGTATGTTGTTCAGTGTCAGGAGGGTGGTCAGTCTTACATCGGGGAAACTAAACAGACACTGGCCAAAAGGATGGCCCAGCACAGAAGATCAACATCATCAGGCCAGGACTCTGCGGTCTACACTCATCTCCAGGCCAGCGGTCACTCTTTCAGGGATGATGATGTTCACATCTTTGATCCTTCCACATACTTGAACGATGGTTTGAGAGTGGAGTAAAGGAGGCCATCTTTGTGAAACGAAACCATCCATCATTGAACAGGGGTAAAGGCCTCCATGTTCAACTGTTTCCCTCTTACAATGCTGTTATTGCTAGTATCACTCAGCCCCCTGTGAATAACAAGCAGCCATCAGAGTGCTAATGATTGTTAGGCTGTTGGTCCTTCTTGATCATGTGAACAGCTGGTTTGAATGTCAACAACAAACTGGCTGATTCACTATGAGAGGTGCTATTATAATATTGAGCTGAATACAGCACCTCGGACTGAAGAAGTCTTTTGGATGAGAGACAAAACGTTTCTACAATTTGTTTTGTTTGTGTTTTTTGAACGTCCAGAGGACCTGACAACTTCTTTAGATTATCCAGATTTTTTACCCAGAAGAAATATTACCCAGAAGTCTTAATGAGATCATGTGACCGGAAGTGAAATAGTACAGATAAAATGTGGTAAATATTCATTACATCACTGATAGTACCACTGATTTTTATTGATAAACAGTATTGGTATCAAATACTGTTTTTAAATCTACCTTTACTTTCTAAATGATCTTATCTTAAATAAATATGACGGGATTTCTTTTCAGCTCTAATGAGCAGGGGACGGAGTAAGGGGGAACAGTCCCCCCCCACCACTCATTTGCATGCCTGAGAGGAGCTTAAATGAGATACTGATATTTAAACGCATTTATCGTAGACAGATAGATTTTTTAAAACTTTGCTTTAAATATGTTCCAGTCTTGACTGACTGCTTTGACTGCTTTAAAATAAATTCTTGACTTAGCTGAGCTGGGGGGTGAGTTGGAACAGCCCCTCCGTTTCGTTGTCTCCGCTCCGTTTAATGTTCGGATGTGAGCTTAAAATTAGATCTCAGTATTTAAACACACATGTACCATACACAGAAAGATGTCACACAGATTTAAAACTTTTATTAAAATATGTACAGATTTGACTACTTGGACCACTTCCGTTCAGCTGAGCTCACGTCTTGCCCAAGGGGAGAGGGGACAGCTTTAACATGGCAAACAAATAAATAAAAAAGCACCAATGGTCGACCAGAGTCACTCATCGCTCTGTTCTTCGTCCTCCTGTGCACTGAAACTATGAAAGTCCTCTTCTTCACCGTCAGAATTGAAGAGCCTCAAAAAAACTTCATCACATACTACAGTAACAGATCTGAAGAACTTGAAGAATTTAGTGCTTTTTTTTACCTTTGCTTACTGTAAACTGGAAGCCTCATTAATGCATGTGTATCTTGGAGGATGGGTCAATGACAGTATCTCATTGGTCATTCAGGTTAGACTTCTGGTCACATGATGACAGAGTAGATGGAGTTATGGTAGTGAATTGTGAAACCATGACCTAGAATCGTAGCACATCTGATTACCTGCAGGCATTCTCCCTGTGTTGCAAATGCCTGCTCTCTGAGGGGTGTGGTACTGGGAGCCACGAGCACCCAGCTTTGTCAAAGGAAAATCAGTGTCGATGGCAGGAAGTCTTTTAAAATAAAATAATGAATATAAATTTTGAAAAATATGAAAAAATACATAAATAAGGGGTACAAAGTGTGAGACAAAAGTAGCAGCTGTTAATCATGTTAATTTCCCACTGCTTGATTTGTATGGAGTGATGCATAAATAAACATGTAGGTAATATTAAAAAAAATGCAAAAGCAAGCAATTTTAGGCATGTAAATAAAATTTTCACTCCTTCCTTCTAGGCTGCAGAGTCTGGCATTGTGAAGATTAAGACCATAGCAGCCAGGAATACAGGCATACTGGCAGGTGAGTGACATGGTGCGATCGGCTTTGCTCACACGAATAATAATGAACCAATGTACATGTTGCTACAATTTAACCTGATTATGGTTATATTACATACTGCAAGCCAAATAATGATGTCTAGATTCAGTTTGAGCTTGGGTATACTCAATGACCAGGTTTGTTCAGCAGATGATGTAACGATGAGAACATTGCAAGATAACAGCATTGTGGCTGCACAATAGACACAGGACACAGGAGTGGATTTTCACTCCTGTCCTGTCCTGGTCCCACAGAAAAAATCCTGTCCTGTCCCACTCCTGGTAACATGACTCCCACTCCTGTCCTGCTCCTGTTTTTCATTTATTTTTTAGGAAATACATTGAATTTGATTTGATCTTCTACTCATTCCTGTTTAAATTACTTTGTGTTGTGCAGTTTTATTTCAAAAGATATGGCAACAGGAACAGTTCATCGGTGGTGAAATAGAGACATTTATTGTTTTAATCCAAACAAAAACCTTCACTAAATGTCATAAAACAAATAATCCCTGGCCTGTAGTCCATATAATGTTTCCACGGAGGATCAGCTGCTGAGTCTGTTTCTGGCTCTTTTGAAGGTCAGTTACAGTAAAAACTAAAAATCAAAACCAGTCCACGGGTCACACCATGTCTACCTTAGATGAAAGAACCCAAACATAACAAGTTGCATTTTACTAATTTATTGAGCAATTGTTTCCTTTAAACAGTGACATTACTGTCATGTTTTAAATTGTTTAAACAAACTAACAAACAAAAAAAGAAAAATAATGGACCAAGCAGAGAACTCAACAAATAAAAATGTTTAAAGGCATTATTATACATTGGACGACGTCCTCAAGAAGTTCAGTGTATGTGGTCGAGGTAACGAGCTCGTTTGGGTGAAGCATGATGTCGTGCATCTTCCCAGACTTCAGAGCATCATTTACAGTCTGGACCATTGCAGGTCTGGTGTTCCACCTCATCTCTCCACAGCTGGACCAGTCCAGAGCATTGTGGAACCTAAAAGTGAAAGAAGACGTGCACGAGTCAAAATAGTGTTACAGTGACTACAAGTTACAATTTGTTGGCCTTTCTTTTGGAAAAAAATATTTTATCAAAAATAAGAGATTTACAATTGAAACTAAGTCAAAAATTGTGACCTTTGCAATTATAAATTACAGTAGCTCAATTTTTCTTTATTTCACTTATCATATTTTATAATTATTTAATCAGCCTCACCAGGCAGAGATTACAAGATTTTATGTATCTTACCTGCTCTTTTGAAGTGTGTGACAAGGGTCTTCAAGCTGTTTAACAGTTTGCTTCCAGAGCTAACAGCTTCCTGTGTTAGGTAGAAAAATTAAATTAAAGACAAACAAAAAGCTTAGTGCTACTTCTTGTGCCATGCTTCAGTGTTTCGCCCCTGGTGTGAAAAATTGAACTGAGAAAAATCAACTCTTGGCCTAAAATTTAACACAACAACATACACATCATATCTTAAATCTAAAACTAAAACAGTTATTAATATATAGTAACCAGTCTTTCATATAAAAATTGGGATATTATTTACCGGAGAATGCTTTCACTAACGAGTTTGTTGTTGTACTGACATGGTTATAGCCGACAGTAACTATTTACAAAATAAAGTGATGGTAAAGTGATGGTTATTCACGTGTTCCTCCATTCCAGTATCCAGCAGGACGTCACAATATAAAAATAGGAATATTTTTACCGAAGAATGCGTGCACTTTAACCAGGTAGAGTTCGGTTGTTTTTTTTACATTACAAACAGAGACAGATAATGAAGATTTTAACCTAAAAACCCACATAACAAAGCAGAGCATAATTTTTAAATTAAAAGGGACAAGGTGGAGAAAAATGCGCTGTTTGAGTTTATTTACTGACGATAAACAAAGTCCGACTCCTCACAGCTGAGACTAAACGTTTAAAGCAGCACAGCACCAACACAACTCTCATGAAGTTCAGGGTTATTTGACACTTTCCTGCCCGTTCTGTGAGTTTAATAGACAGACAGTTACTTCTTGCCATGTGTTGCAAACTATTTCAGCCATTCGGTTTCTTTGGAGACATAACTGTTCCTCCTACCCTCTTGGAAAAAAGCGATGGCGTTTTGAGTTCTGGGAAATGTAGTTCTTTTGACTTGTGTTAAAGTGAAGGCTTACTGAAAGAAAACTACAAAATAGCTGCGCCGTTTTTTTGTTTTTTTGTTTTTTTGTTTCATTTTTGGTTATTGGTCGGTTCCCACTCCTGTCTGCTCCTGTTAGCTTTCAGTCTGGTCACGTCCCAGTCACGTGAGTTATAATGAGGTTGACTCCGGTTCCGCTGGAATCCGGCCGGAATCCGGCCGGAATCCGGCCGGAATCACGTGACCCGCAGTACTCCCAAAAAAATGTCATCCTCTACTGCGCAATGAGACATTGTTTATTCTGTGCAGTCAGTCAGTGTCAAGTTGTGCAAGAATGACCTTGGAGTCAGATTTTAACTTTGCTTCTCTGAACCTTTTCATCACCTGTATGTGATTTAATGAGAAAAATGTCTGCTCAATCTGCTTACTGCATGGCACGTGGTTGCTCGTGTATCCGTTTTGTTTGTTAAAATCTTCCGATTTCTCTGAATTCACCAGAACACATTTTCAAATGTATTTATTTGCAAGTCAAGCTTTATGTATCGTTTCCTGAGTCGACACATAGATGACATCTTCCGAGATCCACTGATGACCGTCCACATTCAGCTGTCCATCTATAACTGTATCCTGAAAAGCTATGATAAGGTCACTGTTAACTAGTTTATCTGTATCAACAACTGCCCCAGCAGGTCAGGGAGTCTTTGGTACAATCTAATGGTAAAATGTGATGTGATTACTGTTCAGTCTTTTTTTTAACAAAGCAAATATATTAAATAATTGTTGTCTTTTTTTTTCTTGCAGCACTGAAGGAGAACAGCTCAGAAGTTGTTCAACCCTTTCTGATGGGTTGTGGCACCAAAGAGCCAAAGATCACCCAGCTATGTTTAGCTGCCATTCAGAGACTCATGTCCCATGAGGTGGTGTCTGAGGTGAGGACCATGAGCTCTACTACTGTTTGAATTGCTGGTATAGATGTTTAGGACGCCCAAAGTTTTCTTCAGTGTTGAAATTATTACAGACAAAAATGGACAAACCACCAAAAGTGGAACATTCAGTGACATTTGACATGTTCAAACTGTTTTTTTTTTTCCTGGCTTGTATAACCTTAAGCTTAAGTTATTATGTTGAAGTTATTTCATTTAACATTTAAATACTGAAAATTGTTGTTTACCTTTCAAGTGGATTTATCAATCAAAATGGAACAAGTTGACTCATATTTTATGCTCATGCCTGGTGTTCATGTGCGAGAACTTTTGATTTGCCTGCTTTAGGGTTAAACTGGAATTTATTGTGGCTGAGGCACGGTGGGTCTGTGGTTTGAGGGTTCTAGTGGGTGTGCCGTGTTTAAGCAATATTCAAAGACCTATTTGTAAGATTTCTATTTGTAAACGCACTCTTTGTTATAAAACATTACTATTGGTAAATAGTTCAATGCACAAAAAGACACTGAGAAAGTCGAGTTTAAAGTTTCATCAATTGGAATTACTACAAATCTTCTAAGCCTTAACATTTTTTTATCAGCACTTCCTCACCATCTTAAAAGTCCTGCAAAAAGACAAAAAATGACAAAAGATACAAAATTCTCTTATTATTGAAACTTTGAAATAAAAAATATGAAGGAATGTGGATCTGTACCTGTTCTCAGCAACTAGCTTAATTTCAGACTTGATAAAAGATAATTGTCAGATCTTGAATTTTTTTTTTTTTTTTTTTTTTAAGCTTGGGTAAAGATGAATATCCATCCATCCATTATCTTCCACTTATTTCAAATTCGGGTCTCGGGGGCAGCAGCTTGAACAGGGAGGTCCAGACATATCTTTTCACAGCCACCTCTTCCAGCTCTTCTGGAAGGACTCCAAGGCGTTCCCAGGCCATCTGAGAAACGTAGACATAGTCTATCAGTTGGCCTGGGTCTTCCCCAGGTTCTTCTCCCAGTCGGACATGCCCGAAGCACCTCCCTTGGGAGGCACCCAGGAAGCATCCTTATCAAATGCCTGAACCACGTCAACTGGCTCCTCTGGATGTGGAGGAGCAGCAGTTCTACTCCGAGTCTCTCCTGGTAACTGAACTTCTCACCTTATCTCTGAGGGAGAGTCCAGCTACCCTGCAGAGGAACCTCATTTCATCCGCCTGTATCTGCAGTCTCATTCTTTTGGTCACTACCCAGAGTTCATGATCATAGGTGAGGATAGGAACGTAGAGTAAACGTAGGTTAACAGCGAGCTTTGCATTACAGCTTACTTATTGTACAGATGAATATTATATTAATATATATAAACTAGAGATGCACCAATCCACATTTTTTTAACTTCCGATCCCGATACCTAAATCTGGATATCGGCCGATATCGATCCAGTTCCGATATCATGATCATTATTGATTTTTTATGAGGCTGTAATAATCTCCTCAAGTACAAACCGGATTCCAAAAAAGTTGGGACACTAAACAAATTGTGAATAAAAACTGAATGCAATGATGTGGAGGTGCCAACATCTAATATTTTATTCTGAATAGAACTCAAATCACAGATCAAAAGTTTAAACTGAGAGAATTTATCATTTTTAGGGAAAAATCTGTTGTTTCCAAATTTCTTGGCGTCAACAAATCCCAAAAAAGTTGGGACAAGTCCATTTTTACCACTGTGTGGCATCCCCCCTTCTTCTTACAACACTCAACGACCAGTTTCTCAAGTTTAGAAATAGGAATGCTCTCCCATTCATGTCTAATACAGGCCTCTAACTGTTCAATCGTCTTGGGCCTTCTTTGTCGCACCTTCCTCTTTATGATGCGCCAAATGTTCTCTATAGGTGAAAGATCTGGACTGCAGGCTGGACATTTCAGTACCCAGATCCTTCTCCTACGTAGCCATGATGTTGTGATTGCTGCAGAATGTGGTCTGGCATTATCGTGTTGAAAAATGCAGGGTCTTCCCTGAAAGAGATGACGTCTAGATGGGAGCATATGTTGTTCTAGAACCTGAACATAGTTCTCTGCATTAATGGTGCCTTTCCAGACATGCAAGCTGCCCATGCCACAAGCGCTAATGCAACCCCATACCATCAGTGATGCAGGCTTCTGAACGGAGCGTTGATAACAACTTGGGTTATCCTTGTCCTCTCTGGTCCGGATGACATGGCATCCCAGTGTTCCATAAAGAACTTCAAATCGTGACTCATCTGATCACAGAACAGTCTTCCATTTTGCCACACTCCATTTTAAATGACCCCTGGCCCAGTGCAAACGTCTGAGCTTGTTGAGCTTGCTTAGAAATGGCTTCCTCTTTGCACTGTAGAGTTTCAGCTGGCAACGGCGGATGGCACGTGGATTGTGTTCACTGACAATGCTTTCTGGAAGTATTCCTGAGCCCATTCTGTTATTTCCTTGACAGAGGCATTTGTGTTTGAGGTGCAGTGACGTTTAAGGGCCCGGAGATCACGAGCATCCAGTAGTTTTACGGCCTTGACCCTTACGCACAGCGATTGTTCCAGATTCTCTGAATCTTTTGACGATGTTATGCACGGTTGATGATGATAACTTAAAAGTCTTTGCTATTTTATGCTGGGTAACACCATTCTGGTATTGCTGCACTATCTTTCTGCGCAACAGTGGTGGAATTGGTGATCCTCTTACCATCTTGGCTTCTGAGAGACACTGACACTCTGAGAAGCTCTTTTTATACCCAATCATGTTGTCAATTGACCCAATTAGTGTTAATTGGTCTTCCAGCTGTTCGTTATATGCTCAATTTCTTTTTTCCAGCCACTTGTTGCTACTTGTCCGAACTTTTTTGGGATTTGTTGACACTGTGAAATTTTGAATCAACATATTTTTCCTTTAAAATGTTACATTTACTCAGATTAAACTTTTGATCTGTCATCTGTGTCATATTATGAATAAAATATTGACATTTGCCATCTCCACATCATTGCATTCAGTTTTTATTCACAATTTGTTTAGTGTCCCAACTTTTTTGGAATCCGGTTTGTACAATTTGTACAAATATATGCATGCATGTCCAAAAAGGCAACTTGAGGTAAGTTTTATTAATGTTGGATAAGTTTTAAAGTTACAATAGATCTTTTTCACGACAACCGGAAGTAGCGTCTCCTGGTGCTGGATCACTTCCTGTTATTGCGAGTCTTTGGAAGTGCCGGCCTTTTCTTTTGCGGATGTGGAGGAAATCACAACGGTGAATTCATAAACCAGTAAACTTGAGTAAGGATAAAAGTTCTTCCATGAAGAATATATCCACAGCTATCAAGGTAAGAAATATCCTACAATGTTCCAGGTGAACACAGAGCTTAACAAGAGCCTGGTTGTTTGCAAGAAGTGTAAAATAAGATTATGGTACAGTATTTTGGAAATATGACAAAATTTGCGGAAGATGAAAGCGAATCAGCCGACCAGCGAACTCTGCAACAAACTTCCTTTCTCGCAAAGGCTGTGAAGAGTTCCCTCTCCATCTCCTGCTGTATCACAAAGGATTTACGATCAGACTTCTCAGTGGAAGGTGAGGAGTTCAGGTTTATTTTTAATACGATGGATCCAACGTACGTTATTCCTTCACATAGCATTTTTTTGTTTGTTTTTTTGCAATAAAGCAGCACCGCAACTTGACCATGAAACAACGAATGGGAGAAGCTCTGATGCAGCTGCAGCTCAAAGGTAACTGTTTTTTCTCATAATATACTAAAACTTGTAGACAAGTTGTACAAGAAACTTAATGTAATTTGTCTTTTTAACAGGCTGAAGAGGACAGAAGAGACACATCGCCTGGAGCCAGTTCTAAATGATACAATTTTTTTTTTTTTAAATTATTACAGTTCAGAAGATTTTTTTGTGCAGGTTTGCACAGGTTTTGAAATTTTGTTAAAGATTTACAAAATATGAATCAATATGGTTAAAAAACTGTGAAGTCTGTATTTTATTTTGAGTTAAAGGTTAATATACTATGGTAAGCTGAAGTCTGTTTACTGTTGTATTTATATATTTTGAATTTTTTTCATTCAACCTTTATTTAGACAGGTTAATCCCACTGAGCCTCGAGGACTCATTTACAAGAGAGATCTGATTTCAACAAATGGTAAATGGACTGTACTTATATAGCGCCTTTCTATCTTATTTCAAGATACTCAAAGATCTTTACACTACAATCTGTGCCTCATTTACCCATTCATACAGCTCTATACTAGATCTCTTCAAAGCTAATTGAACAAATCATTTTAATGAGACTAATCAGAGCTTTATCACATTCATACACTGGGACACACATCAGAGGCTATGAGGGGTTCAATAGCTATGTTTACATGCGCAAAATTCTTTGACAGGATTGAAATATGTTTTGTTTGAATAATTCAAATGTATTGTTTACATGGGCACAATCTGTTCATGATGAGCGTTTACATGCAGCGGGCTTTGTTCTGAACAGCAGTACTGACATGCGCAGAGAGGTAAACTCTCCTTAAAAAAACCACCAAAGAAGTAGTTCTACTTCCGGGTGAATGTAAACAAACTTGAGCACCCAAAATGGACCCGCGACGGGTTTTAATGATGTTGGAGACGTTATTGCACTCCCTGACTGAGCTACAGGTGATAGAAATCATTTTGAGCTCTTTAAAAGTTTCTAGTAGAAATGTTGTCGCTCACCGACCAGTTTTACTTCCCTGACATGCTAATATTATTAGCGTTAGCCAGGCGGAAATGGCAAAGTCGCACATGCGCAGTCAGGTCAGTTTTTCACCATCAGATAAAAACGAACAGATCAAGCGTTTACATGCGCACCGATCGGGTTTCGGATCGGCGTAAACCACCCATTTCGTTCTGATCACAAATTATATCGGATCGCGCCGAATGCACAAAAAATAACCCGAACGGAGTGTTTACATGACACACTTTTATTCTGACCGGCCATTTGATTCGGTTACTTATGTCCATGTAAACATACCCAGTGTCTTGCCCAGGGACACTTCGACATGTGACTGCTGGTGGATTCGAACCCCCAACTCTTGCATTGGAGGACGACTGCTCTAACCACTCAGCCACAGCCGCCCCACAACAAAGAATGATGACAACAATGGACAACAGTGACAACAACAGACAGCCACAAAAAGGCATACAGATTTTTTTAAATAAATAAGATGGCAATGAAAGTAACAATAAAACAGGAATTATTTGTCTGTGATGGACTTGAGACCTGTCCATGTGTCCCCCGCCTCTCACATAGTGATGGCTGGATATGCATACCAGTGATACTCGTGACTCGAAAAGGAAGACGTGGATAAAGGTAATGAATGATGGATGGATGGATGAATTATTTGTTCCTTGATTTTTATTTCATTTTAGAAAAAGACAGACAACTAAGTTAACCTAATGTTGGTAATTTAAGTTACAGAATTTTATGCACTCTGTAGTGTGCTAAAATGGCTAGGTTAGCTTGGTTAGCTTCAGCTACACTACAATTTTATTTAAATAACGGGTTCTCTCTTTTTCGAGCTTTACAGATATGTGACAGAGG
>NC_056507.1:43990994-43994932 GCF_014905685.2 Nematolebias whitei
TATTAACAGAATCAAAATTTAACATCAAAACATTGTACACTTGATTATGCTATCGGCTCTGATTAATAAAACTTGGCACGTTTTACTTAATAAAAACAACAGACATTTCTGAAGATATCTGGATTAATTACTGGCAAGATAGAAGAGTTTTAAAGATGGGAAATATGGAGGAGTTTAAAGGAAGATGTGGAGGAAGATTTATGTCTGTAGACCAGAACAACACGCTCCTTTCAAACGCAGCTCGCCATGGTACACTTGTAGTGAAGCTCGTGACGACTCTTTACCTTGGCAGAGGATGGGTCCGCTACGGTCAAGAGGTCCCTGGCACGCTACCTTTCAGCGTCTCCTCAGGGTGGCTGCGACTCGGCAGAAGTCGTGAGATACTCCGCTCCACAGAACAAACTTCCTCAGCAGTTATAGGGCATTCGCCTGGTGGAGTCACAGCGAGGCGTCGTGACTCCTGCAGAGATGGATGACTCCATCTGACTGGAAACTGAGTCCGAAGTTCCACTCAGCAGTGGAAAAACTCCAGAACTACTCCACAGTACTCCGAGAGACTCAGAAGAACTTCAGAAGAACTCAGAGGAACTCCGAGGAACTAACGGAACTCCAGCCGAACTCAGAAGAACTCCAGAAGAACTCCAGAAGAACTAACGGAACTCACAGAACTAACAGTTCCAGGAAGTGTCGACTTTTAAAGAGTTCTGCTTCTGGTCACTTTTAGTAAGTCCTTTTAGTAAGTCCTGATTGGTTGAAGGAACCAACAGGGGTGTGGTTTTAGTGACGTCAAAGGGTTTTTACAAGTCGAGAAAACAGCAGAAATGTTTAGGAACAGACAGAGAAAGTTTTGACGAAGTGAGAAACACTGCAGGTGCCAGTTCTCTTGTTTACTGTCTGAGAGCTTTAAAAACACGTCAGCTTGTTCCAACAACTTGTTTCTTGACTGTCTTCGACTTTTGAACGAGATCACTACTTCTCATTTCAGACAGAAGATCAAAAATGCATAATTACTTTGTAAAATAGACATTTTAACTTGATTTCTAATTTAAATGAGGATTAAAAAAGCATTAATACTGTTTCACAGTTGATTTAAAATGAGTGGTTCACTTCAACATTTAAAAATGGTATGAACTAACACACTTTTGATTTATCAAGATTTTGTAAAATAGTAACGATAATATAAAAAAAGAGAGTGTTCTTTCAATTGATTAGTTCAGGATACAATAAGAAAGTCTCTGGATGAGCTAATTTGTATTTCTGGATTCAAATCAATGAAACAACAGTTCCTGTCCCATGAAGGTCTTCAGAGGCAGGTTTTGATCGGAGGCCTAGTTCACAAGTCAAAGAAGGTAATCTCACAACGGTTTAGGTAATTCCACACTGTTGTTGGTAATTCCATAATGTTGTTGGTAATTCCATTGTAGCAATGCTTTAACCTATTGGAAACAGAGTCTGTAATCCATTGGAAAAAGTCATATAATCCACAACGATAAATCCACAACGATTGGAGGTGTTAATTGATCAGCATGCAGAGGGGTTCCCTCGATTGAACTGCAGAGGCGACCACTGGATGAAGATTGGAGACCCACGTTGGAATTGTAGGTCCCTTCAGCGAAGGTTGCTGCTGGTGGTTCCCAGTGGGTGCCATTCTGGTTCTATGTGTTATGCATTTATGTCGTTTTAGTTGGGCTTATGAGTGGGATTTTACATAAGACCTTAACCTATATGCACCTGGTGTGTAAGCTATAATGATTTAAATCAGCTAAAGTTACCAGTTTAAAGGGTGGGTCATGCTGAAAATTTTTCATATAGGGATTTATACCTATAGAAGGGCATTCCAAACTATTTTTCCATTCCTAACTTGGTTTAAGTTAGATTTACATGGCAAAATATAGTTTGGTTCAATTGTCTGTTGTCCTTTTAGACGAACGACTTGAGGTTTGGTTTTTTGGTTTTCCCCTAAATGTTTTGGAGTCTATGGTGAGACTCAACTGAAGGATTAGCTAGCTCCCCCCCCCCCCCCCCCCCCGAATAGGAATGTTCGAATAGGTTCGGCTTGAGCATCATGAGACCAATGTAGGTTATGGTACTTAAGGTAGCATTAATCGACATTGACTCCTCAAAGATTGAGTTTTAACAAATGAACTGCAGGTTGGCATAGTTAAAGTTAAAGTCTCTAACCAAAATACACACAAAATTCATTCTTGCTTGGGGTGTTCAGAAACAATACCAAAAACCAATTAAACGATGTCTCAACATCGACACAAACAGTGACTAAGCAACCAGAAAAACAACGTTTCAACATTGACAAAAGTAGTGATTAAGCAACTAGAAAACGACGTTTCGGTGCGTCACTCACTCTGAATGTCAGATTTGATCACTTTATAGCGTCTGGTAACATCACCCTAACTAACTTCACCCCCCTGTAGTCATGGGGGACCACGAACACGGGTGAGGACGTCGCTCCATGAGCTAAAGTTAGGTTGTCCTTGAGTAGTTTTAGCTGTTTGCGCAGCTGAAAGAGGACTTCAAGGCCTGGATTGGATTCCAGGTTGGCTTCGGGCGGAGTGTTTTTCTCTTGGTCAGTCAAAGACAGCATCATCGAGTTAATGCAGGATCCAACTTCTGAAGTTGGATGATGTCTGTGTCAGTCAGCACGGGTTGTACAGAGACTGTGTTGTCAGCCGGCTTGGCTGTAGCCTGTGCACGTCTGCCATTACCTCGGCTGTAGGTTGTACTGGCAGAGTTGCGAGCAGCCAGGAGGGGTCAAAGGACCTCTGAGGGCCGTCCACGGCTCCGTCCTTGATAGCTGGTTTATCTGTCCCCGACGACAGTACAGCATCTTTGGTGTGGGATCCTTGGATCTCTACACCTTAAACTACCAATGGTAGGTAGTATCCGGTGGGCCCTGACTGTTCCAGCTCGCAGAGGAGGCTTAGTTGTTAAGTCAGAGTCGGTTTCACTGGTTGTTATATATATTTGTTCCTATTTTTGTATAAATTATAAAATGATGCAAAAATATTTGATACAGTAAAGAACCTAAAATTATTGTTGTAAATAAATGTTCTATTTATTTACATTGTTGTTTAATATTTTCAGCTTGTCAGTTGCATTTACATTATAACTGAAACAAAATTTATAACCATTTCAATAGAAAAATCAATTTTGAATCGTATCGTGACACCAAAAATCGGAATCGAATCGCCATACACAAGAGAGATTCGCACCCCTAATTCGCACCACATGTTGTACATGGGGTGGAACGAAATTATGTACACAGGGTCCCAGTTACATCCAAAAATAAAATGTAAAAGAAAAACAATGATAACATCTAAGATATGAACAATGAAAACCATCAACTAAAATACACTAAGCACTAATAACATAAAAACATTATGTCGAACAGTAGCACGAACATGAACATGAGTCTGTGTGAGCAGATGAGCACGCATGAACACATCAATATGAAACAGATCAGCAGCAACATGATGTGACTTTTCACAATGATTGTCCTGGTTAGAGATTCATGAGTCCAACAGCCTCGGGGTAGAAGCTGTTCCTAAGTCTAGTGGTTATACATTTAATGCTCCTCAACCAGGGCAAAATGTGTCTGTGTGCTGGGTGAGTGGGGTCCTTCATGATGCAGGTGGCCCTCTTCCTGCATCTGGAGATGATGTGTGTGTGTGTGTGTATATATAGGAGGAGTGGTGGCGCAGAGGTTAGAGAAGGTTGGCCTGTGATCGGAAGATCGCCGGTTCAAGCTCCGGTACCGACAACATAAAAAATGTGGGTGGGATAGGTGAAGCACCCACACCTGCCCCCACCCTCATTCGCCCCACTCTGGGCCCTTAACCCCCACCATCTGCTCTTTAAACAGGTCTCTCTTGAAAATGAGTTCTCGTGGCTCAATGAGACTACCTGGATAAATAAAGGTAAAT
>NC_056507.1:43995032-43997296 GCF_014905685.2 Nematolebias whitei
TATATATATATATATATATATATATATATATATATATATATGGCTCAGTTAGCACGTCTGTTCAAATGTCTTGATAAAAAACAATTCTCTAATGGGGAAAGAAAGATACTGAACTGAATTACCTCCTAAAGGGGGCTCCTTCAGAGTCAGAGTCAGAGTTTCTTTATTGTCATTCGCACCTCATGTGGTACATGTGGTGGAGCGAAATTATGTACACGGGGTCCCAGTTACATCCAACAATAAAATGTATAAGAAAAACAGTAATAACATCTAAGATATGAACTAAGAAAAACATCAACTAAATATACACTAAGCACTCATAACATAAAACATTGAACATCAGCACAAACATGAACATGAGTCTGTGAGCAGATTCAAAGACATTTTGTGAGACAAGACTGGTGCCAAACTGTCAACACTGAGACATCAACCTTTAGAAGAACATGTCTGGTCGAGACTTTGTGTCAGGAATCATGTAGTTTCTCTCAAAATTTTTTGTAGATCTGTACGTTTGCTGTAATAAAGCAAAAGATCTCTGATCAGAGAAAATACAATGTATAGGTGAATACAAAATGGCTGAAAATTCCAAACTTTTTACAACAAAAAATTAATCAAAATTTTATCAAAATTAAAAGGCATGAAATTTTAAAAATGTTTTATTGGTGACAAAATAAGATGTACAAAAAGATGATTACATTTTTCTGTTGTGTTTGGAGGTCAAAAGTTCACCTGTGACTCGGGGCCATTTTTAATGAAACTACTCAAAGAATGCATGTCAAAAGGCATGTTTTGGACAGCTTGGCCCAATAAAGGAATATGTACTGTCACTTGAAAACAACTTCATCTTGCTCTGGTTGCTAAATTCAGTGTTGGTAAAGATGTTTATGTCATTTGTCCTTGGAAAGAACCATTACCATGTCCCACTGGTGTTTGTTGCTGAGCCATGAGTCATAAACACACACTGTTGCAGGTAGATTTAACATGTTGAATGTGTTTTGTTGTGTATAAACCAGGCAGCAGCGGGGCACATTATCAACATGTTATGGCAGCTGATGGAGAATGGTTTGGAGGAGCTGAAACTCTTACAGACAGTTCTGGTCCTGTTGACTACCAACACAGTTGTTCATGATGAAGTTCTATCTAAGGTACAACACCACCATATCACAGTGTGTTTTAAAAGATGCCTTACTCTTTTATCTGTGCTTATCTATTGTTCAATGAAACTTGAAACTTCTCTCATTTTTCTTCTCAATGTATTACTGTATTTTTCTCCCTATAAGTCACATTTTTTTGCATAATTTACATGCTCTGCGACTTATGCACCAAAACGACTTATTTGCTTTTTCCTCCATATTTTTAAACCAAATTTTGTCTGAGATGTGACCGGTTTCATTCATTCTGACTGAAAAAATTAAACACTACCATTTTCAGCTGCTAAATGGCAGTGGAGTAGTATGGCATGCCGTTGTGTCATGTAATAGGTAAATGTGGTTATTAAGGACACAATTGGCTTGCCATAACCTGCCACCTTCGTCCAGCTTGCCTGGAGCAACCGTCAAATCAGCTTCATTTCGCTGTGCTGCCCCGGCGAAATGAAGTTGATTTGACCATTAAAGTGCATTTTTTAAGTAAAAAAGTTCAAGTTTAAGTTAAACTGAGACACACCTTTATTATAAAGTTGAGCAAACAAATAATTATTTTTAGGTGGTTATCTTGTTAAATTTAGAAGAAATACACAGCGACTCGTCCCTCTGTGCGTGGCCGCTTCTGCGAATTGGATTTTGAAATGCAGCTGATTTGATCGTCAAAGAGCATTTTATTAAGCAAAAGTTAGTCTGAGCCTCCTTTGCTATAATTTCGAGCAAACAATTGTTTTTAAGTGTTAATCTTGTTAAATTCTTGTTAAAGTCCTGCTGTGCATGCTCCCGCGGCTTCCATTTGGCAGCCAATCAATTTTTTGGCACAACACCGGCCCACATTTACAAGTTGTCGGCGGTGATGCATAATAGATGCAGCCTATACAGGTCCTTCTAAAAAAATTAGCATATTGTGATAAAGGTCATTATTTTTCCATAAAGTAATGATAAAAATGAAACTTTCATATATTTCAGATTCATTGCACACCAACTGAAATATTTCAGGTCTTTAATTGTTTTAATAGTGATGATTATGGCATACAGCTCATGAAAACCCAAAATGCCTGTCCCAAAAAATTAGCATATTTCATCCCACCAATGAAAGACAAGTGTTTTTAATACAAAAAA
>NC_056507.1:43997396-44001286 GCF_014905685.2 Nematolebias whitei
TCATTGCACACCAACTGAAATATTTCAGGTCTTTAATTGTTTTAATAGTGATGATTATGGCATACAGCTCATGAAAACCCAAAATGCCTGTCCCAAAAAATTAGCATATTTCATCCCACCAATGAAAGACAAGTGTTTTTAATACAAAAAACACCAACCTTCAAATAATCATGTTCAGTTATGCACTCAATACTTGGTCGGGAATCCTTTTGCATGAATGACTGCTTCAATGCGGCGTGGCATGGAGGCAATCAGCCTGTGGCACTGCTGAGGTGTTATGGAGGCTCAGGATGCTTCGATAGCGGCCTTAAGCTCATCCAGATTGTTGGGTCTTGTGTCTCAACTTTCTCTTCACAATATCCCACAGGTTCTCTATGGGGTTTAGGTCAGGAGAGTTGGCAGGCCGATTGAGCACAGTAATACCATGGTCAGTAAACCATTTACCAGTGGTTTTGGCACTGTGAGCAGGTGCCAGGTCGTGCTGAAAAATGAAATCTTCATCTCCATAAAGCTTTTCAGCAGTTGGAAGCATGGAGTGCTCCAAAATCTCCTGATAGCTAGCTGCATTGACCCTGCCCTTGATAAAACACAGTGGACCAACACCAGCAGCTGACATGGCACCCCAGACCATCACTGACTGTGGGTGCTTCACACTGGACTTCTGGCATTTTGGCATTTCCTTCTCCCCAGTCTTCCTCCAGACTCTGGCACCTTGATTTCCGAATGACATGCAAAATTTGCTTTCATCCGAAAAAAGTACTTTGGACCACTGAGCAACAGTCCAGTGCTGCTTCTCTGTAGCCCAGGTCAGGCGCTTCTGCCGCTGTTTCTGGTTCAAAAGTGGCTTGACCTGGGGAATGCGGCACCTGTAGCCCATTTCCTGCACACGCCTGTGCACGGTGGCTCTGGATGTTTCTACTCCAGACTCAGTCCACTGCTTCCGCAGGTCCCCCAAGGTCTGGAATCGGCCCTTCTCCACAATCCT
Organism: Nematolebias whitei; assembly: GCF_014905685.2. Taxonomy (NCBI): domain Eukaryota; kingdom Metazoa; phylum Chordata; class Actinopteri; order Cyprinodontiformes; family Rivulidae; genus Nematolebias; species Nematolebias whitei. Next base: position 43,998,382 of record NC_056507.1, read on the forward strand.
CCTCAGGGTCCGGTCACCTCTTCTTATTGTGCAGTGTTTTCTGCCACACTTTTCCCTTCCCACAGACTTCCCACTGAGGTGCCTTGATACAGCACTCTGGGAACAGCCAATTCGTTCAGCAATTTCTTTCAGTGTCTTACCCTCTTGATTGAGGGTGTCAATGATGGCCTTCTGGACAGCAGTCAGGTCGGCAGTCTTACCCATGATTGCGGTTTTGAGTAATGAACAAGGCTGGGAGTTTTTAAAAGCCTCAGGAATCTTTTGCAGGTGTTTAGAGTTACGTCGTTGATTCAGATGGTTAGGTTAATAGCTTGTTTAGAGAACCTTTTCATGATATGCTAATTTTTTGGGACAGGCATTTTGGGTTTTCATGAGCTGTATGCCATAATCATCAGTATTAAAACAATTAAAGACCTGAAATATTTCAGTTGGTGTGCAATGAATCTGAAATATATGAAAGTTTCATTTTTATCATTACATTATGGAAAATAATGACCTTTATCACAATATGCTAATTTTTTGAGAAGTACCTGTACAGCAAAGCAACATATTTATGGATTTTTTCACTTTTTTAAACATATTTGGACTTATGCCATCTATAGGGCTTTGCGACATGTGTGGCGGAAAATATGGTAAACTGTATTCTAGGGATGCACGATATTGGATTTTTGGACGATGCCGAAATGTTAAAATTTAGCCAATAACCGATGCCTATAACTCCTGGTGACATATATTCAGTCACAGCCATATGGTATGCATAGTACTTTTAACATATATTAAATTAAAAGAGTTAAATGTTATTTATTAGCATTAGTCACCTGCGATGTTGTCTCACTTGTGGAGGCTTGTTCCAGGTTCCTAGCTGCAGTGTGGAATTCTCTTCACTCTTGTGCATGAAGGACAGCCTTTTAAAGTTCAAAGTTTTTGTCTATCCATTGAGCCGTAAGACTAATCATGCTAACGGGGCTAACACAACGTCCAAATGTCTGTGGTAAAACTCACCCAAGAAGTGGTGCTATTAGCTTCTCAATGAGGTCAGAAACAACGGCTTGTAACTCGGGTAAGGTTACACTGGAAAAATATCTCTGACTGGAGACGATGTAGCGAGGCTCAACGTAGTTCATAAATCTTGGCAATCCAACATCCTCACCAATGAAAAATAAAACTTCTGCAACGCCGGCATTTTGAATTTTTCTTTCCGCCGAGAGATCAGGTAGGCACATGTGATGTCACCTCCTTGTGCCCCTTCTGAAACGTCATCTCGTAGCGCTGCAACGTCATCTCGTAGCGCTGCAACGTCATCACGTTGCGCTGCAACGTCATCTCTTAAGCTGCAACATCATGACGTTGTGCTGCAACGTCATCACGTTGTGCTGCAACGTCATCTCGTTGATCTGCAACGTCATCTCGTTGTGTTACAACTAGGGCATTAACAGAGTACTCAAGTAATCTACACATCGATTGCTAGGACATCTATCGAGGTTAAAAATGTTATGTTGAGTATCCGTAGTGACGTCATATTATGTGACCACCGTATGACCGTAGGGGGCGGTGTTGCACTGTTGCAGGTCACAGAGTATGGTGTATCACCGGGTCCAATCCACCGAACCAGAACCAGTTTCGGTTTATGTTTCATTTGACGGAGTCCTGTTTGGGTTTCTTCTCTGCTTTTAGGAAGGCCCAGTTAGGACATCACCCTTTGGAGCACAAGTTAGGAGTCATCAGGACTCTGTACCACAGAGCAGACAGCGTCCCCACTAGCTCAGGAGCCAGGCAGAAGGAGAAATCCCACACAAGACAGGCTCTAGAGCAATGTGAATATCCTAACTGGGCCTTCCTAAAAGCAGAGAAGAAACCCAAACAGGACTCCAGTCAGCCAACAGGTGAAAATAAGGAACCCAGACACAGACCAGTGGTCATTCCATATGTTGAGGGAGTATCAGAGAAACTGAGACGTTTATTTTCTAAACATAACGTCCCAGTGGCTTTGAAACCCCAAAATACATTACGGCAAAGACTGGTTCATCCCAAAGATCCAGTCCCCCGGCACAAACAGAGTAATGTTGTGTATGCTGTTCAGTGTCAGGAGGGCTGTGATCAGTCTTACATCGGGGAAACAAAACAGCCACTGGCCAAAAGGATGGCCCAGCACAGAAGATCAACATCATCAGGCCAGGATTCTGCGGTCTACACTCATCTCCAGGCCAGCGGTCACTCTTTCAGGGATGAAGAAGTTCACATTCTGGTTAGAGAGGAACGATAGCTTGAGAGAGGAGTAAAGGAGGCTATCTTTGTGAAAAGAAACCGTCCATCGTTAAACAGGGGTGGAGGCCTCCGTGTTCAATTGTCCCCCTCTTACAATGCTGTGATTGCTAGTATCACTCAACCCTCTGTGAATAGTAAACAGCCATCAGTGTGCTAATGATCCATTGTTAGGCTGATGGTCCTTCTTGAGCATGTGATCAGCTGGTTTTGGATGTCAGCAGCAAAACTGGTTGATCCACTCTGAGAAGGTGCTATTTAAGAGACTGAGTTGAATACAGCAGCTCAGACTGAGGAAGTCTCTCGGATGAGAGACGAAAATTTTCTACATTTTTTTGTTGTTTTGCTTTGCTTTGTTTTATTGAATGTCCAGAGGACCAGATTTAACTTTTTTAGATTTTTCTACCTGGATTATTGAGCATGCATCAGGTCATCTCATTAAGCTGCAACGTCATCTCGTTGAGCTGCAACGCCATCTCATTGAGCTGCAAGGTCATCTCATTGAGCTGCAGCGTCATCTCATTAAGCTGCAAGGTCATCTCGTTGAGCTGCAACGCCATCTCATTAAGCTGCAACGTCAACTCATTAAGCTGCAACGTCATCTCGTTGAGCTGCAACGTCATCTCATTAAGCTGCAACGTCA
>NC_056507.1:44001386-44005704 GCF_014905685.2 Nematolebias whitei
TTGAGCTGCAACGTCATCTCATTAAGCTGCAACGTCATCTCATTAAGCTGCAACGTCATCTCGTTGAGCTGCAACGTCATCTCATTAAGCTGCAACGTCATCTCGTTGAGCTGCAATGTCATCTCATTGAGCTGCAACGTCGTCTCATTAAGCTGCAGCGTCATCACGTTGTGCTGCAACGTCATCTCGCTGAGCTGCAACGTCATCTCGTTGTGCTGCAACGTCATCTCATTGAGCTGCATTGTCGTCTCATTAAGCTGCAGCGTCATCACGTTGTGCTGCAACGTCAACTCGTTGCGCGGCAGCGTCATCTCGTTGCGCAGCAACGTCATCATGTTGTTTTGCCGCTGCATGCAAAAATGGCGCCTTTTATATCAGTGAGTTATTTTAATGGAATGGCCGATGTCTGATATTGAACTTGAACGCTTATTTCGACCGACACCATGCTGATAATATCGTGCATCCCTACTGTATTCATCTTGATTCTAGCCAGCGTTTTAGAGTTGTGTTCTTAACTTTGTGGTAATTTTCACTTAAACATTTAGTAACTTCAAATTTAAAGAGACTCACGGAGGTCACATAAACTTTTCAGTTTTGTTGTTGCACAGGCCATTGTGTTGTGTTTTCGTCTCCACTTCACCAAGGACAACATCACCAACAACACAGCAGCTGCCACTGTCAGACAAGTTGTCACCGTTGTGTTTGAGAGGATGGTGGCAGAAGATGAGCGATTTAAAGGTTAGACTGCATAGTGATGTTTATAGTAAAGAAGTAGGTTAGACAAAGAAAACACAGACTTTATTAGAATATACTAAATTTAGACAGTTTATCTAAAGTTAAATTCTTAACAGGACGAAGTACAATTCTTGCTTTTAAAAATCCCAACATAATTTCTTGTTCTTTGCTGCTGTGTCTGTTCAACACAATTAATGCACATTGTGTTTGACCTCAAGGCATCATGGAGCAACCTCCTCCTGTCCAAGGAAACACCAACAGACGGTCTGTTAGTACTCTGAGACCCAGCGCCAAGGATGCATACATGCTGTTTCAGGTATATCCACCAGGTGTCAGTAATCCTCTATACAGCTACATCCCCTCTTTCATACTGGCTCACTTACATCTTTGCACTAAGATGCTTTTCCAAGATTTAAAGATAGAAGAAGGATTTCACTATTAGATTTTAAAGTTTTGAATGTTCAATGGTCCCTTGTCTTTAAGTCCCCATTTGTTGTCCACCAACAGAATTCTTTTGTGTGTGGATCTTTGTCCTCTCTGCAGAGCTCAGTCACTGCACTGTTTTTGCAACTGTTAAATACAGTACAGCACTTCTTTTGGCCTGAATGTTGTTGACCTTTGCAGGACTTGTGCCAGTTAGTGAATGCTGATGCCCCCTACTGGCTGGTGGGGATGACAGAGATGACTCGGACCTTTGGCCTGGAGCTGCTCGAGTCTGTTCTCAATGATTTCCCTGGTGTATTTCTGCAGGTACACACACTATTACATTGTTAGGATTAATGATAAGGATGTGTGTGTTACTATGTTTGTTCTGGTTCAATGTCTTCATATGTTTCTCACTCAGCACCAGGAGTTCAGCTTCTTGCTGAAAGAAAGAGTGTGCCCCCTCGTCATCAAGCTCTTCTCACCCAATATCAAGTTCCGCCAGGGCACCGGCAGTGCAGCTGCACCAGCACCTGTTGAGAAACCCTACTTTCCCATTTGCATGAGGTTACTGCGAGTGGTTTCAGTCCTCATCAAGCACTTCTACAGTTTATTGGTAACGTGGCAATCTCATCAAAACTGCTGCATGATCTATTAGTTATGTCTAATGAAGCTGATGCTCTTCATTTATATAGTCTGTTTAAATGTGTGTCTGTTTTGCACCAAGTGATTTTGGGGGTGAGTCAGTGTTTTGGCCATTTTTACAAGTGTGCAAACTGGACATGGTGGTTGTCAGCAACTGGTGTACACTTTTCAAAAGTGAAAAAATATTGACCGTTTTTGAAGTTCCCTAAATGACCGACATGTTGCTATATTCCTGCTCAGTAAATATTAGTCTAAAATGGTTTCACAGACCAGATGGTCCTCTAACGTAGGGGTGTCCAATACGTTGATAACGATCTACGGGTTGATTGCAAAGGTATTATGGGTATATCGCATGGCATTAAAAAAGCAGACATCAATCTGTCATCAATCCTCACTGTGCACATGTTCAACAAATACAACACACCTCATCTTAGAATATCTTTACTTGGCACATATGTGTTCCAGAATTGCGCCGCTCATGGTGGCTGCATGTTGGAGTAACTGTTACTTTCATTCTGGGATATTGCTTTTGAAAATTGTATTTAGTCTTTTTCTGGGTATAAATGGCTTCTTTTTTCTTTTTTTTTGGATGAGTGCTTCTTCTGGTATTGGATGCTGTGCAGCTCGAAGGATTTTTACTGAAACCTTTTTACTTTTGTACATTTGTTACAAGTGTAACCATGACAACCAGGTGGTTTTTACAACTGGGAGTAGCTGATTAACATCTCAAAGCTCAAATATTACCTCAAATACAGCCCCAAATCCCAAATGAGTTGTAAAGGAGGTGCCATGGATGCATCTCCGTCTACCTGGCAGGGGTGCTTGAGTGGCTGACTGCTGAGATCCTGGAGCTGGCAGGAAATGTGGCTCATCACAACAAGAACACCAGGATCATCCCGACACCTGCAGCTGGCTGTCTGCAATGATTAGGGGCTCAACAAGCTGCTGAGAGGAGTGGCCATCACTCAGGGAGGAGTTCTGCCCAACATTCAGGTGGTCCTGCTGCCCAGGAGGACCGAGAGGTTCGCTGTGTCCGGATGGACGGATTGGCATCTGCAGCCAGATTCTTCAGATTCACTGTGGGCCAGCCATACTGCTGCAGGAGATCCTTCCAGCCCACAGCAATCAGCATCTATAACAACTCTTAAATGAAACCAGGATGATGAATTACGTTTAATTTCCCTTTGGAATTAACAAAAGTATTTTGAATTGAATTGAATTGAATATGACAGTTTAGGTCAAAATTGAATTCAGTTCAATTCAAAAATACTATTAATCCCAAAGAGAAATTATTTTGTTGTTGTAACTCGTTATCCTCATTTCATTAAGAGATGTTATAGATGCTGATGGCTGCAGGCAGGAAGAATCTCTTGTAAAGGTCCATCCCACAGTGGATCCTAAGAAACTGGCTGCAGATGCCGTCCACCCAGATTCGGCTGGCCTCTCAGTTCCTCCGGGCTGTAGGACCGCCAGAATGCTGGGTAGAACTCCTCCCAGAGCGATAACCACTCCTCCCAGCAGTCTGCCAAGCTCCTTGTCGCTGCAGACAGCCAACTGTACGTGCCGAGGGACGATCCTGTCCTTCCGCTGTCATGAGCCGTGTTTCCTGCTAGTTCCAGGATCTCAGTGGTCAGGGACTCGAGCACAGCCGGCAGGTAGATGAGAATGCATTCACAGAACATCCTTTTCAACTCATTAGAGATTTGGGGCTGTAGTTTAGATATTATTTAGAGGACCCTCATCAGTATGCATACCGTGAGAACCGATCAACAGAGGATGCCATCTCCTCTGTGGTCCACACTGCTCTCAACCACCTGGAGCAGAAAAACTCTTACGTCCGTATGCTCTTTTTGGACTTCACATCCGCCTTCAACACCATGATCCCCCAAACCCTGATGGACAAACTATCCACACTAGGACTAAGCCTCTCCATTTGCACCTGGGTACTAGACTTCTTAACAAACAGACCACAGTTAGTGAGGATCCACAACTTCTCCTCCTCCACCATAACACTCAGCACTGGCTCTCCTCAGGGATGTGTGTTGAGCCCCCTCCTGTTTACTCTGCTCACGTATGATTGTGCAGCTACCCATCCAGGCTGTCACATTGTAAAGTTTGCAGATGATACAGCGGTGGTGGGATGCATCACAAACAATGATGAGTCCAGCTACAGGCAAGAGGTGGAACACCTGGAGAGCTGGTGCAAAGAGAATAACCTTCACATCAATGTGAAGAAGACAAAGGAGATGATTGTGGACTTCAGAAGGAACAAAAACATCTACACCCCCCTGAACATAAGAGGATCTGCGGTGGAAGTGGTCTCCAGCTACAAGTACTTGGGTGTACACATGAATGACAACCTCAGCTGGAGCAACAACACCACAAGCCTGATCAAGAAAGTTCATCAGAGACTCTACTTCCTCAGACGGCTGAGGCGAGCTGGTCTGGGAAGCTCAGTCCTCACCTCCTTCTACAGGTGTGCAGTGGAGAGCATCCTGTGCTCGAGCATCAATGT
>NC_056507.1:44005804-44016380 GCF_014905685.2 Nematolebias whitei
TAACTAGAATAATCACTGTGAAAAACCATATCATGTTGCTGCTGATCTGTTTCATGTTGCTGCTGATCTGTTTCAATGTTGATGTGTTCATGCGTGCACATCTGCTCACAGACTCATGTTCATGTTTGTGCTGATGTTCAATGTTTTATGTTATGAGTGCTTAGTGTATATTTAGTTGATGTTTTTCTTAGTTTATATCGTAGATGTTATTACTGTTTTTCTTATACATTTTATTGTTGGATGTAACTGGGACCCTGTGTACATAATTTCGCTCCACAACATGTACCACATGAGGTGCGAATGACAATAAAGAATCTCTGACTCTGACTCTGATTTGAACTTTTGAGATGTTAATCAGCTGCTGGTTGTAGAAAACTGCCTTGTTGCCATGGTTACGCATCATAACAAATGTCCAAAACTAACAATTTCAGTAAAAATCCTTCCAGCTTCACAGCATCTGATACCAGAGGAAACAATCATCCAAAAAATGTGATTTACATCCAGAAAAAGAGGAATTTAAGTTTCCAAAAGCAAAATCTCAGAATGAAAGTAACAGAGCTGCTCCAACATGCAGCCACCTTGAGCAGCACAATTCTAGAACTATCTACTCTAAAATACTACAGTTTTAAAGGCGACAGTACTATACTTTATAAATTCTTATCTGGCAACTTGACTGTCATGGAATCTACAGCGTTTTTCATGTAAACCCACTCATTTTTTTGTTTACCCCATTAAACATAAGAAAAACCCACTGACCAGAGATTAGTGGGTTTTTTCAACCACCAGAGGTTGTTCTGTGTAAACAGGGCCTTACAGCACTTTGACTTGGGACTTGACTTGACTTTTAAAAGTAGCTCACATGCTGAAAAACTGTGGGTCTAATGGTTCATTGTCACAGGTCAAGCATCCATGTCCTGCTCACACTTGAGCTTGAGTGGAAGTAAAAGAGGCGTAGCAGAACTCTGCTGGGATGATGTGGTGCACAATGCGTTCAATGTGTATCGGATGTCTCACTTATGTCATACATTGACTTCACGATCCTCTTTGTGGTTGACAAGTTTATAAAACACTACAATGTTGGGGTTGAAAGAGCGTACGTACTGTAACCTCATGAAAATATTGAAAATTGTGATTAGCCCCTTAATGAACTTCCATAAATCATAGATGTTTTTTTTTTATTTTTTTTTATTTTTAGTACATAAATTGAAAATTGTTGTGTTACTCACTTGTAAATATTCTCTAAGCAACCACCTCAAAACCCATTGGAGTTTTGTTGTTGTTGTTGTTTTTTTACTGGTCAGGAGTTTTTCTAAGTCTGATATAGTTTGTGTGTGTGTGTTTGTATCCCAGGTGACAGAGTGTGAGATCTTCTTGTCTCTGCTGGTGAAGTTTCTTGATGGGGAGAAGCCACAGTGGCTCAGAGCGGTGGCTGTCGAATCGGTCCATAGGTTGTGTGTGCAGCCTCATTTATTGTGGTAAATAAACCAAACCTGCTATAAACAATGTATAAAGTAGTAGTGGGGTCTCAAACGTTGGTATGCTGTACAGTATTTCTATCTCAATAAATAACTGTGTAATACTGATGTTTCATTAAAGCCTAGGTCAAGCTGAATCCTCTGGATTTTACTGCATTATCCTGTGCTGTTTTTGTTCTCAATTGGCTGGTTCCTTGTTGTGTTTGTGTGTCCACAAACTCTTTGTTTTCTTCTTTCAGTTCGTTTTGTCAGTCATACGACATGAAGCAACACTCCACTAAGGTGTTCAGAGACATCGTCAATGCCCTGGGATCCTTCATTCAGTCCCTCTTTATTGTCCCCAATGCTGGCAACGCTGCTGCTGTCACTTCTCCTGCTGGTTAGTGTTTAGGTTTAATTTGACTATCAGGCATAATTCATCTCCATGAAGTTGGAAGAAAAAAATGGAGATCACAGAGATGGGTTCAAACACACCTGAAGGTTCAGCTTATGGTTTTGAGGTGCAACTTAACTGTGAACTTTTAAACACTAAACTAAAATAACCGTTAATATGAGTGGGTATGTGTGTGTGTGTTTTATTTATTTATTTTATTTATTTTTGTTTCACTATATTTTCTGCCATTGCTTTTTCTAGGTGGGTCAGGTCTAGGACCTCAAGTCACATCTCAGGGTGGTCCTGGGACAGGAGGCGTCAGCAGCACCTTGACCACCCAGGCGGCATTTGAATATCGTGGTACCTGGATCCCCCTGATGAATGTTAGCGTGCAGGGCAGTGCCAAGGCTACATAGTAAGAATTGTTAATGTAAAGTTTGTGAAATGTTTAATTATTTTTTAAATCTCTTAATGTGTAAATAAATATATGAAATTTTGTACAACTATACAGTTTAACAAGCAGTTCTTCAGAGAGGTATTAATGCATTTGTGCTTGCATCAAGTAATACATTTTCTTCTAAAAGCAGTAAACCTACTGGAGATTGTAATAAAGCAGAGAACAAAGGTACCACTGGGATTGTTCGGCGGTATTTTTCAGGAAAACTACCGGTAAATTAAAAAAAGATCATCCATGAGTGAAAGCTTTTCTATCATTTAAAAAAACTGACAGCATCCGTGTGTATCTACTGCAAGCAAGTTTCATGTTGGCTGTATAATGACAGCAAGGGGAGCGCAACAAAAAGCAGACAAAGTTCATTTTACACTTGCATGTAGTTGATTGGTCTCAATTTTCTCCAGTCTAGAGATGTTGGACAAGGTGGAGCCCCCGTCCATCCCAGAGGGCTACGCCATGTCTGTGGCCTTCAGCGCCCTGCTCGACCTGGTGAGGGGCATCACATCCATGATTGAAAGAGAACTGGCCATGGAGGAAGAGGCAGCCTCAAAGTTCAGGGAGACTCACCCTGACCAGGATTGGAGGTCACAACCAGGTGAGGAAGGCTACAGAAAGGAAAACACAAGTAAAAATTAAAGCTGCATGCAGCATTGAAGGCCCTCGCAGCAAAGCGCCGCTCTGGACTTACCGCGGGAGCTCCAGCGACTCTATTGGCTATTGGCCACTTATCTTGGATACCTGTTCAAGGGGTGGATAATGATTGATCATAGTGATTTTGGTGCACCTCGGCTGAAATCTGTGCATTTTAGAGCCAAACATATTGCAACGGCGTCACTTCTTAGTTTGGCACGCCACCACGCCCACATCCTCAATCAAAAACGGTTTGTGCTTTAAAGCAAGTCAGACCATATTATATGTCTTCTAACACAGGATCATCCTGATTAGGTCAATGGTGTCAGAGAGGGAGCATTCCAAGTTAAAAAAGAGACTTCCTGTTCCGAGGGGGCGGGACTTGGATGACGTCCAAATATGACCATAGTGGATCGTCGGACATCCAACAGGGATGAGTCATGCCAAGTTTCGTGCATTTCGGTCTTTCATTGTGATAGTTATAGTGTTTGGAAATTTATGGTGTGAAGCTCAACTTTGAGGCCTGGCCACGCCCCTTCAACATATATGAAAACGCCACCTACAATATTCCTTCAGTTATAGCTCAGTGATACATCATCTGATCTGCACCAGATTTATTGTGCGTGATCAGTAAGCACTCCTAGACACATTGATGTTGTGGTTTAACATATGACTCTAGTGCGCCCCCTCTCATACTGATATTGACGGAAGGCATTTGCAAAGTTTAGGCATATGTACACCCTGGTGGACGCGTATGGGAATGGCATGAGAGCGTTCACAACGGCGACTGGGAGGCGTTGCTGGAGCGCCAGCGGTCGTGGGTGATGTCGAAGGTTCGCAAATTCTCACCCCGGTGAATGGGCGTGGGACAAGAGCGACATCGTTTGCGATGGCGACTGGGCAGAGTCGCTGGAGCTCCCGCAGTCGCAGTATGGCCGGAGCGGTGCTTTGCTGCGAAGGCCTTCAATGCTGCTTGCAGCTTTAATCTTGTTCTTATAATGTGGTGGAATGTAACATACGAGTAAGACCTGTTTTGTTTGAATAAATGGAGTGTTAGTTTGACCAAGTGCAGCAATTTAAAGTGTGTGTGTCTAGGAGATTACACTAGTGTACATACATAAATACCTACATTAGTTTCCCTCAAAATTAAAATTTTGCTTCCAAGTAGTAGGACTGGGTGATGTATCAAATATACTCGATGTATCACGAGTTTTTCAATTCATGATTGTTAAAATGGCTCTATCGCAACCACTGAGTATTATTAGAGGTCTGCACCAACTGCACATGACCCCTCATTCTCCCTCACTGAATACATGCACAGCCCCTTGCTTCCTGCTTATCCAGGTGGGCGGGAGTTTATACACAGGAAAGGATATCGAAGAGCAGCTTAACTGTTGATCAAAAAGAAAAACAATGGCTGTTATTTGGAGATGGTTTGGATTTAAATTGTCAGATTAGCAGCAGAAAAATGTTTTCTGTAGACAATGCAGAAAACAAGTCCACACGAAACGTTGGCACTATGAATCTTTTTGACCATTTAAAACGAATGGGTCGTGGCTGGGTCTTCCAACATGACAATGACCCGGAGCACACAGCCAGGAGAACCAAGGAGTGGCTCCGTAAGAAGCAGATCAAGGTTCTGGAGTGGCCTAGCCAGTCTCCAGACCTAAACCCTATACAAAAACTTTGGAGGGAGCTCAAACTCTGTTTCTCAGAGACAGCCCAGACACCTGCTGATCTAGAGAAGATCTGTGGAGGACTGGTCCAAAATCCTGCTGCAGTAAACCTGGTGAAAAACTACAGGGAACCTTTGACCTCTGTCACTGCAAACAAAGACTACTGTACCAAATATTAACATTAATTTTCACAGGTGTTCAAATACTTATTTGCAGCAGTAACACACAAATAAATTATTTTAAAAAATCATACATTGTGATTTCCGGATTTATTTATTTTTTTAAGATTATGTCTCTCACAGTGGACATGCACCTAAGATGAATATGTCAGACTCTCCATGATTTCTAAGTGGGAGAACTTGCAAAGATGAAGGGTGTTCAAATACTTATTTTCCTCACTGTAAGTCATTAAACTGAGCAATCGTATAAGAACTACAGAGATCAGATAAATCAAATGATGAGAAAAAATTATTGTCAGGGTCCAAGTCATAATTGTATGGATTTTTTTCGCAGGCATCAAAGGCTTATATGTCTCATTTTCAGTGAGATTTATCGAGGTCCATTATATAAGAAAAAAAAAATCAAGACAATCTAAAATCAGAGTAGGTAACCAATATTAAGACCTGACACTGTCCTTGGAGGCTAACAAGACGGCTAACACTTTAGCTGTCTTTTTCCACAGCTGAGACAGGGACTGTAGCGATATGATAAGCTGCTGATTTATTAATGTTGTGGCGCCACCTCTCACTTTTCCTCTCATAAAGCACAGCACGACTAAATGAGTTTTATACCGTGGTTTGTTTCAGGGAAGTAGGCTGAAGTCTGTTGAACCTGCAGCTGCAGTTCACACCTGCTTACTAACGGGAAGGTTGCGCAGCTGAATGGACTGTACTTATATAGCACCTTTCTATCTTATCAAGACACTCAAAGCTCTTTACTACATAATCTGTGCTTTCATTTACACATTCATTCAAGGATTTAAGGATTCGAGGTTCTTTATTTGTCATACACATCACGTGGTACATGTGGTGGAACGAAATTGTGTACACATGGTCCCAGTTACATCCAACAAAAGTATAAAATGCAAAAGAAAAACAGTAATAAGATCTAAGATAAATGAACTAAGAAAAACTTTAAACTAAAAATACACTAAGCACAAGTAATACAAAAACACAATGCCGAACAACAGCATGAGATGAGTCTGTTTGAGCAGATTAGTATGAATGAACACAGCAACATGAAACTGATCAACAGCAACGTGAAACTGATCAGCAGCAACATGAAACTGATCAACAACAACATGAAACTGATCAACAACAACATGAAACTGATCAGCAGCAACATGAAACTGATCAACAACAACATGAAACTGATCAGCAGCAACGTGATGTGATTTTTTTTCACAGTGATTATTCTGGTTAGATATTCATGAGTCTAACAGCCTCAGGGTAGAAGCTGTTCCTCAGTCTAGTGGTTCTACACTTAATGTTCCTCAACCTCCTTCCTGAGGGGAGTGGGGCAAAAAGTGTGTGCTGGGTGAGTGGGGTCCTTCATGATGCAGGTGGCCCTCTTCCTGCATCTGGAGGTGTAGATGTCTGTGATGGTGGGGAGGCTGACTCCCACAGACTTCTGTGCAGCCTTCACCACTCTCTGCAAAGCTTTTCTTTCTGCAGCTGTGCAGCCTCTATACATAGCCTGATACAGCATCTCTAGAAAGAATAATCAGAGCTTTAGCACATTCATCCACCAATGTGACATGCCATGAGAGGTTCAGTGTCTTTCCCAGGAACACTTCAACATGTGACTGCTGGTGGAATCGAACCCCCAACTCTCCCATTGGAGGACCACTGCTCTAGCCTCTGAGCCACAGCTGCCCCCAGCTGAAGAGGATTATTATTTAATATATGTAAATAGTTTATTTTTTTAGACATTTGTTTTGTACAGTTAAAGCTATTTACTATGTGTGACAACTGGGATAAAGCTTTGACTCAGAAATATATTTTATTACTTTATGGAAAGAAAAAATATTGATATATATATATATCGTATATCACGATCTATTTTAAACTATCAAGATATTCATTTTGGTCCATATCCCCCAGCCCTACTTCAGAGTTCTGCTGGTACGTCTCAGTGGTGATTCCAAACAATAAATTTTATGGTTACACCGCCAGACCAAGCTTGTAGCCGCCTCCAGTGAGTCCCAGGAGCCACACGTGGCCTGCGATTCTCAGAAATTGTGTCCAGCTTACGGCTCAGCTCATGCAGCGTCTGAGTCTTGAGAGCTTATCACTTATTAGTTGGCAGTCTGTACACTGAATAAGTCCTCTGGATGGGGGACAAAACATTTCTCACTTAACAAAACTGGTCCAGATGCCACAATTTAACCTTTTTTGTTGTTATCTACCTGGACGATTGAGTTTACAACACTTTTTCTGAACCACTTTGGCCTTGGTTGTTCTCGGGCTGTTTCTGTGAGTAGCAAGTTGGCCATCTGGCCTAAAGCATTTGATTGATGTACATGATGATTGATTGTTTTGGATGAGTGTGTTTTGCATATGTTAAAAGTCTGCTTTTGAGATTTCAACAGGAGGTTGGCTTGAAACACAACAGTGAAGGCTACCTATGGGACAGATCTGGTTGGTCGACTTTAGACTTAGGAAGTCCTCTGGATGGGGGACAAAACCTTTCTCACTTAAGGAAACTGGTCCAGATGACACGATTTAACCTTTATTGTTGCTGTTTAATTATATATATATATATTTTTTTTTAAATAAAAATGCTCAATGACTTTGGACTTTTAGGGGCGGAGATTTGAGCTACCGGATCCGAGCAAACAATTTTCAGAATGCACCCTGTCAAAATAAGAGTGTTCCCGGATTTTGTTCTGGTGTTTGTCATATGCAAGGTTAGCACAAGGTTAACAGTACAATGAAATGGTCAGGATGAGAAGAACTGATTTGACTCGCTAAAAAAAACAAAGAACAAACAAAACAACTCAAGTCAACTTTATTTATAGAGCACATTTAAATCAGAAGCTGTTACTAAAGTGCTTAACAATAACATCAATGAAAGTAAAATTTATGGAAAAAATAACAAATGCTAATAATACTTAAAAAAAAAAAAAAAAGTATTAAAAACATAGGAACACCGAACAAAAAACACTAAATCAACTCACACTGTGTGAAATGCCAGAGAAAACAGATGTGTTTTTAGCAGAGATTTAGCAAAGAGAGCAGGAACGGAGGTGGTCTGCCTAATGTTGGGGGGCAGGTTGTTCCAGAGTTTGGGGCCCATGACTGAAAATGCCCGATCTCCTCTGAGCTTCAATCGTATTTTTGGAACAGCCAAAAGTAGCTGATCAGATGATCTCATGGCCCAAGAGGGAACATATGGTTCCAGTAGCTCAAAGCGGGTGCGAGGCCATTTAGGCACTTTAAGGTCAACAGAAGAATTTTAAAATCTATTCTAGTACGCACAGGGAGCCAGTGAAGGGAGGACGGAACTGGTGTAATATGCTCAAACTTTGGAGTTCCGGTTAAGAACCGAGCAGCAGCATTCTGGACGAGCTGGAGACGCGAGATGGAGGCCTGGCTGACCCCAGCATAGAGTGCAGACTGTCCAATCGGGTCATGTTAAAGGCATGGACCAGTTTCTCGAGGTCAGATCTGGACAACACTGGCTTGAGCTTAGCTACCTGTCTTCAATGGAATAAGCTTTTCTGCAGAACAGAGTTGATTTGTTTGTCCAACTTGAAGTCAGAATCTAAAACCATCCTAAGATTTTTACCAGACTGCTTAAGATATGGCTGAAGAGAGTCCAGGTTGAGTCCAGGATCAGTGGCTGCAGGTGAGCTACGGCTAAACACAGTGATTCAGTCTAGGTGTGGGCGATATAGCTCAAATAAAATATTGTGATATTTCAGACTTCTGACAATAACGATAAATTTCATGATATAACAAAAAAGAACAGAAATCATAGCTATTAATTTGACAAAATGCTATATTGCTTTGCAGTATTATATATAAAAAAATAACAAAAAAAACAAGGGTAGGGGAAACACTGACATATTACGTCATGAAATTAGCATATCATATCATTTATTTTTCTGGGCAAGCTTTTCTTACAGGTAACCATATATGGCCCAGCCCTACTTCAGTCTTCTGATCGTTAAAATTTAAGAAATTTGATGCCATCCATGCCTTAATGTCGTCCAGACATTTTAGGCGAGGGTGAGTGGAGCAAACACTAGCTGGTTTCAAAGGCAGGTAAATCTGACAATCTTTGTTCTTTGTCTAAAACAGGTCTCTCTTGTAAATTGAGTCCTCGAGGCTCAATGAGACTAACCTGTATAAATAAAAGTTGAATGAATGAAAAATAAATTATTGTTGCAGTCCATCAGTGATGGCAGTCATCGACGTACCTCTTGATTTAGATGGTTTTAAGAGCCCACTGATTACCGTATCTTCCGCTGTACGTGTCGCACTGCCACATAAGTCGCATCAGTCCATATTTGTCTAATAAAGTGGAAAAATCCATAAATATGTCGCTTCGCCATATACGTTGCATCTATTATACGTCACCGGTGACAACCCGGCAAGGTGGGCCGAACCCGGAAACGTGGACCGGTGTGCCAAAAACTGATGGGCCACCAAATAGTGGCTGCGGGAGTGTGCACAGGAAGACTTTAACAAGAATTTAACAAGATTAACACTTAAAAACAATTGTTTTTTGCTCGAAATTATAGCTAAGGTGTGTGTCAGTCTAACATTTGCTTAATAAATTCACTTTAATGGTCAAATTAGCTGCATTTCGCCAGGGCAGTGCAGCTGTTTTGATGGTCAGTCCAAACAGCAAGCAGAACTATGGTGGGGAGAGTATGGCAGGCCGAATGAGACATGGTGGTGAAGATTCTCAGTCATCCAGGACTTGGTAAATTCAACAAATTTCATGACAAAAACAATAATTCGATTCAGTTTATTTATATAGCGCAAATCACAACAAAGTTGTCTCAGGGCACTTTACAGGAACATTCACATAAAAGCCTGTAACTTCTCAATGACGACACGCGGGCACGGCTTCTTTATTTGAAACGGGCGCTTTAATGAATGCCTGGGGGAAACTACAGAAACAAGACAGAAAGTACAGAAGTAAAACAAAAGGTTTCAGGTACAGTACTGAGCGACGAGTAAAACGTGCTTTAACAAAGAAATACCTCATGGCCGCTCGTCATTAAAGAAGTCCTAAGCGAATGTTTCTCATCTTGTACATTCTAAATAAGCATATAAAACAAGCATATAAAACATCAGAACACCATAACTGACAGATGTACAATGTGCCACAACAGTTATAAATACCTTTACAGTTAACGAACTATCGAGGCTGCTGCACGCCTCTCGTGTCCTCAGGTAACTGCATGTGGCTTCAGGTAAATGTGTGTGTGTCGAGCACAAAAGATCTCGCCACTCTCTTCCGTTCACACAAATCTCGCGATAACGGTACAACCAAAAAATAGTCCTTCATGACAGAATAAATGCATCTTATACAAAATAAAACATATTTCACAGTGTGAACTAAACAAACTAAAAACAAAATATTCTAACTACTGAAAACAAATATGAACCCGTTTGAAACATAAATCAATCATTGTGGTGACACTTACACTCCCACCGAATCACCGATTGATTCTCAATGTGATTTTCTGATGAGTGTCAAGATTAGTCCATGTTACTGTATCAGTCTCAAGTAAAGTCACTACCTTGTGAATAGGTCTTTCTAGGTATATTTACCTTGTCAGTGGTTTCACTAATCTTTGGTTTCACCTTTCGAACCTTGTCGTCTGGACGTTCTAGAGTCTCTACTACTAGAGGTCGTTTCCATTTACATATTGAAACATTATCATCTTGTAGGATCACACTGGCGTTCGCTTGCAGTTTCCGTGAAACCCTTTGCCATTTCTGTCGCCTTT
>NC_056507.1:44016480-44020579 GCF_014905685.2 Nematolebias whitei
TTCCCTAATTGTAAACAAAACACACTAATTATAATTCTAAACATTAAATCCTTAATTGTAAACAAAACGCACTAATTATAATTCTAAACGTTAAATCCCTAATTGTAAACAAAACACACTAATTATAATTCAGAACATTAAATCCCTAATTATAAACAAAACGCACTAATTATAATTCTAAACATTAAATCCTTAATTGTAAACAAAACATACTAATTATAATTCAGAACATTAAACCCCTGAATGTAAACAAATAAGTCCGTGAGTGTAGACAGAACACTTTGATTACATTTTCAAACCTGAATAATAATAATGACTAATAATACTGACGTTCCTGAGTGTGAGACCGGTCATATTAATTGTAATGCTCATTTTGTAATCGACTCAATGTAAATCTTCGCCTCCTCAGCAGAGGTAAACACCCGCGTGTTACCGTCAAACGTGATCTTCAGCCGGGCCGGGTGGAGCAGGCCGAACCGAACCCCCTCGATGTCCCGCAGCTTGCGACGACATTCCGTGAAGGCCGCCCGCGCCCGGGCTGTTTTGGCAGTGTAGTCAGGGAAAACGAAGATATTCGTACCGTTCACTTTGACCCGCTGCAACTCCCTCGCCTTCGCCAGGATTTTCACACAGTCCGCTTGGTAGTGAAACTTAGCTACAATCGGACGGGCCCGCTCGCCTGCTTTCGGTTTGGGGGCTGGGATGCGATGAGCGCGGTCCAGCAGCGGTTCCTCCTCGAGGTCGAAGGCCTCCTTTAGCATCCGAGATACCGCAGCCGTTGTCGCCGCTGATGGGTCATCCTCCGGAACACCAATGATGCGGATGTTCTGACGTCGAGACCGGGACTCCAGGTCATCGCACTTATCCTCCAACTGTGCCACCGTCTTAGTAAGGACGTCAACTGTTTTCTGGAGGCTCACGATGTCGTCAGTGCAGGTGGAGACGGACTTCTCCACCTCTGTTACCGTTAGCTTTAGCCCCGTGAAGCTCTCCTGCACCGCTGCTAGCCCAGACGATAGCTCCTTTTTGAAGGCGGACAGCTCGGCATTAATCGACGAGAGACTTTCACCCAGAACAGCATGGAATTCTGCTTTAATTATAGCAGCAAGGTCCTCTCGGAGAGCTACAAGTATTTCTTGCTTAAGGCTGCTGACGTCGCCCTCAGACGGAGGAGGTGATCCAGGACAGCTCGAGGCTTCACTACGAGGATTAGGCCGCAGGTGAGCGTGGATCGAACTTACCCCTTTAGTCGGTTTTGGTGGCATTTTAATGGCCAAATAGGAGGGTTATGTAAAGTGTGTAAGTTAGCTATTGTTTGCTGTCGGACTCGGGAAAAAGTGCCCAGGCATTAATCAGAGAAAAGGCTAATTCTGTAGGAGCACACCCAAACACACCTTATCTCACCGCCATTCAGCCGGAAGTCCTCAGAGTCTGGTCTTTTTAACACACACTTTGCCACTGCGTGACCCTCTGTCCCACAATAAAACAGAGATTAAATTTTCTCCTACGCTCCCTCTCCTGAGGGGTGAGACGACTTCTGCTCAGCTGCATGGGTTCCTCAGAAAGTTGCTGTGAAGACATGGGAATAGATGGAGGTTTAAAGGTAGGGGTATTCTTGTTCCTTGACTCACCCCAAGGTTGCACTGCTCTCTCGGCTCTGTCTCCTTTTTGACGATGTCTCTCCAAAAGACGTAGATCGACCCGAGTTGCCAGATCCTCCAAGGACTTGAGGGATTCAGGGTATTCCTTGGTGGCCATCTTGTATTTAATGTTTTCATTAAGACCTTGAAAAAAGGCATTGGTTAGTGCTTCCTCATTCTACAGACTCTCTGCTGCAATGGTATGAAAGTCTTTTATATATTCAGTCACCTGTCTCTCTATTTGTTTCACATAAAATAATCTTCAGGCTGCCTCTCTTTCAGGCAGGACCGGATCAAAAACTCTACAAAGTTCCTTAGCAAAGTCATTGAATGAGTGACAGTACCTGGAGTTTCTTTGCCATTCAGCCGTCCCCCATGATTTAGCTTAGCCGGACAGTAATGAAATGACATAAGCCACCTTGGATCGTTCAGAGGGGAAGGAAGATGGCTGAAGCTGAAATTGAATCTCACATTGCACTAAAAAGGGGCGGCACTGTGTAGGTTCACCCTTAAACAGTTCAGGAGGTGTCAACAGAGGCTCCTGGCTAGGAGAAACATGACATTGTGCAGTGGCATGGGAAATGGTTGTTTCCTGTGCAGGAACCTGTGAGGGGTTTAGTTGTGCCATGATACGTAATAAAGTCATTATTTCTTGCAGCTTAGTTTCTAATTTAACTATGGCCCCTACCACACCAGAGCACCATTTCTGTGTCTGTGTCAAATCCATTTTGGCCAGATTATTCTGACAAGAACCGGGATAAGGGATTCGAACCAGATCACAGACAGCAGGAAGGTTTAAAAGATTTATTAATAAACTGCTTCTGGTGGAGGTCTTAGTCCTTGGGCTGGCACAATCTGAAGATATAGCAAAGTTAATGAACAAGAGTTCAATTGTAATTCTCAGATTGTTCTGATGACAGTCACCAACCTCCACAGACAGATGAGGGAGCGGTTCCTTGAAGGAGTTGGTTCTGGTGACTTCACCGGTGGTGAAGATGAGCCGGTTTTGAAACTGAGCTGAGCAGTGAGCAGCAAGGGGAGAAATCCAAATGGCAGGTTCAGAGAAACAGACAAGGTCGATACACAGGTGGTCAGAGATCCGAAGCCTAACTTGAGACGAGATCCAAAAATCATGGTCGTTATAGAGGAAGCCGAGGTCATTTCCATAAGCAGAGCAGATAATCCAAAACAGACAGACAGAGAGCAAGGCGGGGAATCCGTGGGGCAGGCGTGCGGTCAAAACCAGGAAGACAAACGAGACTATGGCATGAATGCTTGACATTTACTTACTGTGAGGCTTTCAATAATCTGGCACTGAGTAGTGTGGCTGTGGGGTTTAAATACAGGTGACAACAGGTGAGCTGCATGAGGGCTGATTGCAGTGACTCAGCAGAGTGGGGGTGGTTAAGTGAGCAGAGCAGGAAGTGCAGCAGGATGGGTGATAGGCATTACAGAGACTTTCTAACAAACCAGGGCATGAATGAAAAGAGAAACATGGCAGATGGGAGCAGAAACGTGACAATATCAGTGATATTATGTAGATATACAACACCAGTTTGGTTTTATCTAGTTTTGGTCAACATGTATTTTTCATTTGATGAAATACAACAGTGTTTTAACTTAATAAAAATTGTTGACAACACAACACTTACAAGAACTTTACACTTGAAACTAAAGCAAATGGATCATTTTGCTTTAAAAACTAAATTGTGGGCTACAGTTAACTGGTTGTAGCAGCTACTGCTGCATCTTCCAGTTTGATCTGTAACATATGCACAGACTTGGCAGGTTGTCGTTTTTTTAAAAACATGACTAATAGGATTTAAGTTTTCTGGCCTATCACCTATTTCTAAAAAGTCTGACCTGCTAATTCAGATTTAGTTTTATAAGCGACATCGTCAGGTGTTATAAGGCTGCAATGCACCTTCAATTTTCCAATATTATTTGTTGAAAAACATAACCTTGAATATCCTAGAACAACACAAACTTGTTTTAACTGGCCATGAGGTAGTTCTCTGAAAAATAAATGAAGTTCAGACAATTGTTGTTAAAACTAAAAAAAAAAAATTGATAAGATTGGTTTCTCATGCAAGTATCAGCCAATTTCCAATTTCTCAAATTTAAGGAAATGGGGCCGATTTATCGGTGCACCCCAGTGACTAATATTAACTGGTTAAAATCAGTCGACTGTGCATGGTTGCATGATGGTGGCAATATTGGTGTATAAAGTGAAATCAATGAAAATAAAAATATAGTCTGACAATATCCATTCATCCATCATTATTACCCACTTCTTCCTTTTTTGGGTTGCGGGGGTCACTGTTGCTCATGTCCAGCAGTCACTCTGCGAGAGGCGGTGGACACCTGGACAGTCTCCAGTCCATCACAGGGACACCTGGACAATCTCCAGTCCATCACAGGGACACCTGGACAGTCTCCAGTCCATCACTGGGACACCT
>NC_056507.1:44020589-44026974 GCF_014905685.2 Nematolebias whitei
CATCACAGGGACACCTGGACAGTCTCCAGTCCATCACTGGGACACCTGGACAGTCTCCAGTCCATCACAGGGACACCTGTACAAGTCCAGTCCATCACTGGGACACTGGACATGTCTCCAGTCCATCACTGGGACACCTGGACAGGTCTCCATCACAAGGACACCGAGACAGTCTCCAGTCCATCACAGGGACACCTAGACAGTCTTCAGTCCATCACAGGGACACCTGGAAAGTATCCAGTCCATCACAGGGACACCTGGAAAGTCTCCAGTCCATCACAGGGACACCTAGACAGTCTCCAGTCCATCACAGGGACACCTGGAAAGTCTCCAGTCCATCACAGGGACACCTGGAAAGTCTCCAGTCCATCACAGGGATACCTGGACAGGTCTCTAGTCCATCACAGTGACACCTGGACATGTCTCCAGTCCATCACAGGGACACCTAGACAGTCTCCAGTCCATCACAGGGACACCTGGAAAGTCTCCAGTCCATCACAGTGACACCTAGAGACAATTTAGAGCTTCCAATCAGTCTAACATGCATGTTCTTGGTCTGTGGAAGATGGAGTACCAAGAGAAAACCCAAATATGCACGGAGAAAACATGCAAACTCCACCCAGAAATATTCTCAGCTGGGATTCAACCCGGAAGCCTTCTCATTGAGGTGACAGCTCTACTAACTGCACCCTGTCAGACCACACATTTATTCAGATTATTTAGGTGTCCCTACCTGTCCCCTTCTCCATCCTAACCATCCCTTCCATTCTGCATCAATAAAATTGACTGTTCCCAGTTGAATGTTCATTTTTATTGCTTTATGTATTTTTAGATTTTCATCATTTACAAAGTAAATGTATGATTTTTAATAACGTACCTCCAGTTTATAACTCAGACATGCTCTTCCTCTTCTAACACCCCTCCAGCGGCTGCAGCTTTTATTGCTAAACCCCATGAAGGAGTTGTCCAACGTGCTGCATGCTGACATTCGTCAGAAACAGCTAGAGTGCGTTCTTCAGATCCTACAGAGCCAAGGAGACGGCCTGGGGTCCGGCTGGCCCCTTGTGTTGTCTGTTATAGGAGCCATCCGCAATGATCAAGGGTATGATCAACAGAGAGGAGTTGTTCTTTCTTCTGTTATTGTTTTTTTCCATCTGTCTGATAAATGCTTGAATATTCAGTATTTTAATCTACAAATGTTTTACTCACAGGCATCATTCTTCACCATTAGCTGCAAATGCTTTAAACAGAAACCTAAGCGTTGTTTTCTGTTCCACCTCAGCGAGTCGTTGATCCGAACAGCCTTCCAGTGCCTGCAGTTGGTGGTGACAGACTTCCTTCCCACCATGCCTTGCACGTGCCTCCAGAACGTAGTTGATGTAGCTGGAAGCTTCGGCCTTCAAAACCAGGAGCTCAACATCAGCCTCACGTCCATCGGCTTGCTGGTGAGGCTACTCCTCATGTTCTGTACACAAGTCAGGAGCCATGCAGGGGATGAAGATAAATTACCATATTTTCTGGACTATAAGTCTCTCGGGAGTATAGGTCGCATCAGTCAAAAAATGCCTCATGAAGTGAAAAAACTATGTCGCTTTAAAGTATATGTCACATTTATTTAGACATGTATTTCACAAAGTGCAAGAACAGACATTTAATCTGAAATAACAATAACACAGAGAACGTACCTGGGATCCTGAACAGGCTTAATTAACATAACAAGCCAACGAGTCCGACAAGCAACTGGTAAATTCACCAGTCTCATTCCACAACACTTTTCAGGGCATTTTACTTGTTAAGTTTTTCTCAGTTGTCTCAAAGTGAATGTTTGGGAAGGTGGGAGTAGCAGTAGAGGAACAACATATAGTTGTCAAAAGCCTAGAGGGCCCTCTTGTGGCTGCAAATGGTAATGTTTACTCTTTGGTTCATGTCAGTATGAATGAACATTTAACATGTCAGACAAAAATTGTGTCATGAATAGGGAAAAAACTTAAATAAGTCGCTTCGGACTATAAGTCACAGGACTGGCCAAACTGAAAAAAGGTGCGACTTATAGTCTGGAAAATACGGAAGTCTGAAAAGTGCTCACACAGGCATACAACAAGATTTATACATGTACAGTAAGATCTGCCAGTGTATCACAAATGCATAGTTTTTCAAATGTACACATTTCAAACTGCACAAGTAGGAATATTCTGTGCATCCAAATTGTACACATTTCAAACTGCACAAGTAGGAATATTCTGTGCATCCAAATTGTCCAGTACATGTGTACAAATCACCTGCTGCAGATGGACCAGTCGGTACGAGCGCACAGATCAGCTCACCTGTGAATGTGACTTGAGATCTTCTTACTGCTCCACATTCACAGGCTGCGTTCAAGGCTGCTGAAGAGCTGGCACGCCTGACACATTCATTCAACCTTTATTTAGACTGGTAAATCCCATTGAGCCTCGAGGACTCATTTACAAGAGAGACCTGATTTCAACAAAGAAAGATGACAACAATGGACAACAGCAACAACAATAAACAATTATAAAAAGTAATACTGCAGGTTTTTTTTTTTTGTTTGTTTGTTTTTTACAAATAGGATGGCTAAAAGAAAAAGGTAACAAAAAAACAGCTAGATTCTAAGGCGAATGTAGAAAACTAAAAACAGGAACATGTCTGCGTTGGTCCCTGCCAGGAGTCCAACAGATTCTTAAAGCCACTTAGAGAGGTCAAGGTCGAGAGCTTCAAATATTTTTGTAAGATATTCCAGGAAGCAGGAGCGGAGTAGGAGAAGGCCCTTTTGCCTAGTTCAGTCCTCACTGAGGGAACACTGCAGGTAATCATGTCCTGAGAGCGCACGCTCTAGCTGCACTCACGCAGAGACATGTAGGAGGAGATGTATGAAGGCAGCAGACCAAGAAGTGATTTAAAGATGAAAATGTACCAGTGAGAGAGTCTGCGTGAAGTTAATGATGTCCAGTTAACCAGTGAATACAGGGTGCAGTGGTGGGTACGATAATCACAGTCAGTTCTGATTCTTAGTGCACCATGATAGACAGCATCCAACATCTGCAGGGTTCTTGTAGGAGCGTTCATGTAAATAATGTCACCGTAATCAATGGAGGGAAGGAAAGTCACAGAAACAAGGCATTTCTTAGCATTCAGGGTTAGACAGGATCTGTTTCTGAAAAAGAAACCCAGTTTAACTTTCAGTTTCTTTACCAAGTTTTCCACATGGAGCTTAAAAGAGAGATGTGAGTCGACCAAGATACCCAAATATTTATAGGAATCAACTAACTCAATGGGGACACCATTTGAGGATAAAATCGGAGGAAGAACTGCTGGGACCAACTTCCTATTTGAAAAAAGCATCCCTTTGGTTTTGTCGGCATTTAGGACAAGTTTGAGGCGGAACAAATCTGTCTGGATGATGTTGAATGCAGATTTCAAAAGCTGGAAAGCCTTAGCAACTGTTTTAGCTCGACAATAAACAACTGTGTCATCAGCATAGAAATGTATGGACGCATTAGGGATGCTTTTACCTACATTATGTATGTAGATTGTAAAGAGGGTGGGTCCTAAGACTGAGCCTTGTGGTACACCATTGTTGACTGTTAAATAACTGGAGGAAGTACCATTATGTTGAGCACATTGCCTCCGGTCTGAAAGATAGTTAGAGAACCAACCGATTTCTGAGAGTTTATGACACAAGATGTTCTGATCCACAGTGTCAAAAGCTTTAGACAGGTCTAAGAAAAGTGCAGCACAGTAATCCTTAGCATCCAGTGCTTCAACAACGTCATTAAGAACCTTCAGTGAAGCAGTGGTTGTGCTGTGTTGTTTCCTGAAACCAGATTGATGTGGAGGTAAGATGTTAAATGAGTCCAGGTAATTTTTTATTTGAGATTTTATCAGTTTTTCTAGAACCTTGGCTAAAATACAGAGTTTAGAGATTGGTCGATAGTTGTTCAGTGAGGTGGGGTCACCTCCCTTCAGCAAAGGAAGAACAAAGGCTGTTTTCCAAGTGTCTGGGATGGAGTTTTGTCTTATGGAGAGATTGAAGATGTGGGTCACAGGGACTGTGATGATATGAGCAGCCAGCCTTAAGAAATAAGGTGGAAGTTCATCTGGACCTGCAGATTTTTTAGGATCAAGATCTTTTAACAGTTTATTGACCTCACTGACTGATAATGGAGAAAAAGAGAAGGTGTGATTAACTGAGGATTGACTTGTAGGAGGGATTTGATTTGTAGAAGTTTGGTTATTAAGTGAAGTGGCTGATTTTCCATTACTAACTGTGTCAAATAAAGAACCAGAAGCAACAAAATGTTTGTTGAAACAGTTCAGGATCTCGTGCTTATTTGACACAGGAACAGAGTTAGCGAGAAGTTGTGATGGGAGGTCAGAGGATTGGGGGGTGCCTCAGAGAGATTTGATGGTTTTCCAGAATCTATTAGGGTCATTTAGATTTTTGGAGGTCTGAGATAAGAAATTGTTGCATTTTGCTGCTTTGACAGCAGTTGTACATTTATTCCTCATCTGTCGAAAACTGAACCAATCAGTGTCTGAGTCAGATTTTCTTGCTGTGGCCCAAAGATGATCTCTCCTGTGTAGGAAGTCAGCTAGCTCTGGAGTAAACCAGGGGCTGCCTCGTCCCTTTATTCTGAACTGACGAAAAGGAGCATGTTTGTTCACAAAATAAATTAAACTATTATGAAAATAGTTCCAAGCAGAGTTCACGTCATCAGTTAACAGAATACGATGCCAGTCAAAGTGAGACAGATCCCAGAGGAATCGACTGTTCAGAAAAATGTTTCAGATCCCTTTTTTGAATTAATCTGGGCTTAGAAGGTGGAAGTTTAATATCTCTCAAAGCCGCTGTCACACAATGATCACTCAAGATATTGGAAAATACACCTATACCAGGGAATTTGTGAGGCATATTAGTTAGAAATAGGTCTAAGATGGAAGATTTTTCAGGACGTTTTTTGTTTAATCTAGTGGGAGAGTCGATCAATTGGGTAAGATTGAGAGACAGGCAACATTCCTTGAATTTATCACAGAGGGGTTCAACTTATCCCAGTCAATGTTGAAATCTCCTGCCAAAAAGATCTCTTTGAATTTTAAATTACCAAGGAATTCCATCAGGGAGGACAGAGCCTCAGGTGTTGCTGAAGGTGTACGATAACAACAGACTACAGATAAAATCTGGCCTCCATTCAAAGTGATGTTTACAGCTAAGGCATCAATTTGGTTTGGAATTGTTTTAGAAGACACAAGACTAGCAACCAGATTATCTCTGATGTAAATAACGACTCCATCCCCCCTTTTTTTGACGATCTCAGCGGTAGATGTTAAATTCATTGATTACCAGGTCATTATTCAGTACAGATTTGTTGAGCCAGGTTTCAGAGATGAAGTCCTCCGCTTCTCTGCACGTCACCTCCGCACCCGACAGCACGAGAGGCACCCCCGGTGAAAACTACGAGACTGACCGGAGAGGCTGAGGCTGAAGTTGTCCCTGGCCTGGTTCTGCTCTGGTCCGGTTCCGGCGGAGCTTCAAAGCATCAGAGTGTCTCCTCCAGGCGAACACAGTGATTCCCACAGAGGTGGACAGTCCTTCGTTAAAAGGTAACAGGCTGCTCACTGAGGCTGAGACTAGCTCTGTTAAAGACGAAGTCTCCCACAGCCAACTCGGTTCGGTTCTGGTCCTGTTCGTGGGACACTGGTACACTTCCCCCACACCAATGAAGACACCACGAGGCCAGTCCAGCAGTAAACCAGCAAAATACCACCCGGCAATTCTCGTTGGAAACAGGTAGAACCACAAAGGTCCAGATGAGAAGTTCGTTGGGGTCCAGAGAGAGAGAGAAAAACCACCAGACCTTCGTGCGATGACTCCCCAGCTCGAGGGGTCACCTGGCCGGCAGGGTGCACTCAGAGTGACCAGTGGGGTAGGAGCGGCCGGTCCTGGACCAAAAAAAATTTTGGGGGACAGTCCCGTCCGGCTCTCTGAGTCACTGAACACCGAATTCGGTTGGAAGGGGGACCAACTTTAGTCCGGTTCGAAAAACGGATCAGTTTTTAATGATAAAAGACTGCAGAGAAGCCGGAGGGAGCTGCCGTCCTTCAGCTTGCCGGAAGTGAATTAAGGCTGCATAGAAGACTGTGGGGAGCAGCCTTCCAAACACCTCGGACCTCTACCCTTCACTATGCAGGGGGAGGGCGCTCTGCATCGTGAAGGACTCCACTCATCCTGCACACAGTCTGTTCCAGCCCCTCCCCTCAAGCAGATGGCTGAGGAGCATTCAGAGCAAGACCACCAGGCTCAGAAACAGTTTCTTCCCTGCAGCTGTCAGACTGCTGAACTCGAGCTGCACTTAATTCAGCTTCATCT
>NC_056507.1:44027074-44037350 GCF_014905685.2 Nematolebias whitei
TAAAATAGACATTTAACTTGATTTCTACTTTGAATGAGGATTAAAAAATCATTAATACTGATTCACAGTTGATTTAAAATGAGTGGTTCACTTCAACATTTAAAAATGATATGAACTAAACACACTTTTGATTATCAAGATATTGTAAAATAGTAATGATAATATAAAAAAGAGAGTGTTCTTTCAATTGATTAGTTCAGGATACAATTAGAAAGTCTCTGGATGAGCTAATTTGTATTTCTGGATTCAAATCAATGAAATAACAGTTCCTGTCCCATGAAGGTCTTCAGAGGCAGGTTTTGGTCGGAGGCCTAGTCCACTACAGTCCCCCCTTTGGAAATCATCGCCTGTCCAGGGGGGTGAATTCCAACGTGAACTTACACCTCCGAACGTCCTTGATCTTGATGTAATCCAGCAAGAGGAAAACAAAAGTCAAAGAAGGTAATCCCACAACGGTTTAGGTAATTCCACAATGTTGTTGGTAATTCCATAATGTTGTTGGTAATTCCATTGTAGCAATGTTTTAACCCCTTGGAAACAAAGTCTGTAATCCATTGGAAAAAGTCATATAATCCACAACAATAAATCCACAACGATTGGAGGTGTTGATTGATCAGCATGAAGAGGAGTTCCCTCAATTGAACTGCAGAGGCAACCACTGGATGAAGATTTGAGACCTACGTTGGAGTTGTAGGTCCCTTCAGCGAAGGTTGCTGCTGGTGGTTCCCAGTGGGTGCCATTCTGGTTCTATGTGTTATGCATTTATGTGGTTTTAGTTGGGCTTATGAGTGGGATTTTACATAAGACCTTAACCTATGTGCACCTGGTGTGTAAGCTATCATGGTTTAGATCAGCTAAAGTTACCAGATTAAAGGGTGGGTCATGCTGAAAATTTTTTATATAGGGATTTATACCTATAGAAGAGCATTCCAAACTATTTTTCCATTCCTAACTTGGTTTAAGTTAGATTTACATGGCAAAATATAGTTTGGTTCAATTGTCTGTTGTCCTTTTAGATGAACCACTTGAGGTTTGGTTTTTTGGTTTTCCCCTAAATGTTTTTGGAGTCTATGGCGAGACTCAACTGAAGGATTAGCTATCTCCACCCCGAATAGGATTGTTCGAGTAGGTTCGGCTTGAGCATCGTGAGACCAATGTAGATTATGGTACTTAAGGTAGCATTAATCTACATTGTCTCCTCAAAAATTGAGTTTTAACAAATGAACTGCATGTTGGCATAGTTAAAGTCCTCTTAGTCTCTAACTAAAATACACACAAAATTCATTCTTGCTGGGGGTGTTCAGAAACAATACCAAAACCAATTAAACGATGTCTCAACATCGACAAAAACAGTGACTAAGCAACCAGTAAAACAACGTGTCAACATTGACAAAAGTAGTGATTAAGCAAATAGAAACCGACGTTTCGGTGCGTCACTCACTCTGAATGTCAGATTTGATCACATTATCACGTCTGGTAACAATACCCTAACTAACGTCACCCCAATTTGGTCATGTGGGACCACAAACACGGGTGAGAACGTCGCTCCATGAGCTAAAGTTAGGTTGCCCTTGAGTAGTTTTAGCTGATTGCGCAGCTGAAAGAGGGCTTTATGGTCTGGATTGAAATCCAGGTTGGCTTCGGGCGGAGTGTTTTTCTCTGGGTCAGTCAAATACAGCATCATCAAGTTTATTGCAGGATCCAACTTCTGAAGTTGGATGATGTCTGGGTCAGTCAGCACGGGTTGTACGGAGACTGTCTTGTCAGCCGGCTTGGCTGTAGCCTGTGCACGTCTGACTGCCATTACCTCAGCTGTAGGTTGTACTGGCAGAGTTGCGAGAAGCCAGGAGAGGTCAAAGGACCTCTGAGGGCTGTCCATGGCTCCATCCTTAATAGCTGGTTTATCTGTCCCCAATGACAGTACAGCATCTTTGCTGTGGGATCCTTGGATCTCTACACCTTGAACTACCAATGGTAGGTAGTATCCGGTGGGCCCTGACTGTTTCAGCTCGCAGAGGAGGCTTAGTTGTTCAGTCAGAGTCGGTTTCACCGGTTGGATGTTTTCGGTTCCACATGCTTTTAAAGGATAACTTACAAGGACTGTGTTCTCTGTCGAGAGGTCCTCGGTGCCTTCTGCAGTGCCTGCTGTTTGGCAGTCTGTGACCGTCTCAGGAGGCATGAGTATTGGCAGGGGTTTGCTCACACTAGCCCACATTGTCTGTGTACCTTAATCTATAATCGCGTCAAAGCGATTTATAAAATCCTGGCCGACCAAAAATGGGAATGAGTCAATCGGAGATAAACATATACCGGGTGGTATAGTGTAATCTCGCCAACCTGCATGTGAATCATAGCTATAGCTGTTAGGGTTGTCCTCGTCTCTGCGAGGCCCTGCAGTCCTATAGCACATTCTATGAGAGGTATTTCCCTGTAAACACCGTTAGCGGCAGTCCTGAGCTCCTCAAACATTTTGGCCGACATAATAGTTCTGTCAGCTCCACAATCCAGTAGGGCTTCATGTGTGACGAACCCTTAAAGTGTGATCGACAGGTAAGCTTTATTAGCGACCCCCTTTCTGATCAGGTTACACAGGAACCTTGTAGGTTTTAGCTGACGTTTATTCTTACGTTCACCTTTACCTGTGTAATCCTGGTGTTTCTGAACCGTTGGTACAGATGCTGCTGCTCCTGAGAGTTCGGCTTTTGACGGACCTCCGTCATTGATGTATGAGATCACCCGCTCACCGTGTGTTGAGGGGCTCTCATTGTTTGTAACAACAATGTTCTGGTGGCTGTCCATGAAAGCAGCAGCGTTGTTGTTTGTGTCACCCTGGTTTGACTGAACCGTTAGCACAGCTATTGCTGTTTCTGAGGTTTCAGTTTGTGATGGGTCACCATCGGTGACGTGTGATTGTACCCCCCCTATTTCAGGTGAGGGCGTGTCAGAGTTTACCACAACAGCGTCATGGTGGCCGTCTGTGTGCTCTGACATCAGCAATGATATCGCCAAACAAAGCGTTAGGACGTTTGTCCATGGCAACACCTTCCAACAAGTCCAACAACCAACGTCCGAGCTCAGAGGATTGCGGTTCTTTTTCTGGACCTGCTGCTGTTTCTTTTTCATCTCAGGCTGTTCAGCCCGACGTGGTGGGGAAACAGTACCCCCCCTTTGGGGTTCCTGGTGGGATCCCTGTTTGTATGGGTCACTTTTGGTGCCATACTTTTTACCCTTAGGGCGTTCGCCCCCCTTCTGGTACGATCGTTCATCCTCTGGTTCCTTGGGAAACCATTTAGGATCTCGTCTGGACCCGGGGGCACTCACCTGTTGTAGTTTGGCTGCTGGAAAACCTCGTTTCCTCTCTCCTTTTTTGGGAGGGGGAGTCGAAGCTCTCGTCCCTTCCAATTCTAATGACTGGGCAGGAATCCACTCAACTGGGTACACCTCAATGGGTGTTTTGGCCTGTGAACGTGCTTCAAAAACATTCACAGCACAACTTTTTATCTCACTGATGGATTTCTCTTTGAAATTGGCCATCATTTGCACTGACATCCTTATGTCAGGGTGGATATATTTGCTGAACACGTACTTAAACGGTTCTTCTTCCTCCATGTTGGCCTTGTTACTGTAACCAAAATAAGCCTGCAAAATCCTGGAATAATATGCCCTGGGGTGCTCATTCTTACCTTGCACGACCTTGTCGGTGGCTTGATACCCGCCAGGTCCCATGCAAGGTGAATACTCTTTCATAAGAGCAGCACATAACAGGCGGTAATCCTTTCTTGTGGCATCAGGTTGATGCTCTATGAAGGAAAACACCGTCCTGGATGAAGTGAGCCTGATCAAACCTACTTTATCCTCAACTGTGGCGTTGGGATAGCTTCTTAATTGGAAGTCAAGGTTGTCCAGATAGGCCTTAGTGTCAGTTGAACCCAACGGCCCTGGCTCAAATCGATTGACATATTTCGCAATTTTGTGCAAATCCGAAATCGGGAGCAAAGGCTGTATTATCAGTATCATAGGAAGCAAAATGGCACGTGGAGGTGTGTCATTAGACACATGTGGAGGTGACGGAATGGGATTAAGAGCAGGAGGTGCAGCAAAATCCTTCTGAGGTGGTGGTGGGTGACCTGGACTCTGACCTTGTTCATCTTTGA
This sequence comes from Nematolebias whitei, assembly GCF_014905685.2. NCBI lineage: Eukaryota > Metazoa > Chordata > Actinopteri > Cyprinodontiformes > Rivulidae > Nematolebias > Nematolebias whitei. Next base: position 44,031,229 of record NC_056507.1, read on the forward strand.
GTTCCAGACAACCTCGCCCCACGTCAGAAATCTCATTTGTTGCAGCGGCTAGTTTCGCCTCACAGGCTTTTAAGCGTTCCTGTGATGTATGACATTCACTTTGTAAACGCACGCCTTGTTGGACTAATGCCTCCTTTTCCAATCTGCTTTCGTTCAGAGCTTTTGATGTGAGCTACAACTGTTGTTGTAGCGCATCGTTGTCTGAACAGAATGTTTGGTATTTAACCTCTCTTTCCCTCATCTTCTCCTCATATGAGTGAGCTTGTAACGACAGCTGAGCTTGTGAGAGCTCTCTGTCACGTTATAACTCATTCGCACGAGTCTCCTGATCAAATTTAGACCGTGCCTCGAGTTTGAGGTACTCCTCTGTTTCGCTGTTTAACCTTATTGCAAGGTCGTCAGCTCTGTTCGCCTCCCTATAAAATGTTGCCTTCAATAAGAGTGCTAGCTTAGCCAGCTGGTCAAAGCTTGACTTTGTTCTGGCTGTAGAGGTCACACTCTCTGAAACATCCTTCAGCTTGTCCAATAACTCTTTTGAGTTCATGTAGTCCACCTGTTCACCATATGGATGCAAGGATTCTGTGAGCAGCGTCAACGCTTTCTCTAACCGATCCATCACACAAGGATCAATATTCTTTTCTGTCACATCTGCCATGGGTATTCACTGTGCAGCACTTATCTGGTGACACAGTTAGCCAACTTTAGAGTTTTCAACAGGTAAATATTTGTATTTAAGTGAGCAGTGAGTTTCACACACTATTTTAGCTCTGGGTTCACTCAACAGTACTGTTATAAGCCAACTTCTTCAAATGAATGGGCACCTAATTGTAGGATTCACCCCAATGCATGAATATTCTAAGCAAATGCCTCTGTCTGGCAGTGTTACTTAAAGAGCTTAAATCAAACAGATACAAAAAACAGGCTTTTTCCAGTGTTCAGTTACTCTAAAGCACTTAAAATTAAATAAACCTGCAATTTTTCTAAAAGTCTCACAGCAAATTTAGTTTTCAAACACTTTTCCAAGCAGTTTAATTTACCAGAATTTGCTATTTAAAACAGTAACTCAGAAACCAGGCTGGATTAACAAAAAGAAGAAAAAAAAATGAAAGGCAACGAGCAGCCTCCTTCAGGAAAACTGTTATACCCCTCTTTCAACAGCAGGTGGTGGTGTAAGCTTATTTATACCAGCAGAAGTCTTATGACAACTTCCTGTGGATCGTTCTGTTGACATCCGGTCGTTAGCTGTTAGCTAGATGTAGCACACGGTCAAATCAGCACTTTCTGAACGGATTTAAAGCTTAAACCTGGCGTCGTTTTAACAAGCACGTCTATTTGCATGAAAACATGAGTTTTGGGAACAGTGGCAGGCTTCATTTAGCGATTTTAAACACAGAGGAGGGCTCGGTTGAACCGAGATTCATTTCTGGGGTCACGTGACTTTACAGACACGTGAGCAACGGGGTGGGCTTTACAATCTGACATCAGAGGGAGTGAACGCACAGACACGTCACCTATTTCTCAGCGAATCAGAGCGACCCAAACAGGAGTTTTCAACCAATCACAGCTCGTGTTTACCTGCTCTCAGTTAGCAGTTAGCATGAAAAGTCCGGTCAACTATCGCCCATTAAACATCAAAATGCACAATTTACTGTTAAAAATGTAACGAATCAGCATATAACAGTGGTCTGAGTCGGCGCTCAGCTTTAAAGAACTTTTCATCCATTCAAAACACGGCTCGTTCAGTCCAGTAACAGAACCGAGTCGGACAGCAGAACCTCCCGGTCATGCCACAGTTTCAAAACAGAATAAAGCGTCTTTGTCACTGCTACAGTTTAATTACACAAACAGAATGACAATTTTCAGCTTTAACAAGAACACACCGACGTAATCTGCAGCTTCTGAACACCACAAGCATGACTTATCATGTCCCTTCAAGCTCAGAAATACGGACAACCATGCCAACACGCAGCGTCCATCTCAATAACACAGACTCCGTCACATATAATTCACACCTCTTTAAACATTCGTACGGCCACAAAATGTCTAAAGAGGAGGACGGGTCCTCAATTATCTCTCTTAGAAACCATGAGGGCCATGAGAAGCTCTTTAGAGACCGTACGGGCCACCAGATGTAGTGTGCTAAAAGGCTCGATTAGCTTCAGAGCTCCACTACAGTCATATTTTGAATTAATGGGATCTCTCTTTTTCGAGCTACTTTAGAGATATGTGACAGAGGTACTGTGCGTAGATGGTTTAATCAGTGACATGAGACGTTAATTTTCTTTGACCCATCAAAATAAATGTGGTCATTTATTGAACAGAATCAAAATTTAACATCAAAACATTGTACACTTGATTAGACTGATCTGGTTCTGATTAATAAAACTTGGCACGTTTTACTTAATAAAAACAACAGACATTTCTGAAGGCATATGGATTAATTACTGGCACGATAGAAGTTTAAAGATGGGAAATTATGGAGGAGTTTAAAGGAAATATATGGAGGAAGATTTATGTCTGTAGACCAGAACAACACGCTCCTTTCAAGCGCAGTTCACCGCGGTACACTTGTAGTGAAGCTCGCGAACGAGTCTTTACCTTGGCAGAGGATGGGTCCGCTGAGGTCAAGTCAAGTCAAGTCAAGTCAGATTTATTTATAGAGCACATTTAAAATAGAAACTGTTACCAAAGTGCTTAATAAAAATATCACATCATCAGATAAAAAGTAGCAAGATATATTTACAGCACATGGAATAAAAATATAAAACCAAAAACAATTAGAAACAATGAAATACTAAATCAGATCACGTTGTGTCAAAAGTCAAGGAAATAATAACAAAAAGCATAAACTCAGTCAGAAACAATGAAATACTAAATCAGATCTGATGACCTTGTGTTAAATAGGAATAATGACAAAAGCATAAACAGAATCAGCATCAATGAAAAACTAGATCTAAAGCTGATCACCCTGTGTTAAATGTCAGTGAGTATAGATGTGTTTTTAGGAGAGATTTAAAAGCAGAGACTGAGGTGGCCTGTCGAATGTTGATGGGCAGATTGTTCCAAAGTTTAGGGCCCACGACTGAAAACGCTCGATCTCCTCTGAGCTTCAGCTGGTTTTTGGTACGGCCAAAAGCAGCTGGTCTGATGATCTCAAAGCCTGAGAAGGAGTATAAGGATGAAGAAGGTCGGAGAGGTATGATGGTGCAAGGCCGTTAATGCACTTGAATGTCAGCAGGAGAATTTTAAAACCAACTCTGACACGTACAGGAAGCCATTGAAGAGAGGACAGAACCGGAGTAATGTGCTCAAACCTATGAGTTCCTGTTAAAAGCCGAGCTGCAGCATTTTGTACGAGCTGGAGACGTGAAAGTGAAGCCTGACTAATCCCAACATAAATTGAGTTACAGTAGTCCAGCCGGGAAGTAATAAATGCATGGACTAGTTTTTCAAGGTCAGATCTGGACAGAACGGACTTAAGCTTTGCTATTTGCTTTAACTGAAAGAAGCTTTTTTGTAGAACAGAGTTGATCTGTTTATTAAACTTAAAGTCCGAGTCTAACACTACCCCGAGAGTGGTAACCGACTGCTTTAGATGAGGCTGAAGGGAGTGCAGGTTTACAGGATCAGTGACAGTGGTAGAGCTTGGGTTAAACACAATGACCTCAGTCTTCTGATCATTAAAACTCAAGAAGTTTGCAGCCATCCAAGTCTTGATGTCATCAAGACATTTTAGCAAAGGGTGGATGGAGCAAGAACTGTTTGGTTTTAAAGGCAGATAGATCTGAGAATCATCGGCGTAACAGTGAAACAAAATACCATGTTTCCTCAGGATTGACCCCAAGGGGAGCAGATACAATGAGAACAGAAGGGGTCCAAGAATGGAGCCTTGTGGGACCCCACAGGAAAGAGGGACAGAAGCAGAAAAATGATTGTCAAAGTTAACACAGAAACTCCTGTCACCCAGATACGAACGGAACCATTCTAGCGCCACCCCTGTAATCCCAACCCAGTGTTCTAGCCGTGACATAAGGATGCTGTGATCAACAGTGTCAAATACAGCGGTAAGGTCGAGGAGTACCAGGATCACAGACTGCCCAGAGTCATTCGCTAGCAAAATGTCATTACAGACCCTTACTAAAGCTGTCTCGGTGCTGTGCAGTTGTTTAAATCCTGACTACAAAATCTCAAAAATTCCATTTACATTCAAAAACTTGGTTAGTTGACTAAAAACTATTTTCTCCAAGATTTTAGAAAGAAATGGAAGTTTTGAGATTGGCCTGAAGTTTGAACAAGCTGCAGGGTCAAGTCCGGGTTTTTTAATTAATGGAGTTACCACTGCATGTTTTAAAACATCAGGGACCACACCTGTAGCCAAACTGCTGTTAATAATGGCAAGAACAGAGGGTCCAGTTGACGGTAGAACCTGTTTAAAAAATGCAGCAGGGATGGGATCAGCAGGGGAGCCTGAGGGTTTCATGTGACCAACGACCTCAATTAAAAATGAGAGTGAGATGGGGTCAAAGTGACTGAAGACTACTGAGCAGGGGACAAGAACCGAAGGGTCGGCTGTGGAGTGTGGAATTGATGACCTAATCGACTCAACCTTTTCAACAAAATGCCTGACAAACTTATTACAGGTGGCGACAGAGGCCTCAATGGTGGCAGACTGAGGCACGTTTAGAATGGTGTTAATGGTGTTGAAAAGAACGCGGGGGTTGTGACTGTTTGAGTTGATAATTTTTGAGAAATATTTGTTTTTCTCCTGTTTAACAGTGGTCTGATAAGCTTTCCAACATGATTTTAACATCTCAAAAGACACCTGAAGTTTATCTTTTTTCCATCGACGTTCAGCTCTTCTGCACAAGCGTCTTGCCCCTCGTGTAGTCTCATTTACCCAAGGGTGGGGCGTGCGTTTTCGATTCCTGAGCTTTAACGGGGCGACTGAGTCCAGGATCTGTACACACGCCTCCTGATGCTGAGAAAGCAACTCCTTTGTAGTAAGACCCGCAGAGAGTTCAGAGTCTGAAACAGAATTACCAGCAAAGATGGAAGAGAAGAGTGTGGCTGTGGAAGGGTTAAAAATCCTACAGGGCTTGGGTGTGGGGGGAGGTGCAGGTTCACAAATCAAAGAGGTGTTGAATAAAACCGGTTTGTGGTCGGAACAAACAGTGTCACCAATTTCTAAATCAGAAACAGACAAACCATGTGTTAAAACTAAGTCAAGAGTGTGGCCCTGCTGGTGAGTCGGACCAACAACACTCTGCACAAAGTTAAAGGACTGGATGAGGTCTAGAAAGTCCTGAGCTAATGGTTTATCTGGGCAGCACACGTGGATATTAAAGTCACCTAAAATCAAAACCCGATCATATTGGAGCAGAACACCAGTTAAAAAGTCAGATAGTTCATTTAAAAACTGTTTATGGTATCCGGGAGGTCTGCAAAAAATAGCACACAGAACTGGGTTGGAGCGGCCCAGCTCACAACAGAGCAGTTCAAAGCTCAAATATTTAGCTGAACCATGGAGCTGTCTGCAGTGCAAATGTTTCTTAAAAACAGCCAATAATCCTCTACCACGACCAGTTGTCCTTGGAGCATTGCAAAACGAACAATCCGGAGGTAGTAATTCCAGAAAAACACTGAACTCACCAGGGCAGATCCAAGTTTCAGTGATGAAAAGAAAGTCCAGTCGGTTGCAGCAGAAAAAGTCGTTCAAAATAAAAGTTTTATTAGCCAGTGATCTGGCATTTATCAGGGCCATCCTTGTAGAATCCACCACAGGAGGAGATGATTGCAGTGTCCTGTCCAGCGGCCTCAGATTTGCAGAGATAGATGCGCGCCTCCGGCAGGAAACCCAGCCGCGCACGGGCCCAGTGTGATGATGGGACCCCGACAGCGGGACCAGACAGCGCGCCACAGGATCTGTACAGCGCCAGGAGCAGAGGTGGAAACGCTCACCATCAGCTGGAGAGGATGTTTCAGAGGCAGCAAGTAGGGCTTTCAGTTTCACCAGCCGGCCAGCACGTTTTCCACGGCGTCTGGAGTGACGTCTCTGGGGAGGCAGGTGCGCGCCTTGCTGCAGGTAAGCAGGCACGTCCGCCAGCAGCGGGGGGACGGGGGGG
>NC_056507.1:44037450-44038128 GCF_014905685.2 Nematolebias whitei
GGGGGGGGGGGGGGGGGGGGGGGGGGGGGGGGGGGGTCCAGAGTTACGCTTGTATTGATCAAAATAAGCGACATTGGTGCCACAAGGTTGAAGATCCAAAAGTTGTTTTCGTTCATACATCAGCAAAGCGTTGATGTCACAGATGAGAAATGAAAAAAAACACCAAAAATACAAACACCATCAGCAGAGGTGGATTGCAAGCCATGTACACAGGCGCCATCTTACCGGAAGTCAAGAGGTCCATGGCACGCTACCTTTCAGCGTCTCCTCAGGGCGGCTGCGACTCGGCAGAAGTCGTGAGATACTTCGTTCTACAGAACAAACTTCCTCAGCAGTTATAGGGCATTCGCCGGGTGGAGCCACAGCGAGGCGCCGTGACTCCTGCAGAGATAGATGACTCCATCAGCCTGGAAAACTGAGTCTGAAGTTCCACTCAGCAGTGGAAAAACTCCAGAACTACTCTACAGTACTCCAGAAAGACTCAGAAGAAGTCAGAAGACTGAGCAGACATAGAAAAGCCTAACAGTTCCAGGAAGTGTCGACTTTTAAAGAGTTCTGCTTCTGGTCACTTTTAGGAAGTCCTGAATGGTTGAAGCAACCAACAGGGGAGTGGTTCTAGTGACGTCAAAGAGTTTTTTCAAGTCAAGAAAACAGCAGAAATGTTTAGGAACAGACAGA
>NC_056507.1:44038228-44040010 GCF_014905685.2 Nematolebias whitei
GCAAAGACTGGTTCATCCCAAAGATCCAGTCCCCCGGCACAAACAGAGTAATGTTGTGTATGCTGTTCAGTGCCAGGAGGGCTGTGATCAGTCTTACATCTGGAAAACTAAACCGCCACTGGCCAAAAGGATGGCCCAGCACAGAAGATCAACATCATCAGGTCAGGACTCTGCGGTCTACACTCATCTCCAGGCCAGCGGTCACTCTTTCAGGGATGAAGATGTTCACATCCTGGACAGAGGGGAACGATGGTTTGAGAGAGGAGTAAAGGAGGCCTTCTTTGTGAAAAGAAACCGTCCATCATTAAACAGGGGTGGAGGCCTCCGGGTTCCACTGTCCCCCTCTTACAATGCTGTGATTGCTAGTATCACTCAGCCCTCTGTGAATAATAAACAGCCATCAGTGTGCTAATGATCCATTGTTAGGCTGATGGTCCTTCTTGAGCATGTGAGCAGCTGGTTTTGGTTGTCAGCAGCAAACTGGTTGATCCACTCTGAGAAGACTTAAGAAGTCTTTCGGATGGAAGACGAAAGGTTTCTACTTTTTTTTTGTTTGTTTTGCTTTGTTTTGTTTTTGAACGTCCAGAGGACCAGACTTAATTTTTTTTTTCTTTTCTATCTGGATTATTGAGCATGCATCAGGAGACTGTGGTCAGCAGTATTGAATGCTTTCTTTAAATCAACAAAAAATACTAACACTAATGTTTTAGATCAGCAGTGTTATATGTTCCATCAATTCCATGAGAGCCATTGATATAGAGTTTTTTGCTCTAAACCCATACTGACTATTACTTAGAATATTTTGTTTAGCAATAAATTGATCCAATGTGGTCACAAATAGTTTTTCTAGAATTTTTGAGAACTGTGGTAACAAGGATATTGGTCTATAATTATTGAACACACATTTCTCACCATTCTTAAAAAGAGGAACTACCTTAGCTACTTTCATATTATCTGGAAATATTCTTGTTGAAAATGATAAATTACATATTTATAATAATATATATATATATTATGGTAAATGGACTGTACTTATATAGCGCCTTTCTATCTTGTAGAGACACTCAAAGCGCTTTACACTACAATCTGTGCCTCATTTACCCATTCATACAGCACTCTACATCTCTACAAAGCTAATTGAATAAATTATTCTAAAGAGACTAATCAGAGCTTTAGATCACATTCATACACAGATGGGACACACATCAGAGGCTATGAGGGGTTCAGTGTCTTGCTCAGGGGCACATCGGCATGTGAATGCTGGTGGATTTGAACCCCCAACTCTTGCATTGGAGGATGACTGCTCTAACCACTCAGCCACAGCCCCCCATTATAACTCATTATGTCCTTTACCAACATCATATCCATGTCCACCCAGTCTTTTGATCTCTTATCTGTAAGATTGTTTACAACATTCATTATTTCTTCTTTGTCAGTTCCATCAAGAAAAATACTGTTGTCACAACCTGTAACTGTATGACTACATTATTATCTACTTTTGGTATTTTAGCTGCAAGACTTGAGCCAACACTTGCAAAATAATGATTAAAGCCATTTACAATTTCATTCTGATCATGGATTTCATCGTCATCCTTCACAAAATATTGTGAAATACATGTTTTTACTTTGATTTTTCAGAACAGTATTCATTACTCTCTATGTTGCTTTCATATCACCGTTCAATGTGTCTGAAAAATATGAACTTGAAGAGACCACCCAAAACTCTGCATGTGTGCTCATTTCACTTTGTTGACAAACGGCCGACAGAGGAAAACCTGCATC
>NC_056507.1:44040110-44057403 GCF_014905685.2 Nematolebias whitei
CTCCAGTGGGGGGTACCGCAGGGGTCCATCCTCGGTCCCCTTCTCTTTTCTTTATACCTGCTGCCACTAGGTGCTATTTTCCGCAAACACGACATACCCTTTCATTTCTATGCCGATGATTGCCAAATTTACTTCCCCCTGAGGCACAGAGGCTCTATTCAGCCTCTTCTTGACTGCCTGGCTGACATCCGGGACTGGATGGCTTTAAACTTCTTAAGCTTCAATGAGAAGAAGTCTGAAGTCATGCTGTTCCATCCCAGTGGCTCACTCATGAACCATGACATTGACCTTTTCTGTCTAGCCCTGCTAGAGAAACAAAAGGTCACTAATCTGGGGGTGATAATGGACCCGTCCTTAAAACTCAACAGTCACGTAAACATGATGGTCAAATCCTGTTTTTTTCAGCTGAGACGGCTGTCTAAGCTGAAGCCTATACTCTCCAAAAAGAACCTTGAGACAGTGATCCACGCCTTCATAACATCTACGCTTGATTACTGCAATTCACTTCTGTTTGGAATCAGTCAGTCCTCCATTGCTCGTCTACAACTGGTCCAAAATGCTGCAGCCCGATTTTTAACTGGTACAGGCTATAGAGAGCACATCACGCCAGTTTTGGCCTCCCTGTACTAGCTACCCATTTACCTTCGGATCCATTTCAAAATTCTCATGTATGTTTTTAAATCACTGAACAGTTCCGCCCCATCCTATCTCACTGATCTTCTGCAGCCATATGTCCCACCGCGCTCTCTGTGGTCAGCAGACCAGATGCTTCTCTCAGTCCCAGAAACCCGTCGTAAGCTCAGAGGTGACAGGGCTTTCTCTGTTGCAGGTCCACGACTGTGGAATGAGTTGCCACTGAGTGTCCGGCAGGCTCCCACACTCTCAGTCTTTAAGTCTCGCTTGAAGACCCACTTCTATTCGCTTGCCTTTAACACGGTGTGATTTGTTTTGGTCCGGTCTGTTCTCTACTCTGTTGGCCATTTTAGTTAGCTTCTGCTGCTATTTGTATCTGTATTTCTATTTTATGTTTTCCTGTCTGCTGTGCATGTTTGGTTCTTTTGTACAGCACTTTGGTTGGCCTTGTTGCTGTTTTAAGTGCTATATAAATAAATTGGTATGGTATGGTATGGTAATCTGCCCCTCTCAGTCTGCCCATCTCCGAGGAGGGACAGACTGAGCGCGGCTGCCCCAAATCAGGCTGCTTGCTTCGGATTGAACAAAAGAAAACATCGCTGAAACCACGGAGCTCAAATGTTTACAGAGAAGTTGCTAAACTTCATCATAATTAATGACCAAACACTATCAGTTGTAGAAAACGATGGATTTCTCAGCATGATACTTGCAGTCAAGATCTAGTTTACCCTCCAGGAGATATTTATCAGTATAACAGTAGACAATCATAAAAAAACATATGATTTGAAAATTATATTAAAAACAAAAACAGCTACATTATAAATTGATGTAAAATACTAAAAACAGGAACATGTCTGTTGGTTTATGCCATGAGCAGGTGTTTGAAGCCATTTAACATTTAATTTAATTTAATTTATTTATTCAATCATTTAAATGAAACAAAATTTAAAAAAAAATCATCAAAAAGAAAATATTGAATGAAAAGAGTGCAGGAAGAAGAAAAAATGTGTATATATGCCCCTTATAAAATATAAAACAACTTTAAACAATCACTTAAATTAATCACTTTAATATCCACTTTAAAGCTAGGAATAAAAAGAAATGTTTTGTGTTAGCAGAATTTAATTCTAACTTTAAAACTTATCCAACATTAATAAAACTTACCTCAAGTTGCCTTTTTGGACATGCATGCATATATTTGTACAAATTGTACTTGAGAGGAGATTATTACAGCCTCATATAAAATCAATGATGATCATGATATCGGAACAGGATCGGTATCGGCCGATACTCAGTTCTAGGTATCGGGATTGGATCGGAAGTAAAAAAAAGTGGATCGGTGCATCCCTAATACTGTATATATACACATACACACATATACTGTATATATACACATAGAGTATATATACAGTATAGTAGCATAGAGAAATAACAAAGGCTAATATGTGCAAGTAGTGAGATCCCTTTAAAAAAAGACTTTTTTTTTTTTTTTGGCTGATCTCTTCTTCAGGGGTCAGTCACCACAGAAAACTATCTCGCACAAAGACTTGGTAATTGTTTCTATGCCAGATGCCCTTCTTGATGCAGCCACAGACCACTGAGCTACCACAGCCTTCTGTGTGGAACAGAGAGCTGCCATCTTGGGCACCCAGGGGAGCAGATGTTGAGGGTTAAGGGCCTTGCTCAAGGGCCCAGCCAGAGTGGAGCAAATGAGGGAGGAGACAAGTGTGTGTTTTACCTTTCCCACCCACATTTTGATGTTGGCGGTCTGGGGAGTCGAATCTGTGATCTGATCACAGGCCCACCTTCTCTAACCTCTGTGTCACCACTGCCCCAGTTAATAAATTTTTTTTTAGATAATTACTCCCACTCGTATTTTAAACACTGATAATCAAACCCCTACGCCAGAAAAAAAAAAAAAAGAAACTGAGAATAATAACATTAACTTCTTCTTTACTAATTCTGCTTTGTTTAAAGTTTAGAGTAAATAATGCAACATCAATGACTCTCATGGAAATAATAGAAGAGATAACAAATGCTGTTGATCAAAAACAGTATTGTGTTAGCGTTTTGTTGATTTGAAAAAGGATTGACACAATTGACCACACCGTTCTCCTTGAAAAACTGAATAAATATGGCATTAGAGGATTAGCACTACACTGGGTATCTAGTTATTTGAATAATAGGAGACAGTTTGTACAGGTAAACAATGTAAGATCTGAATTTTGTGTTTATGGATGTGGAGTCCCTCAAGGCTCTGTGTTAGGACCAAAGTTGTTTATTTTGTATGTGAATGATCTGGTTGATATGTCAGGACTTTTGAAGTGCATTTTATTTGCAGATGATACCACATTTTTTTGTTCAGGTGAAGATATTGTACGGATGCTAGAAATGATACAGGCAGAATTCATAAAAATACAAACTTGGTTCCAACTTAATAAGTTACAAACCGGATTCCAATCAAGTTGGGACACTAAACAAATTGTGAATAAAAACTGAATGCAATGATGTGGAGGTGCCAACATCTAATATTTTATTCAGAATAGAACACAAATCACAGATCAAAAGTTTAAACTGAGAGAATTTATCATTTTAAGGGAAAAATCTGTTGTTTCCAAATTTCTTGGCATCAACAAATCCCAAAAAAGTTGGGACAAGTCCATTTTTACCACTGTGTGGCATCCCCCCTTCTTCTTACAACACTCAACAGACGTCTGGGGACAGAGGAGACCAGTTTCTCAAGTTTAGAAATAGGAATGCTCTCCCATTCATGTCTAATACAGGCCTCTAACTGTTCAATCGTCTTGGGCCTTCTTTGTCGCACCTTCCTCTTTATGATGCGCCAAATGTTCTTTATAGGTGAAAGATCTGGATTGCAGGCTGGCCATTTCAGTACCCGGATCCTTCTACGTAGCCATGATGTTGTGATTGCTGCAGAATGTGGTCTGGCATTATCGTGTTGAAAAATGCAGCGTCTTCCCTGAAAGAGATGACGTCTAGATGGGAGCATATGTTGTTCTAGAACCTGAACATAGTTCTCTGCATTAATGGTGCCTTTCCAGACATGCAAGCTGCCCATGCCACAAGCGCTCATGCAACCCCATACCATCAGTGATGCAGGCTTCTGAACGGAGTGTTGATAACAATTTGGGCTATCCTTGTCCTCTCTGGTCCGGATGACATGGCGTCCCAGTGTTCCATAAAGAACTTCAAATCGTGACTCATCTGATCACAGATCAGTCTTTAATTTTGCCACACTTCATTTTAAATTAACCCTGGCCCAGTGCAAACCTCTGAGCTTGTGAAGCTTGCTTAGAAATGGCTTCCTCTTTGCACTGTAGAGTTTCAGCTGGCAACGACGGATGGCATGGTGGATTGTGTTCACTGACAATGCTTTCTGGAAGTATTCCTGAGCCCATTCTGTTATTTCCTTCACAGTGGCATTCCTGTTTGAGGTGCAGTGACGTTTAAGGGCCCGGAGATCACGAGCATCCAGTAGTTTTACGGCCTTGACCCTTAAGCACAGCGATTGTTCCAGATTCTCTGAATCCTTTGATGATGTTATGCATGGTTGATGATGATAACTTAAAAGTCTTTGCTATTTTACGCTGGGTAACACCATTCTGGTATTGCTGCACTATCTTTCTGCTTAACAATGGTGGAATTGGTGATCCTCTTACCATCTTGGCTTCTGAGTGGCACTGATACTCTGAGAAGCTCTTTTTATACACAATCATGTTGTCAATTGACCCAATTAGTGTTAATTGGTCTTCCAGCTGTTCGTTATATGCTCAATTGCTTTTTTCCAGCCACTTGTTGCTACTTGTCCCAACTTTTTGGGGATTTGTTGACACCGTGACATTTTGAATCAACATATTTTTCCTTTAAAATGTTACATTTACTCAGATTAAACTTTTGATCTGTCATCTATGTTATATTACGAATAAAATATTGACATTTGCCATCTCCGCATCATTGCATTCAGTTTTTATTCACAATTTGTTTAGTGTCCCAACTTTTTTGGAATCCGGTTTGTATTTTGTTTCTTTTAAATGAATGAATTAAATTAAATTAAATATTAAATGGCTTCAAACACCTGCTAAGTTCATGGTAAAAACCAACAGACATGTTCCCGTTTTTAGTATTTTCTATCACTTTATGATGTAGCTGTTTTTAATATGATTTTCAAACCATATGTTTTTTTATGATTGTTTACTGTTGTACTGATAAATATCTCCTGGAGGGTAAACTATATATTGGATGCAAGTATTAAGCTGTGAAATCCTTCGTTTTCTACAACTGATAGGGGTTGTTCTAATTAGTATAGGCTTCGCCCTTTAAGAGCTGCCGCTGGTGGATTTTATCCTGTCATGCAACGCATCGCACTGAAAAGTTTAGTCCACGTCCACCTGTTATGTGGGCCCCACCCGGTCCGCATAAATTATCTTAAGAGCGGGTAATCAGCTTCCATTTTTCTTCAGCAAACGACTAGCACTGACCTTCAACTCCGAGATGTCCAGCACCAACACCTGACAGGCCTGTGTCCATCCTGCAAGACCGGCTACTTGCTGAGCTTCGACTGGCACGACACCTGCGAAGGATGCCTGGGTCCCCGTCACGACTCCCGCGCCTCCTCCTGCCACCTCTGTGACCTCCTCCCTCCGGAGGAAAGGGAAAGGAGAGCAGCCTTGTTCAAGGCTAACGTCGAGGAATGCCTCTCCGTGGTGGGAGACTGTTTGCTGGATGATGCCATCGACTTTTTTGACGCCTGCTCTCGGAGCGAATCGGATGGTTTCTCTGGGACAGGCGACGTCAGCAGCAGTCCCGCTGATCCCCCCCTCCCTCCCGGAGATGCATAGTGTCGGAACGAGGGGGGCCAAGCGAATGCTCACACCCCACCCCCGGCCTTTCCGCCTCAACGGCCACACCGCTCCCTGCCGTCAGTGCCCTCCTTTCGGAGCTGCCCGGCATAATCCGGGAGGCTTCTGACATGAAGGGACTTTCCGTCCTTCTACTCCCCCCGCCCAGATCGGATGATCTCGCGGGAAGGTTTGGCTCCCCCTGGCTCGCCGTCTTGATCCCATCTGGCCTCGTTTCCCAGCAGTGACATCCTACTGGAACGAGGCTGCAGCCGGACCTGGTAAATTGAGAGTGCCCCTCTCTGCTTTCGCTCCCATCACCAGAGTGGAGGGGTTTACCGAGAGGAACTTTCCCTCGGTACCCCCCCTGGAGCCGAGCCTGGTGGAAACTTTCAGAGCGAAGTTGTCTAGGTTGGACCAGCGTCCTGTCCCTCCCGGGAAGCATGACCAGACGGTGACATCGCTCTGCAATCGAGCTCACCAGTGTGCGTTCCAGGCGGCCGCAGCAAACAATAACGTGGCGCTGTTGGCATACAGCGTTTGAAAGAGGCTGGAGAATGCAGATCTGCCTGAGGAGACAAAGAGCTCCCTCTGCAAGGCGTCTGACGTCATCCTTAACCTGTGCGCCTCATCTGCTGTCTGCCTGTCCCGTATCGTAGCTTGGATGACGATGATTCAGAGGTCCACCTGGCTCCGTCACTTCCGCTACCTGCCGGAGAAACTGCATAAGGACCTGATGGAGGGCCCCATCACGACGGACGCGCTGTTCGGGACCAATTTCAAGACCATGCTGGAAAAATTGAAAAAGTCGGAGGAGGTGTCAGAGACTGTGCGCCATCTCATCAAGCCGCACGCCTCATCCTGCACCCCGGCCCACTGGAAGGATCGTCGTGGCCAAAGGCAACAACAGAGATGTTTCACAGCTGCAGCAGCGTCCTCCCGCTCTGCCGCCAGCCCCGCCAATCAGAGAACAGCCCTCCTCATCCCGGCAACCAGCGGTTCAACGTTTCCCCAGAGATAGCCAACAGGCGTCGCCCTGGGACAACAAACCGCAGGGTTCATGGGGCAGAAGATTCAAGAAATGACGCCTTGCGGGGGATGTGTGTAATGATAACACAATTTTTGAAATAAAACTTGAAAATCATTCAAAGAATAAAGTGTCTGATTTTAGCCTGTCTGTCAGTTCGAATGACCTCACAGCGGCTTCTCTTCATACATCCTCCACAAAAAACAAGCTGGTGTCCTTAAAACAGGTTTTTCAAAATCACCGCAGCTCAAAGAAACACAAGAGACGCTCGCATGACACAGCAGCCGAAAGTGAATGTGTTCCGCAGAACGAGTCCAATGGGAAACCTCGCTCTCAGCCTGAGCTGCATGCTTTTCACCGAAGCGGTGTCAAACACGCGCTCCCACGGCGCCGGCAGCTTTCACCCAAACGGCGCCGCATTGATGAAGGCGCGCACACCTCTCCTCAGCACACACCGGCTCACATCAGCATGAATGTGAGCCCGCAGAATGAGTCCAGTGGGAAACCTCGCTCTCAGCCTGAGCTGCACACTTCTAACCACAGCGGTGTCAAACACGCACTCCCACGGCACCGGCAGTTTTCACCCAAACGGCGCCGCATTGATGAAGGCACGCACACCTCTCCTCAGCACACGTTAGTTCACATGGACAAGAATGTGAGCCCGCAGCCTGAGCGCGACACAGAAAAGCGCTCAGAGCCCTTTCGAGAAAGCCTCGCCTTGGGTCACGCGGAGCACACTTTCGTGACACATGACGGCGGTGGAGGCTGTAAACTGGCTGACGTCCGTAAGAAACATGACGCATCACATTAAAGCACGCCCACTCCCCAAACGTTATGCGGAGTGGCAACGGACGCGCTCTCTAGACAGACAGATAGACCTTCTGGAACTGAGGACTGCTGCTGTTGCTTCTGTTCAAACCTGATGATGAGCATTCAAACAGTCATCTACCATAATTGTCAATCTACAAGCCACTACTTTTTTCTCACACTTTACACCCTGCAGTTTATATGCATGAGCGTATTATTTATGATTTCTTTCATAATTTTCAAAAGTTATATTTTTATATTTTATTTTGACAAGACTTCCTGCCTCCTTGAATCACCATCTTATCGTGGTGGAGGAGTTTGTGCACCTGAATGATCCTAGGAGTTATGCTGTCAGGGGCAATTGTCCCTGGTAGGGTATCCCAAGGCAGATTAGTCCTAGGTGACAGGCCAGACAAGGAGCAATTCTGAAGATTTTTATGGACAAAACAAAACAAGGAACTCGGTGTCCCTTGCCCGGATGTGGGTTACCAGGGCCCCACCGTGGAGCCAAGCCTGGGGGAGGGGCTTGTCAGCGAACGCCTGGTGACCGGGTGTCTGCCCATGGTGACCGGGTCTCTGGGGCTCAGCCCAAAGGAGCAGCATGGGTTTGCCTTCCTGTGGACTCATTACCTGCAGAGGAAGGGCAATAAAAGTCGGGTGCATGATGCTATGAGCAGTGGCCGAAGGCAGGAACATTGGCGCTCTAACCCTGGCTTACCAAAGCTAGCTCTTGGGACATGGAATGTAACCTCTCTGGCAGGGAAGGAGCCTGAGTTTGTGCGTGAGGTTGAGAGGTACCGACTAGATATAGTTGGGCTCACCTCGACGCACAGCATGGGCTCTGGAACTGAGCTCCTTGAGAGGGGTTGGACCTTATTCCACTCTGGAGTTGCCCATGGTGAGGCGTCGAGCTGCTGTGGGTCTACTTGTAGCCCCCCGACTTGGTGCCTGTGTGTTGGAGTTTTCCCCGGTAGATGAGAGGGTAGCTTCCCTTCACCTTTGGGTGGGGGATGGGCTCTGACTGTTGTTTGTGCCTACGCGCCGAACTGCAGTTCAGCGTATCTGGCCTTCTTGGAGTCCTTGGCAGGGATGCTAGAAGGTGCGCCAGCTGGGGACTCCTTTATTCTGCTAGGGGACTTCAATGCCCATGCGAGTAATGACAGTGTGACCTAGAGGGGCGTGATTGGGAGGAACGGCCTCTCTGATCTGAACCCGGGAGGTGTTATGTTGTTGGACTTCTGTGCTAGTCATAGTTTGTTCATCACGAACACCATGTTCGAACATAAGGGTATCCATAAGTGCACTTGACACCAGGATGCCCTAGGTCGTAGATCGATGATTGATTTCATAGTCATGTCATCTGATATGTGGCCGTTTGTTTTGGACACACGGGTAAAGAGAGGAGCTGTCAACTGATCACCACCTGGTAGTGAGTTGGATCAGATGGTGGGGGAAGATGCCGGACAGACCCGGTAGACCCAAACGTGTAGTGAGGGTTTGCTGGGAACGCCTGGCAGAAGAACTCGTCAGAGAGATCTTCAACTCCCACCTCCAAAAGACCTTTAACTACATCCCAGCTGAGGTGGGGTACATTGACTCTGAGTGGATCATGTTCCACACCTCGCTTGTTGAGGTAGCTGCCTTGAGCTGTGGCCGCAAGGTTGTTGGTGCTTCTCGCGGTGGTCATCTAAGAACTCAATGGTGGACATCCTGGGTTACGGAGGCTGTCAAGCTGAAGAAGGAGTCCTATTGGGCCTTGTTGACCAATGGGACTCTGGAGGCAGCTGAGGAGTACCGGAGGGCCAAGCGGTGTGCAGCCTTGGCTGTTGCTGAGGCAAAAGCTCGGATGTGGGAGGAGTTCAGTGAGATCTTGGATAGAGACTCTCGGTCGGCTCCAAGGAGATTCTGGCAAACCATCAGGCGGCTGAGGAGGGGAAAGCAGCACTTTACTAACACTGTGTTCAGTGAAGGTGGGGTGCTGTTGACCTCAACCAGTGATGTCGTCGGGAGGTGGAATGAATACTTCTTGGACCTTCTGAATCCCACCAGCACATCTTCCATGGAGGAAGCTGAGTCGGGGGACTTTGGGGTTGATCCATGCATAACCATGGCTGAGGTCGCCGAGGTAGTTAAAAAGCTCCGAGGTGGCAGGGCTCTGGGAGTGGATGAGATTCACCCTGATTTCATTAAGGCTCTGGATGTTGTGGGCAGGGCTGAGTACCGAACCGAGGTTCTTTTATGGCACCGACCGAACTGCACCGGTCGGTGTATGTATCGAAACGTCACTCTTTTTTCGGTGTCAAGTTTTGGTATTGGCTGTAAGGTGTCACGTGGTTTCGGCATGCGGGCAGGCAAAACACCAGACATATGACTGAGTTGAGAGTTTAATAAAATGTTGTTTTTCTGACTATTTAACCAGTGATATAAAGAGTTTTTGGTGCATGTTGTTGTGAGTCACCCGACAGGCCTGAAGAGGAGGCTTGGCCCGCCTCCTCCCGCACGCTATCTCGAGGTTCTCACGCTATCTTGAGGGTTTTCACAGCCTTTAAGTCCAGGTGGGCATGTTTTGTTTACTGGGAAATGTTCCCACGTAATGCAGAGAGTATTAAAGTGTAACACTCAGAATAAGAGTTGGAGTCTGCTGTGGATCCTGATCCGATGCCCAGCCAATTGATGTTACCTTTCTACTCGGACTGAAACGGCTCCCCAGTCGGTGTCACGGTGAGGGGCTTTTACATCAATGTTTGATTTGTACTGAATGTACTTGTGCTTTGCTTCGCTGTATCTGTGGCAGTTTAATAAATGACACTTATTATTCTAGCAGAAACAGCCTGTGAGTGTTTAT
Source organism: Nematolebias whitei (assembly GCF_014905685.2). Lineage (NCBI taxonomy): Eukaryota > Metazoa > Chordata > Actinopteri > Cyprinodontiformes > Rivulidae > Nematolebias > Nematolebias whitei. Next base: position 44,050,282 of record NC_056507.1, read on the forward strand.
TCATTGCTCCGATCATTCCCCGAACCTGTACTTTGTTTAAGATAATTTCATAAAACAATGACAAACAGACTACATGTTTACACCTAGAGCTGTATAGAGCTGCCGCACCTATTCTATGTACAATGTATGTCTATGGTGCTGGTGACACCGCCCACAGACGGGGTTCACGTGTGCAGCGTGTGTGTTGTCGAACAGCTCAGACAACACACGCGCAGAAAGTTGCTCCGTGTTTCTCTGCAAGAAGAGAGACTGACAGCAGCTTCCTCCCCCTCCTCTCAGCGTGTCAGTCTGTGTGCGTGTGAAACGGACTGAATCAACATTCCACAGCCGGACTTGTCTTCATCAAAGAACTCCGAGGACGGAGCTGTGTCTGTTACAGCTGGTGAGTTTACGTCTGTTAACCTGACTGACCTGACTGAAAAATGTTGGATTTTATACCTGGATTATTGAGCATGGACTTTGTTAAGTTTGTTAACACGTACATTGTGGTAAAATAACGCTAACTTTAACATATTAGTGTGTAAATTTATTTTATCTACGTAGCTAGCTAAACTCAGAAGCTAACTAAAGATTGACAGTAACAGATAAATCTTAGCTTGTAAAACTTCTCATCCTTCCAGTCAGCTGCTTAAACAGTTCACTAATGTTCACTGTTTATGTTCATGTTCTCGTCACAGGAGGTTCTGACCCAGATGTGAGGACAGACAGAAAAGCGAGGTGGGGGCCACAGAACAGTCAGACTTTGTTGTTAAAAGTTTGCTGTCTTTTTCTACAGTGAAGCTGCATGTTGGAGGTAAATAAACTGTAAAAGATGTTGTTGACCATTTAAGCTTTTATCTCTCAGCCTAGATAGTTTTTTGATCAATAATAACACAACCATGTTATTGTTGATGTTTTGTTATGTCAATTAGGGAGATGATCAGAGCCCTAAACACCAGAGAACCACAGAGAAGATTCAAGAAGAGACACAGAGGTGCAGATGTCTGCATCATCCCTACCTCAGTGAATCCAGTGACCTGCTGGTGGAATGTGAGGGACACTATATCAGTGCTGTCAAACTGACAACCAGGTATCTGTGTGCAACAAGCATCATCTACAGCCTCAGAGTGAACATTTTCTACTGCTGGAGACACCATCAGCCAGGACTGGGCTTGTTTGTGTCCAGAGAAAGCAGACATGTTGATGTTTCTGAAGAAAAACTGTTCAGTGAAAAGATCCTCAGTGTGTAGCAGTGAACATTAGACACTGACGTGTCACTGGTTTTAAACTGTTCTTTTGAACTGGAAATTATTTGTTTGTTTTTATGTAAGAAAACTGCTTGGAATGGAAAAATACCAAAGTTAAAAAATAAAATTCACAATTTGTACTGTAAAGTGCAACGTAATTTTATTCGTTAGAATGAATATTAATTACAAAATTGGTACAGAAAAAAGAACCGTCCAGGAACCGACACCGAAGTGAAGGTACAGACACCGGTACCGATACCGATTTTTTTAGAAAGGTACTCAGCCCTAGTTGTGGGGCTGTTTTGGCAGACACGCCTTTGCAATGCCGTGTGGACATAGGGGGTAGTGCCACTGGACTGGCAGACAGGGGTGATGGTTCCCCTCTTCAAAAAGGGGGACCAGAGGGTGTGCTCCAATTATAGGGGCATCACTCTCCTTAGCCTCCCTGGTAAAGTCTATTCAGGGGTACTGGAGAAGCGAGTCCGCGTTGGTCGAAACTCAGATCCAGGAGGAACAATGTGGGTTCCGTCTTGGCCGTGGAACACTGGATCAGCTCTTTACCCTCACTAGGGTGCTTGAGGGGTCATGGGAGTTTGCCCATCCAGTCTACATACATTTTGTGGACTTGGAGAAGGCATTTGACCGTGTTCCTCGGGGTACACTGTGGAGGGTGCTCTGTGAGCATGGGATTGGAGACTCGTTGTTACAGGCTGTTCAGTCCTTATATAAGCAGTGTTAGAGATTGGTTCGCATTGCCGGCAGTAAGTCGGACCCCTTCAGGGTGGGAGTTGGACTCTGCCAGGGCTGCCCGTTGTCACCGATTCTGTTCATAACTTTTATGGACAGAATTTCTCGGTGCAGCCAGTTGGCGGAGGGTTTCTAGTTCGGTGGTCTCAGGATTCCATCTCTGCTCTTTGCAGATGATGTGGTCCTGTTGGTGTCATTGTGCTGTGATCTTCAGCTCTCACTGGAGCGGTTTGCAACAGAGTGGAAGTGGCTGGTATGAGAATCAGCACCTCCAAATCTGAGGCCATGGTCCTCAACCGGAAAAGGGTGGATTGCTCTCTTTAAGTCGAGGGTGAGGTTCTGTCTCAAGTGGAGGAGTTCAAGTATCTTGGGGTTTTGTTCACGAATGAGGGAAGAATGGAGCGTGAGATTGACAGACTGATTGGTGCAGCATCTGCAGTATTGCGGACTATGTACCGGTGCGTTGTGGTGAAGAGAGAGCTGAGCTGTAAGGCAAAGCTCTCTGTTTACCGGTCGGTCTATGTTCCTACCCTCACCTATGGTCATGAGCTCTGGGTAGTGACCGAAAGAATGAGATTGCGGATACAGGCGGTTGAAATGAGTTTTCTCCGCAGGGTAGCTGGACTCTTTCTTAGAGATAGGGTGAGAAGTTAAATTATTCGGGAGAGACTCTGAGTAGAACCACTACGTCTCCATGTCGAGAGGAGTCAGTTGAGGTTGTTCGGGCATCTGGTAAGGATGCCCCCTGGGCGCCTCCCTAGGGAGGTGCTTCAGGCATGTCCAACTGGGAGGAGACCCGTAGAGGACCCAGGACATGCTGGAGAGACTATGTCTCTTGGTTGGCCTGGGAATGCCTTGGAATCCTCCCAGAAGAGCTGGAAGAGATGGCTGTGGAAAGAGATGTCTGGGCCTCCCTGCTCAAGCTGCTGCCACCGCGACCCGACTTCAGAATAAGCGTAAGATAATGGATGGATGGATGGACTTCCTGCCATCTCTCGGTAACTTCCTGCTGTTTACTAACATTTTCCTTTGACAGAGCTGGGCGCTTGTGGCTCCCAGCACCCCACCCATCTTGGGGGGCAGGCATTTATGACACAGAGTGAATGCCTTCAGGTAACCACATGTACAATGACTCTTGCTCAGGGTTTCAAATTCCTACCATAACTCCACCCACTCTGTCATAATGTGACCAGAAGTCTAACCTGAAAGACCAACGAGGTACTCTCAAAGTCCATCCCCCAAGATAGAAGCAAATTAATTTCTTCAGATCGATCTTGTATCGTTACCGTATTTTGCGCTTCATGCACAGACCTGTTCATTTGTTCAGCGATAATGGAAAACGCATGGAGAATTTCTTATGACGCAGCTTTCAAGTTAAAAGCGATCGGCTGTTGAAGGAGGAAACGGCTGCAGCCCATAAACTTTGCATCAACGTGTCGATGGTCGGGAATTGGAGACGCAAAAGCAGTCAAGTCTAGTACATGCTTCAATAAAAGTTTTTAAATTCTTTCTGTGTGACATCTTTCTGTGTCTGTGAATATGAGTTTAAATACTGGGATCTCATTTTGAACTTGCATCCGAACACAGAGACAACAGGAGTGGTTCTTGCCCCCTCCCCTTTCTATCATGAGAGCTCAGCAGAGACATCATCAGATTTATTTTTAAAGCGGTCAGTCAGTCAAGACTGATACATATTTAAATAAAAGTTAAAAAGATCTTTCTGTGTATGGTAAATGTGTGTTTAAATACCAGCATCTCATTTAAGCTCCACACACAGAACGGAGACAACAGGAGCAGGGGAGGGCTGTTCCCGCTTCCCTCCATCCTGCTGCTCATATGAGCTCTGCTGAGGATAAATCAAGTCAAATGTATTTAAAAAGTACATTTAAAATCAGCTGTTGTTAACAATACTCTAACAAATAAAACTCAATGGTACTAATTTAATGAATATTTACCATATTTTACCAGTACTATTTGACTTCCGTCACATGAGCTCGATAAGACTTCTGGGCAATATTTACCGGTAAATAATTTTTAAATAATTTCAGTTACGTAGGTGTTTGGCACTGTTCTGTCCAGTGATTATGTTCAGATAGTTATTTTGTTCATTTTGAAGGTATAATGGTTGTAACCATGGGTCAGACAGCAAAGCTCCATGAAGACTTGTGACGATCATGCAGTCTGAGCGTGTGTGCAAGCTATATTCTGTAAAACACCATCTGCTGGCTGATTCTTCTACTACAACAAGAAAGTTGCACACTGCTGGAGCTGGCTGGGCAAAGTTCCCGACGATGAACGGTGGATGCCCGTTGTTAAATAACCAGAGCGTCTTATTTTTGTACGAAATTATGATTTATCTTATATTTAATTTGTGCGGCTTAGAGACAGGTGTGTTCTGTAGTCCGAGAATTACAGTACTTGTCGTCTTGAATCTTCCTGAATTTTTTTTTGTTTTGTTTAATAAAGGATCTCGGTTTTGCACAAGTTAGTGGGCAACAACTCATCCTTTCTTGTAAGAATGGAGTCTTTAGAGGAAACTTATTTTCTAATGTTTATTTTTTATTACATAAACCAGATAATCTGCTGATTGTTGAATCATCCAGAATCATGTTAGATAATTGATGTACTTTTTGTCCTTTTTTTATTCTGTCAAACATCATTTAGTGTAGCCAGCAATAAAGTCTTTTGTTAAATATTTTAAATACAACAGTCAGTGAAAACACTAAAAATCCTTAAAGCAACAGCAAGTAAATGACAAAAACATACAGATGCTTCTTTCCCTGTTTTGGAAAACCACAACGCAGCTTATTCCTGGGGGCTCTACTGTCTAAATGATCATGGGTACAACTTCCTGTCAGACAGGACGTAGCAGTAAGCATTGGTTAATCATGGTAGTGGAGCATGGACCACAGATTATTTGAAAGTAATCTGCATTCAGTTTAGCAGATAAAACACTTTTTTTTAATTTTGTTCACTTAACAACCGTAAAGTTTACTAAAAGAGCTGTGCTGAGTTCAGGTACCTGTTGTGTTCACAGCTGCATGAACAATCAGACCAAATCTGACAATGTTTGTTCTTTGTTTAAAACAGGCGTCTCTTGTAAATGAGTCCTCGAGGCTCAATGAGACTAACCTGTAGAAATAAAGGTTGAATGAAAACTAAATCAGTGGCTACAACAACAGAGTTTTCAACACGGACACAAAACAAGAAGAGTGTTCCTGTAAAAAGAGGGATAGTTTCCATCTCCTACCTACAAATGAGGAATTAAGAAGAATGCTGTTTATTTATAAAATGTATTCATTTTTTTTAAACAAAACAATTCCATAAACAATAAGAAATACAATCAAAAATAAAATGAAAGGCAGAAAAAGGAAGAAAAAAATCTTATTATATCTGCTCCTTTTTTCCAAACAATTCAAACAATAATAATCTTCAAGTAACAACACAAATTAAATAACTCCTTCTTGAACGACAATTCATACAATACACACTAAGCTACTTCATATTTTTTTTTTTAACAATCCAGTTTTGATCTTTTTCTTAAATGTACACATTGACTTGGCATTTTTCACATCACTCTCTAGAACATTCCACAATCCAACTCCTTGGATTGCGGTAGACCTTCCCTTCAGACTAGTTCTGAATTTTGGTTTGACAAATATCTCTATCCCCTTAAGATTATAACAACTTTGTCTTTTAACAACATTTCTTTGGATATTTAAAGGTAATGTGTTATTTTGAGCCCTATACATAACTGATAAAATACTATAATCTACTAAATCATGGAACTTCAATAACTTCAGTTGATAAAATAATGTGCTTGATGGGTGACTGTAATGCTTTCTGGTGATAATTCTTACAGCTCTTTTCTGTAAAATAAAAATAGGCTTTGTAAATGTTTTACACGCTTTCCCCCAAACATCAATGCAATAGATTAAATGTGGAACAATGATTGTGTTATACAACATGTACAGAGCTTTATCATTTAATAATTCCCTGACTTTGTATAGTACTGCAATAGATTTAGATAATTTTATTCTTAGATAATTTATGGGATGTTTCCATGTTAGCTGTTCATCAATGATTACACCTAAAAACTTCACCTCACTAACTCAACAAATCTCAACACCCTTGACTCTAAATGGAAAATAGACACTTTTCTTTTTATTACGGAATATCATAGTTAGTTTTATCAAAGTTTAATGATCATTCATTAAGTTTAAACCAAGACTGTATTTTTTCAAATTCTGTCTGCATCAACTCCAACATCCGTTCTATATCTTTACCCAAACAAAGAAATGTGGTATCATCTGCAAATAGAATACATTTAAGGAGTTCTGACACATTGACCAAGTCATTCACATTTAAAATAAATAACTTTTGTCCAAGTACAGAACCTTGAGGAACTCCACAGGTGATATTGCAGAGGTCAGATCTTACATAATTTATTTCTTTAAACTGTTTCCTATCTTTCAAATAGATAGATACCCACTGTAGTACTAGTCCTCTAAAACCATATTTATTCAATTTTTCAAGGCGAATACTGTGGTCTATAACTAAAAATGTTCAATCTGGTCCTCTGGACATTCAAAGAACAAAACAAAGCAAAACAACAAAAAAACGTAGAAATGTTTCGTCTTTCATCCGAGAGACTTCCTCAGTCTGAGGTGCTGTATTCAGCTCAGTCTCTTAAATAGAACCTTCTCAGGGTGGATCAACCAGTTTTGCTGCTGACAACCAAAACCAGCTGATCACATGCTCAAGAAGGACCATCAGCCTAACAATGGATCATTAGCACCTGATGGCTGTTTACTATTCACCGAGGGCTGAGTGATACTAGCAATCACAGCATTGTAAGAGGGGGACAGTTGAACACGGAGGCCTCCACCCCTATTTAATGATGGACGATTTCTTTTCACAAAGAAGGCCTCCTTTACTCCTCTCTCAAACCATTGTTCCTCTCTGTCCAGGATGTGAACATCTTCATCCCTGAAAGAGTGACCGCTGGCCTGGAGATGAGTGTAGACCGCAGAGTCCTGGCCTGATGTTGTTGATCTTCTGTGCTGGGCCATCCTTTAGGCCAGTGGCGGTTTTGTTTCCCCGATGTAAGACTGATCACAGCCCTCCTGGCACTGAACAGCATACACAA
>NC_056507.1:44057803-44062972 GCF_014905685.2 Nematolebias whitei
ATAATCAGTGCTTTATCACATTCATACACCAATCGGACACACATCAGCTGGTGGCTTGCCGTTCACCTCTGTCTGTTTTGATTGTTTTTTTTCTGTTTTTGTCATTTTTCTTCGGTGATATAAACGCACTGCTTGTTTATGATCGCCAACAACTTTTAAATATACAGTTATCTACTGCAAACCCCGCCTTGTTCGACCACTTTGATCAGGGCTCTGGACCCCCACCTCCTTTGCTTGTTGATGTCCCGGTTTACCTGAAGCGCGCGGCGTTTCTGCCCGCCCGAAAACATCGCTCCAGGTGCCGTGGGAGACGTGCCGGCCGTCTCGTGAGGATTAAATCCAGCTTCAAGCTCTCTGCTGCTTCGTCATCTGCTGCTGACCATCAGACGTTAAACTGTCCATCCGGATGCTTCGCTGACCCACTCAACTCTAGCTCGCTCCAGGTGCCCGGGCCTGGTAGGCGCAGCGGGCGCGCGCGGCTGCGGTGGTTTCGGCAGTCTCCAGAGTAACTTAACCAACTCAGGTCCTTCTGCTGCATCATCTTCTGCCGACCATCTGCTGTATATTTGCCTGTCCGGGTGCTTCGCTGATCCTGCCTGATCCCCGTAGTCGATCCTGGCTCGCGTCGCGGGCGCGCGCACAGCTGCGATGTCTCTGGTCCTTGGAGGCGCGGTTCAAACTCCAGAAGTCTGAAACAGCTGATCTGTTCTCCGAGCACAGCCTTACCTTCATCTACTGGTTCTACAAAGATTGCTTTGCTGAATGTGAGGTCACAGGCAAATAAAACTTTTATCTTAAACGATTATTTCTGCTCCAATGGACTGGACTTCATATTTGTTACAGAGACCTGGCTCGTCCCTGGTGAGTTAAGTGTTTTTTCTGAACTTTTGCTGGCGGATTGTGCTTTTTTTTTAATGCTCCAAGGACTTCTGGTAGGTGTGGTGGATTATTAACAGTTTTTAAAAAGCTCTGGAACTGCAGACAGCTACAGGCTGTGACTTTTCAGAGTTTTGAACTGCTGTATTTTGAGCTGGACCGCTCCAACCCAACACTGTGCAGCCTGATCTACAGACCACCCTCATACAACAAAAACTTCATAAGTGAATTTTCTAACTTTCTGACTGGAATACTGCTCAATTACGACAGGGTCTTGATTCTGGGAGACTTTAATGTGCAAGTTTGCTGTCCTGACAAGCCTTTGGTGCAGGAGTTTCTAAATCTGATCAAATCTTTCAACCTTGTGCAAAATGTTGTTGGTCCAACTCATCAACAGGGCCATACACTTGATTTAGTTCTGTCTCACGGTTTATCTGTGGTTAATATGGAAATTGGGGATGCTATTGTTTCAGATCACAAACCCATTTCATTCCAAATCTCTGTTATTCATGAGTCTAAATCCCCCGCTCCAGCCAAGAGTTGTCGGATATTTAACTCTTCAACCGCTGCTCTTTTTTCCTCTGCATTCATTAATGATGCTGCTTCAGTCCCTGAAACCTCTACCTGTATTAATACACAGGAGCTGCTCATTAGGTATGATGCGACCCGCTCTAAGATCTTAGACCTCGTGGACCCGCTAAAAATCAGGCGACCAAACCGGGCACCACAGCCCTGGTTGAACGCGACCACTCGAGCGGCCAAGCGTCTATGCAGGAGAGCTGAACGCAAGTGGAAAAAGGACAAATTACAGGTTTCTTTTATTATGTTAAAAACATGTTTGAAAGATTATCAGAGCATCGTTAAATCTGAAAAGAACAAATACTTCTCCCAAATCATTGCTTCAAACAGTCATAATCCCCGTGTTCTTTTTAATACCGTAAATTCCATTTTAAACGTGCCTCGGTCTGCCAGCATGGAGGCCTCTGTTGACATCTGCTACAACTTTACCAGATACTTTGCTGATAAGGTAGAGTTGATTAGGTCATCCATCCCCCAGTCCACAACTGATCCCTCTGTCTTTGTCCCTTGCTCAGCTGTCTTCAAACAGTTTGAACCCATTTCACTCCTGTTTCTAAATAAAGTCGTTGATCAGATGAAACCCTCCGGTTCCCCCGCTGACCCCATTCCTGCATCGTTTTTCAAACAAGTTCTACCCACGATTGGACCCTCTGTTCTTACTATTATAAATAGTAGTATTGTGACAAGTGTGGTTCCCGATGTTTTCAAACATGCAGTAGTTCATTCGTTAATTAAGAAACTTGGAATTGACCCTTCGACTTGCTCAAATTTCAGACCAATCTCAAAACTTCCCTTCCTGTCCAAAATCCTGGAGAAAATAGTTTTCATTCAATTAAACAAGTTTTTGAATGAGAACAGAATCTTCGAAATTTTTCTATCTGGTTTGAAGCAACTCCACAGCACTGAAACAGCATTAGTAAGGGTTTGTAACGACATTATGATCTCAAACGATTCTGGTCAATTTGTGGCACTTGTGCTCCTGGACCTTACTGCTGCTTTTGATACTGTTGACCACAGTATCCTTATATCACGGCTGGAACAGTGGGTTAGGATCACAGGTGCTGCATTAGAATGGTTCCGCTCATACCTGAGTGGCAGGAGTTTCTGTGTCAAGGTTGGTAATAATGTATCCGCCTCATTACCTCTTTCATGTGGGGTCCCACAGGGTTCGATTCTTGGACCCCTTCTGTTCTCACTTTATTTGCTCCCACTGGGGTCCATCCTGAGGAAACACGGTCTTTCATTCCATTGCTATGCTGATGACTGCCAGATCTACCTGCCTGTGAAACCAGCAAGTGTTTGCTCCATTCACCCTCTGTTAAAATGTCTGGATGACATTAGGGCCTGGATGGCTTCAAATTTCTTAAGTTTTAACAATGACAAGATCGAAGTCATTGTCTTTAGCCCTAGATCAACTGCCACTACTGATCCTGTCAACCTGGACTCTCTTCAGCCATATCTGAAAGTAGTCTGGTAAAAATCTCGGGATGGTTTTAGACTCTGATTTTAAGTTTGACAAACAAATCAACTCTGTTCTGCAGAAAAGCTTCTTCCATCTCAGACAGGTAGCTAAACTCAAGCCAGTGTTGTCCAGACCTGACCTTGAGAAACTAGTCCACGCCTTTGTCACGACCCGATTGGACTATTGCAACACACTCTATGCTGGGATCAGCCAGGCCTCCATCTCACGTCTTCAGCTTGTCCAGAATGCTGCTGCTCGGCTTTTAACCGGAACTCGTAGGTCTGAACATATTACTCCAGTTCTGTCCTCCCTTCACTGGCTCCCTGTTCCTACGAGGATAGTTTTTAAAATTCTTCTGTTGACCTTCAAATGCCTAAATGGCCTCGCACCCCTTTACCTCTCTGCGCTTCAGGAACCTTACGTTCCCTCTCGGGCCCTGAGATCATCTGATCAGCTGCTTTTGGCTGTTCCAAAAACAAGACTGTAGCTCAGAGGAGATCGGGCTTTTTCAGTCATGGGCCCCAAACTGTGGAACAGCCTGCCCCCCAACATCAGGCAGGCCACCTCCCTTCCTCACTTCAAATCCCTGCTAAAAACACATTTGTTCTCTCATGCATTTCATACAGTGTAAATTGTTCTAGTGTTTTTTAATCTGTGACCTTATGTTTTAAATGCTTTTTATTAATTCTTCAGTTATTATCATTATTAGTGTATTGTGTAGATGAACAGATGCTGATATATTCATCAATTAAAACGGGTTCACTCATCTTTCTGGACTGGATAAAACGTGCATTGAATTTAATGAAATGTAACGTGAGACGTCATTTTTCTTTGACCCATCAAAATGAATGCGGTCATTTATTTTACAGAATCAAAGTTTAACATCAAACATTTACATTAATTTGGCAGAATATGAAAACAACAACATAATTAATCAGCTTTTACAACCAGGAAACCATACGGCCATGGTTTTCCGTTGCTACACCACAGACATTAATGAAAACATCTGGATTAATTTTCTAGCAGATAGGAGAGTTAAAGATGGAAAGATGAAGTTTATCTGAGAGAGATGTGTGAGGGAATTTGTCTGTTTTAACCAGAACAGCACGCTCCATTGAAATCAGCTTGGGCCAACGGTACGCTTGGTCGAAATAGAACTTTTACCTTGCAGACGATAGCTTCAGCGTCGGTGTAGAGCTCTTCTTTTGACTCTTTTCAGCGTCTCAGTGAGAACAGCCAAATACCTAGAGAGCCGTGCGAGGTTATCCAAACAGAAGTTATAATTCCCAAAATCGTCTCTGGTTCAGCTTGTTTGGTTTAGCAGCATCCATGAATGCCTGCGTTTTGCATTCATGAACTCCCAAACTCTCTGCTCTCTGGATTCCACAACTCTTGAACTCTTCTGCTCTACTTGAACTGCTGCTCCATCTTCAAGACTGAGCTTACAGCAGCTCCAAGACTGAGCTGAACTCTCTACCAGAACTCTTCTGTTGAACTGGGAAGTTGCCACATTTAAACAGGCTATACTTCCGATTCATTTGAGAGCTTTTTGATTGGTGGATGGACCAGAACAGAGGTGTGGTTTGTGATGTAAGGTGTTATGGAAAGTCAAGGATAGAGATTAAGATTGTTTAAGAACAGACAGAAAGATTGTTGGAGAAAACCAGTCTTAGTGGCGTCTCTACTCCTAGTATCTGCTGTGAAAGTTAAACATGACATTTCTTTTCAGTAAACTTCTTAGTTGACCGAAACCTGAACTCTAACACACTTACAAACTTGCTCACTTTCAAAGCAGACAATCAAGAAATTGAATCATTACTCTGTAATGTACTCTAACTTGATTTCACTTTGAATTGAGGAATAAAAATCATTACTACTGTTTAAGTAAATAAAAATGAGTAGTTCACTTCAACATGTAAACATTGTTTGAACTAACACAATTTGATTATCAAAACATTTGTAAAATAGTAATGATCATAGAGAATTGTCTTTTCCACTTGATTAATTCAAGACAGAAAGTCTCAGGATGGGTCAAACTGTATTTCTGGATTCAAATCAATGAAATGACAGTTTCTGTCCATCTGGTCAGTTTTGACATCAGGCTTAGTCCACTACAATTGTATATATATATGTTTATATATTTTTCTCTTTAATTTACTCATTGATTGATTGATTGATTGATTGTTGTTGTTGTTGTTGTTGTTGTTGTTGTTGTTGTTGTTGTTGTTGTTGTTGTTGTTGTTGTTGTTGTT
>NC_056507.1:44062982-44102408 GCF_014905685.2 Nematolebias whitei
TTGTTGTTGTTGTTGTTGTTGTTGTTGTTGTTGTTGTTGTTGTTGTTAAGCACTTTGATAACAGGTTCTGTTTTAAATGTGCTCTATAAATAAAGTTGACTTGACTTGACTCTTCATTCAGTTTCACCGACATATTTCCCTTGGACGCTATGGTGAATGGAGGAGCACATCGTACAACCTTGCTAACATTATTAGCCATTTCAGGTCGTTTGTCTATGAAAAAAATACGAGCTAACGTTGGCATGGTGTTTGCATTTGAGTTGATCTACAGCTTTAAGTCGAGTGTAACTTGTTAGCTGTCTTAATGTTGGTATGAGACGTAGTTTATACAAACCGGATTCCAAAAAAGTTGGGACACTTAACAAATTGTGAATAAAAACTGAATGCAATGATGTGGAGGTGCCAACATCTAATATTTTATTCAGAATAGAACACAAATCACAGATCAAAAGTTTAAACTGAGAGAATGTATCATTTTAAGGGAAAAATCTGTTGTTTCCAAATTTCATGGCGTCAACAAATCCCAAAAAAGTTGGGACAAGTCCATTTTTACCACTGTTTGGCATCCCCCCTTCTTCTTACAACACTCAACAGACGTCTGGGGACAGAGGAGACCAGTTTCTGAAGTTTAGAAATAGGAATGCTCTCCCATTCATGTCTAATACAGGCCTGTAACTGTTCAATCGTCTTGGGCCTTCTTTGTCGCACCTTCCTCTTTATGATGCGCCAAATGTTCTCTATAGGTGAAAGATCTGGACTGCAGGCTGGCCATTTCAGTACCCGGATCCTTCTCCTACGTAGCCATGATGTTGTGATTGCTGCAGAATGTGGTCTGGCATTATCGTGTTGAAAAATGCAGGGTCTTCCCTGAAAGAGATGACGTCTAGATGGGAGCATATGTTGTTCTAGAACCTGAACATAGTTCTCTGCATTAATGGTGCCTTTCCAGACATGCAAGCTGCCCATGCCACAAGCGCTCATGCAACCCTATACCATCAGTGATGCAGGCTTCTGAACGGAGCGTTGATAACAACTTGGGCTATCCTTGTCCTCTTTGGTCCGGATGACATGGCGTCCCAGTGTTCCATAAAGAACTTCAAATCGTGACTCAGCTGACCACAGAACAGTTTTCAATTTTGCCACACTCCATTTTAAATGACCCCTGGCCCAGTGCAAATATCTGAGCTTGCTTAGAAATGGCTTCCTCTTTGCACTGTAGAGTTTCAGCTGGCAATGGCAGATGGCACGGTGGATTGTGTTCACTGACAATGCTTTCTGGAAGTATTCCTGAGCCCATTCTGTTATTTCCTTGACAGTGGCATTCATGTTTGAGGTGCAGTGACGTTTTAAGGGCCCGGAGATCACGAGCATCCAGTAGTTTTAAGGTCTTGACCCTTACGCATAGCGATTGTTCCAGATTCTCTGAATCTTTTGATGATGATATGCAAGGTTGATGATGATAACTTAAAAGTCTTTGCTATTTTACGCTGGGTAACACCATTCTGGTATTGCTGCACTATCTTTCTGCGCAACAAGGGTGGAATTGGTGATCCTCTTACCATCTTGGCTTCTGAGAGTCACTGACACTTTGAGCTCTTTTTATACCCAATCATGTTGTCAATTGACCTAATTAGTGTTAATTGGTCTTCCAGCTGTTCATTATATGCTAATTTCCTTTTTCCAGCCACTTATTGCTACTTGTCCCAACTTTTTTGGGATTTGTTGACACTGTGAAATTTTGAATCAACACATTTTTCCTTTAAAATGTTACATTTACTCATATTAAACTTTTGATCTGTCATCTATATTATATTACGAATAAAATATTGACATTTGCCATCTCCACATAATTGCATTCAGTTTTTATTCACAATTTGTTAAGTGTCCCAAATTTTTTGGAATCCGGTTTGTAGTTTTATTTACCTGATTGAACCGGAGCAGGAGGCAGCGAAAATAGTCCAGCAGAGCACTTCACAGACGGGCCACTCTGTTACTTCTACACCCTCCTTTGCACAATATAAAATTATTGCAAGTGCTGCTCTGAGCCGACTGGTCATTTTGTTAAAGTTAAGCCACGCTTTCGATTGCGGCTGCTCACTCTCTATGTATGTGAACATTTCCGGTGGATTCTTCTTCTTTGGTTTTCAGCGTGTGGTTTCTACTTCTGGTTGGCGGACTAGGCATCGAAAGTAGGAATCGAAAATAAATATTTCAAACGATTCCGGGAAAACCAGACATTTAGTCCCAGTTCCAGTCGATTCTCGATCCTCGATGCCCAACCCTACTTCTAACTAGGCCTTTCACGATAACAATTTTTGCTGGGCGATTAATTGTCTCAGAAATTATTGCGATAAATGATAATATTGTTTGAAATTTGACAATAATTAGTAATTGTCAAATTTGAGAAGAAATGGTGGTGAATTTTTGTGTGTAGTACTTTTTTTTAACACTGGATGGCAATATAAGACTGTTTGAACCGAAGGATGGATATTGAGGGAGCGAGCAGTGTTTCCTTTTAAGAAAAATGAGAGGAAGGCTCTTTGACGTGACATGGGCTATCTCTTCTGCCTTTCTTCGGTTCTCAAAATGGCACACGGTCGTTGTGGTTTGAGCTCTTAAGCATAGCATTTGTCATACAAAGCTTTTAATAAAAAATCAGTAAACAAGTTCTCAACTTCTTTTTGCAGAGAAAAACAATTTTTTAGATGAATGCATGGGTTTCAACCGTGAATATTGTAGTTTCTATAAGAAGGTTTTTTTCCTTGAGGTCAGCCTGTTGGCTTAGCTCGTAGCTTAGCGGCTTTTACCTATCCAAAAACGCGATTTTGGACAGTTAAAACTGATTTTAACGAGAAGAGAAAGGGAGAGATCAGTGAAGAACACCGGAGTTGAGCTGTGTTTTCAATAGAAAGAGAGAGACACGAAGAAACGATAAAGCCGATAAATGAAAATGAGGTCGATAATTTTCATTTATCATGCGATTAATTGATGTGTTTTTCGCAACAGGCCTACTTCCAACATCTGCAACTTATAGCAGACTTTTTCACATTTATTGAGATAGTCAATGTATAACTGTCAACCCTAGAGTTTGTTCATAACTTACAGTTAGCATATTTACCAACATTTTGGTGTTTGGCTATGTATAGGGTACAAAGGATGAGCAACCTATCACTCCTGCTGGATCCATGAAGTGCAGGAGTCCACAACTATCCCCACAGAGACAGAATCCTGCTGCAGTTTCCTTGATCACAGCTTTGTTGGCTTTGTTCCGAAGCATGTTGATCACTACAAAATTACTGACAGGGTGTGCGAGAGCTGCTCTCTTTAGATCTGATGTCATGTGATCATCGCAATATGCTCCAACATGCTGTGCACAAGTTTGACATAAGTTATAATAATGTTGCACGTAAGCTCCATATAAGTCATAAACTCTGTCATACTCTTTTATAAGTTATGTCTATGCTAAGGATAAGTTCTGGATAAGTTTCTCATATGTTAAACATAGGTTAAATATTTGTTCAATTTGTTAGCATTACAGTATACAGGAGTAGTCCCTTGTTTATCGTGGGGGGTTGGGACCCCCCCCCCCCCCACGATAAGTGAAAAACTGCAAAGTTGGATAACAGTAATTCAAGTTAAAGTAAACTTTGTCATTACCATAGGGTAGTGGTAGTAGTAAGTAGTAGTTTATTTTAGTATTTATATACTAAGGCATTAACAGAGTACTCAAGTAATCTACACATCGATTGCTAGGACCTCTATCGAGGTTAAAAATGTAAAGTCGGGTATCCGTAGTGACGTCATATTATGTGACCACCGTATGACCGTAGGGGGCGGTGTTGCACTGTTGCAGGTCACAGAGTATGGTGTAACACCGGGTCCAATCCCCCGCCCATCCACTGTTTTAAGTTTAGTTTTTGACGTGCTGCATTTTCTTTCCTTTTGCAGTTTAATAATAATAACTAATAGTTTAGTTTTTCCTGTGACTTATTTGCAGTATGATAAATGGTAGGAGCATAATATACGCTCCCAATGTTTTGTTGGTCATTTTTTTGGTAAATAATTACCTTTTATTTCGGTTTTATTTATTTATTTATTTTTGTATTTTGAGATCTATGACGTCATCAAATACTTGAGTTCTACTCGGGTTTTATTATGGTAATGTTGAGTTTAAAAATTATATACTCGTTAAACCCCTATTATATACAGGTATACATTAAAGTGTTTTAAACCCTTCACTCTTGCAATTTCCCTAACAATGTTTCTAACCTAAACGTTCTAAAAGAGCACAAAATGTCATGCTCTCTGCTCTCTGCCGCCTGCCAGCGCTCTCGGACACGCCCACTTCTCTGCTACAGGGCGGAGATCTGAAATGCTGCAGAAGGAAGCTTTCTCCTGCAGCTCTGGGCTGCACACAGGTGCAGCTGGTGCTAAATAATTAAAAATAATTTATTTTAAATCAAATTCCATGCTGATCTTGCGGCTCATCCATCAATCAGCCAATTGTGTGTCATGTCCAATCTTATTTTGCAAAACTGTGATAAAGCGAGTCGGACGAAAAACGAACCGCAAAGTAGCGAGGGACTACTGTACACTCCATTTACCATTTATAAGTTGTCTAATACAGTGTGTGACAGCTCTTAACACACAGGAAAACAACAGATCATGATAAAAACTTGTGTGTACCTGTAAGTCTGTTCTCTCTTCATGTGCTGTTGTGCTGTAATAAGAAGCTCTTCTGCTCTCATATGGTTCGATAAGTTTAACACATAAACTGTTAATGTGTTGTGTTTGTTGTCCTGTTTTCATTGCATTAACCAGCAATAGTTCACTGTTGCTTTCTATTAGAAATGTCAAGGTTTTCTAAACAGCTCAGATTTATTGGCATAATATTTTCTTGTAGCAAATTTGGCAAATTAGCTTAACTCCCAGTGGTGTTTGCATCTGAGCAAAGGTTTATTTTTGTCTGTGTTATAGGCTTGTTACAAACTTGGTTTGTATTACAGAGCGTCTCTAAAACACTTAACTTTTGGCTCGATGCATTTTTTTTCCAGCATTCTCTATCCAGGGCCAAAGTGTGCAGATTATCAGCCCATCCAGTGAATCTCATCAGCAGGTGGTGGCCGTAGGGCAGCCGCTCACCGCCCAGCCCCAGGGCACCGTGGTGGTGAGGACACTTACTCTGCTACATTTGATATTTTGATATTCATGTAAGAATTATCCAGGAACCAACATATGCTGTACAATTTTATTAGTACAAATTATACAGTCAGTTTTCTTCCAGAAAGGACACAAAAGATGCCAAAAGAATGTTGTTGATGGTGTTGATAAGATTCCACAAAGCTAATAATGCACAAAACTCAAGTTCAGTTCAACACAACCAAATCTAATTCAAGGAAAAATCTAAAAGGGCCAAACAGGTTAAATAAAAATAAGATAAACCTTCCTGCAATAGAAGAAAATGTTTAAATTCAAATTCAATCAAGTCTTACGATCTGTATTTCCTCAAAATTGTCCACATTATTCCTCACCCTCATGCTGCCTTGTGTGAATTATGAGCTCAACTTCCGGTGCTGACCAGAACCAGTGTTTGTTTATGTGTGAACACTACGAGCTAATGTAGTTTCTCCGAGCATTGTGGATTTAATTTAAACATGTAGGAACACCACCTGTCAAAGCTCAAACGGGACAATATAATCAAACCTGCTGAGGACGAGGGATGGAGGACGAGCTGAAGAAGTGGCTGCAGATGACATCATCTAGCATATTTAGCCATGTCACTGACTCGGTTCTTCTGACGGTGAAGTGATGAACAACCTGAAAAGCTCTGAGGTGTATCAGTATCTACACAGTAATAAGGTCGGTGGTGTTTTGTTAAAAGATGTGGGACACAATCTTATTGACCTTAAAGCAGACTCGGAGCCCAGACAACGCCTAAAGTCCTCCATCATTGAGCTTCGGTTAATTACAGAGAAACATAAAACTGAAGACGAACAAATACTATAAAGCTGTGACCTCCATACACTTGAAATCATCCCTGATGATCTTGTCACTGTTTTCAATCCTTCTGAGGATCCGGCGTCTCTTCTCCTGTGGTTTATTGTCGTCCAGACACAAAGTAGGATGCAGGTTTTCCTCTGTCGGCCGTTTGTCAACAAAGTGAAATGAGTTTAAAAAAAGTTATGTCAGGTCCTCTGGATGGGTTAAAAAAATAGATAAAAATTGTAGAAATGTTTTGTCCTTCATCTGAAAGACTTCTTCAGTCTAAGGAGCTGTACGAAGCTCAGTCTTATAAACACAGCTTAGTACAGCTCCTCACACTGAAGAAGTCTTTCAGATGAAAGATTTCTATTTTTTTTTTATTTTTGAACCCATCCAGAGGACCTTACTCAACTTTTTAAGCTTTTTCTACCTGGATTATTGAGCATTCATCAGGGTAAAGTGAAATGAGCTCACATTGTTTTGGGTGGTCTCTTCAAGTTCACATTTTTCAGCCACGTTCTTCTTAATTCCTCATCTGTAGGTAGAAGATGAAACTAAACCTCTTTTCACAGGAACACAATTGTTTTTGGTATGTGTTCAAAATAGAGTTGCATTCTGGCCCAAAAAATCCGACCCGACCCCAGCCTGCAGTCATCATTTCCGAACCCCGCCCAACCTGACAAATTAACAGTAATTACAGGTTCGAACCCGGAAGAAACCCCAACATTTTTAATTAGTTATTAACAGTCTAAGATGCGCGGTTGAATAAAAGGGGCAGAATATCGGAGCTGAGGGGCGTTTGTCCTTTAATGGCTGTCAAAGAGCATTTAAACCCTGTTTCTGCCTGCATTCTGATTTATTCACGGACCCTGCTCAGACACACGTCTGCTTTGGGATCTCACCTGTTTGGGTCGTCGGCCACGTGTGTCCGCTGAGTGCAGCAGCTGAACGAACATAGTTTGGGTGATGGATTGCTTTCTGGCAGTATAGTCCCATCTGAAGCTTAACTGAACTTTTTACCTCTTGCCAGTCAGCTCGCGGTGAAATGAACGCGTGCGGCTGGTCAAGGTATGACAGGCCAAGTTATCATATAATTGGATCGTGGCTGATCCTGACCCAGTCAAAAGCACAACACCGACATGGCCCACCCATCCAGCACATTATCATGGCCCCACCCACCCCAAATTCGGGTCGGTGGGGCCAGGCTTAGGGCTCGGGTTAGAAATGACAGCTCTAGTTCCAAACTATGTTGTTGAAGGCACTGATTGTTCGTGCAGCCACGAACACAACAGGTATCTGAACTCAGCATGGATATTTTAGTAAACTTTATGGTTGTTAAAGAAATGTGAACAAAACAAAAAGTGTTTTATCTGCTGAACTGAATTCAATTCAAAAATACTTTATTAATCCCAGAGGTAAATTAAATGTTTAAAAAAAGTTAAATCTTTAAAAAAGTTAAATCTGAAAGACATCTTTAGTCTGAGGAGCTGTGTTCACCTCTGTCTCTTAAACATCACCTCAGAGTGGATCAACCAGTTTGCTGCTGACAACCAAAACCAGCTGCTCACATGATCAATAAGGACCATCGGCCTAACAATGGATCATTAGCACACTGATGGCTGTTTACTGTTCACAGGGGGCTGAGTGATACTAGCAATCACAGCATTGTAAGAGGGGGACAGTTGAACCTGGAGGCCTCCACCCCTGTTTAATGATGGACGATTTCTTTTCACAAAATTTCATTAAAGAGTTGTTATAGATGCTGATGGCTGTGGGCAGGAAGGATCTCTTGTAGCGGTCTGTCCTACAACGGATTTGAAGAAGCCTCTGACTGAAGACACTCTGTTGTTGAATGACAGTCTGATGAAGAGGATGCTGAGGGTTGTCTGCAATGTTCTTCATTTTATGAAGAATTATTCTTTGTATAATCATCTTCAAAGGTTCTAGAGGAGTCCCCAGAACTGAGCAGCCTTCTTTATGAGCTTGTTGATCTTTTTTAAGTCACTTGCTCTGGTGCTGCTCCCCCAGCAGATGATGGCAGAAGAGACAGCGCTCTCTACAACAGACTTATAGAAGATATGCAGCATCTTGCTGAAAAACATTGAAGGACTTCAGCTTCCTCAAGAAGTACAGTCTGCTCTGTCCTTTCTTGTAGATGGCTTCACTGTTGCATTTCCAGTCCAGTCTGTTGTCCAGGTGAACCCTAAGGTATTTATACTTCTCCACCACCTCCACTTCTTCTCCCATGATGGAAATAAGGTTGGATCTGTTCCTGATTCTCCTGAAATCTACAATCCTCTCCTTTGTTTTGTTCACATTCAAGATGAGATGATTGTTTCCACACCATGCCACAAAGCGGTCCACCAGTTCCCTGTACTCAGGTTCTTGTCCATCTCTGATACACCCGACTACTGCAGAGTCATCAGAATATTTCTGCAGATGACAGGAGTCTGTTTTGTACTGGAAATCTGAGGTGTGCAGAGTGAAAAGGAATGGTGAGAGTACAGTCCCCTGTGGTGCTCCTGAGCTACTGACCACCTGGTCAGACACACAACCCTTCAGTCTCACAAACTGCGGTCTGTTTGTTAGGTAGTCTTTGATCCAGGTGATTGTTGAGGCCTCCACCTAAGTCTTCTGAAGTTTCTGACAAAGCAAATCAGGCTGGATTGTGTTAAATGCACTGGAGAAATCAAAGAACATGACTCTCACAGTGCTGTCTGCCTTTTCTACATGACAGTGAGTTTGCTGAAGCAGGTGTATGATGGCATCTTCAGCTCCAAGTCCACGCTGATAAGCAAACTACAGTAGGTCCTGATATGTGCTTGCTTGTTTAGTCAGGTGGGTCAGCAGACGTCTCTCTAGGACCTTCATGATGTGGGATGTCAGGGCAACAGGTCTATAGTCATTGAGGACTGATGGGTGAGTTTTATTTGCTACTGGAACAAGACATGCTGTTTTCCACAACACTGGAACCTTCTCCTGGGTCAGGCTAAGGTTGAAGAGGTGCTGCAGAACCCCACAGAGCTGCTCTGCACAGACCTTCAGGACTCTGGGACTGACACCATCTGGACCTGCAGCCTTATTCTGGTTCAGTCTCTCCAGCTGCTTCCTCACCTGACTTCTGGAGACGCAGAGGGGGGAGGCAAAGGAGGTATCATCATCTTCTGATTTGGTTGAAGATCAATATGTAAAAGAAGTGTCCATGAGTTGGTAGATACAATATTTGAGGTGTGCAGGACAGCCTTGGGTCAAAGGAGGGTGGTATGTATGCTTGGTTGTGGTCAAGAGAGGAGGATGTTGAGCTTGTTCCTGAACTGAACCTATTGAAGAACGTGTTCAGTTCATTGGCTCTGTCCAGGCTTCCATCCTTCTGCTCCGCCTTCTGCTTGAAGCCTGTGATCTTGTTCATCCCTGACCACACCTCTCTGATATTGTTCTGCTGGAGTTTCCTCTCCAGCTTCTTCTTGTACACCTCCTTGCTGTTTCTTATCTTGACTTTTAGCAGATTACTTTGAAATAATCTGCGGTCCGTGCTCCACTACCATGGTTAACCAATGCTTACTGCTACTTCCTGTCTGACAGGAAGTTGTACCCATAATCACTTAGACAGTAGAGCCCCCAGGAATAAGGTGGGTAGGTTTTTAAAAGTGTACAAGTGCCATTTAAAAGCTCTTTAATAATAATAATAACTTTATTTCTATAGCACCTTCCAACAACGCTTTGCATTGACCAAGGTGCTTCACAAGACAAAACAAGATTAAAAACAGAACACAATAAATCAGTGCAAATTAAAAACACAGCGAGAATAAAAGAAGGTAAAAGAGATAAAATAAATAAATAAATACTAAACTACTAATAGTTAAACATTAAAAGCCCTTTTAAATAAGTACGTTTTTAGTTTGGCTTTGAACAGAACCAGATCAGAGATGGCACGCAGCTCATAGGGAAGCGTATTCCAGGCTGTTGGGCCTGCAACAGAAAAGGACCGGTCCCCCTATTGTTTGTACCTTGAGCGTGGCACCACCAGCAGATTTTGACCAGCAGACCGTAAAGCTCTGCTGGGCTGGTGGACTTTCAAAAGTTCTGAAATATAAGGTGGTGCAAGGCCATGGATGGCCTTCTCCAGATCACTACGGCTAAGGAGTGATTTTACTTTAGAAAGCAGACGGAGCTGAAAGAAGCTGGTTTTCACAACAGAACTGATCTGTTTATCTAGCTTTAAGTTACAGTCAAGCTCCACTCCTAGATTTTTTACCACCTGGTTGGCATGGGGGAGCAGAAAACCTATCTTTGATAATCAAGCATAATTCATTACAAGCAGTTCATCTGCACCAGTTTTATGCTTCTTCATAGCTGAGATCTCTTTGGTTCTATAAACTTTTATTCACTTGCCGATTTTTATTCTCCAGCATTTAGTTTGGATCCTGGGACTTAAACCGGGCGCTGGCGGTGCCCTGAAACCTGGTCGAGCAGTTGAGGGACCCAGCACTGTGAGTTTTTCTGTTGGTTTGAAAATGATAGAATGTGTGTATTTGCATTCATAGCCTCATGTACTTTAATGTTTTTTGGGTGAATTAAAGTAATTGTGCTGCTGTTGTTAATTGTTA
Organism: Nematolebias whitei; assembly: GCF_014905685.2. NCBI lineage: Eukaryota > Metazoa > Chordata > Actinopteri > Cyprinodontiformes > Rivulidae > Nematolebias > Nematolebias whitei. Next base: position 44,073,572 of record NC_056507.1, read on the forward strand.
ATCTGAACAGGTGCTGACCACAGCCGTCATGACAGACTTGCCTGTCATCTCCAACATCCTGTCCAGGCTGTTTGAGAGCTCACAGTAAGGATCTGTTCTACATCCTAAAAATGAACTCTGTAGAAATCCTGAGGCCAAGGATTGGTCTAAGACATACCAAAATGTTCTAAACTGTTGTTTACATCACTGTGGTGGGAGCTTTAATTGTTGCATTGTACTTTTTCAGTGTTTTGGATCCATCAGCGCCACCTGAGGGCCAGAATTTTATGTCCTTTCTGTTTCAGTTTTAGCTCCTTTTCCCTATATAAAGACATTATTTTGGATTCATTGGTTCAGTTTATTTTCAGATGATTGCATTTTGTATTTTACATTTTATAAAAAAAATAAATAAAATGAAAGCTTTAAATAAATGAATCATTTCAACACAAAGAAACCATCCAGAGGACCTGACTTAACTTTGTTGGTATCCTGATGCATGCTCAATAATCCAGGTAGAAAAATCCAAAACAGTTCAATCTGGTCCTTTGGACATTCAAAAAAAAAACAAAAAACAAGGCAAAACGACAAAAAAAAAAAAAAAATGTAGAAACATTTCATCTATCATCCGAAAGACTTCCTCAGTCTGAGGTGCTGTATTCAGCTCAATCTCTTAAATAGCACCTTCTCAGAGTGGATCAACCAGTTTTGCTGCTGACAACCAAAACCAGCTGCTCACATGATCAAGAAGGACCATCAGCCTAACAATGGATCATTAGCACCTGATGGCTGTTTACGATTCACAGAGGGCTGAGTGATACTAGCAATAACAGCATTGTAAGAGGGGGACAGTTGAACACGGAGGCCTCCACCCCTGTTTAATGATGGACGATTTCTTTTCACAAAGATGGCCTCCTTTACTCCTCTCTCAAACCATTGTTCCTCTCTATCCAGGATGTGAACATCTTCATCCCTGAAAGAGTGACCGCTGGCCTGGAGATGAGTGTTTAGTTTCCCCGATGTAAGACTGATCACAGCCCTCCTGACACTGAACAGCATACACAATATTACTCTGTTTGTGCCGGGGGACTGGATCTTTGGGATGAACCAGTCTTTGCTGTAATGTATTTTAGGGTTTAAAAGCCACTGGGACGTTGTGTTTAGAAAAGAAATGTCTCAGTTTCATATGGAATGACCACTGGTCTGGGTTCCTCCTTTTCACCTGTTGGCTGACAGGAGTCCTGTTTGGGTTTCTTCTCTGCTTTCAGGAAGGCCCAGTTAGGATATCCACATTGCTCTAGAGCCTGTCTTGTGTAGGATTACTCCTTCTGTCTGGCTCCTGAGTTAGTGGGGACACTGTCTGCTCTGTGGTACAGAGTTCTGATGACTCCTAACTTGTGCTCCAAAGGGTGATGGGAGTCGAACTGCAAATACTGGTCTATGTGGGTGGGTTTTCGGTACACGTCGGTTTGCAAATGTCCTCTATCAGAAACTGAGACCTCACAGTCCAAGAAAGCCAACCTGCCATTTCTTATATCTTCTCATGTGAACTTGATGTATTTATCCACAGAGTTGATGTGGTCAGTAAAATGTTGGACTTCCTGAGATTTAATTTTAACCCAGGTGTCGTCAACATACCTGAACCTATGACTTGGTGGTGTCCCTGAATAGGACATCAAGGCTCTCTTTTCTACTTCCTCTATGTACAGGTTGGCCACAATAGAAGAAACTGGGGACCCCATAGCACACCAATGTTTCTGCCTATAATATTGGCCCCCCATATGTGACGATAGATTGCCTGAAAATTTTTGGAGCAGGACAAGGCTATTGACCATATTCTGTACCACAGACTGTACCCAGGGGAGGTCACACCTAGTCTGTATGGTTTACCTAAAATCCACAAACAAGGTGTACCTTTAAGACCAATTGTTAGTATGATTAACTCTGTCACTTACAAGGTTTCCAAATATCTGGCGTCTGTACTCATCCCTTTAGTTGGCAGCTCAGAACACCACATACAGAACACCATGAACTTTGTGGATAAGGTGAGGGATGTCATCATGGAGACTGATGAAACAATGGTCTCTTTTGATGTCACATCACTCTTTACGTGCATTCCTGTTGATGATGCAGTAGAGGTGGTCAGTTTAAGATTAAAATCAGACACCACTATGAGCAGCAGGACCACGCTTTCCGCAGAACAACTGTGTCAACTCTTGAAACTGTGCCTGCAGTCAACCTACTTCACATATGGGGAGCAATATTATAGGCAGAAACATGGGTGTGCTATGGGGTCTCCAGTTTCTCCTATTGTTGCCAACCTGTACATGGAGGAGGTAGAAAAGAGAGCCTTGATGTCCTTTTCAGGGACACCACCAAGTCATTGTTTCAGATATGTTGATGACACCTGGGTTAAAATTAAATCTCAGGAAGTCCAACATTTTACTGATCACATCAACTCTTCTGGATAAATACATCAAGTTCACACGAGAAGATGCAAAAAATGGCAGGTTGGCTTTCTTTGACTGTGAGGTCTCAGTCTCTGATAGAGGACATTTGCAAACTGAGGTGTACCGCAAACCCACCCACACAGACCAGTATTTGCAGTTTGACTGACATCAACCTTTAGAGCACAAGTTAGGAGTCATCAGGACTCTGTACCACAGAGCAGACAGTGTCCCTACTAACTCAGGAGCCAGGAAGAAGGAAAAATCCTACACAAGACAGGCTCTAGAGCAATGTAGATATCCTAACTGGGCCTTCCTGGAAGCAGAGAAGAAACCCAAACAGGACTCCAGTCAGCCATCAGGTGAAAAGGAGGAACCCAGACCCAGACCAGTGGTCATTCCATATGTTGAGGGAGTATCAGAGAAACTGAGACGTTTATTTTCTAAACACAACGTCCCAGTGGCTTTTAAACCCCAAAATACATTATGGCAAATATTGGTTCATCCCAAAGATCCAGTCCCCCGGCATAAACAGAGTAATGTTGTGTATGCTGTTCAGTGTCAGGAGGTTGATCAGTCTTACATCGGGGAAACTAAATAGCCACTGACCAAACGGATGGCCCAGCACAGAAGATCAACATCATCAGGCCAGGACTCTGCGGTCTACACTCATCTCCAGGCCAGCTGAGGTCACTCTTTCAGGGATGAAGATGTTCACATCCTGGACAGAGAGGAACAATGGTTTGAGAGAGGAGTAAAGGAGGCCATCTTTGTGAAAAGAAATCGTCCATCATTAAACAGGGGTGGAAGCCTCTGTGTTCAACTGTCCCCCTCTTACACTGCTGTTATTGCTAGTATCACTCACCCTCTGTGAATAGTAAACAGCCATCAGTGTGCTAATGATCCATTGTTAGGCTGATGGTCCTTCTTGACCATGTGAGCAGCTGGTTTTGGTTGTCAGCAGCAAACTGGTTGATCCAGGTTGATTGATCTGAGACGGTGCTATTTAAGAGACTGGGCTGAATACAGCACCTCAGACTGAGGAAGTCTTTCGGATGAAAGATGAAACAGTTCTACAATTTTTAATTTTTTTTATTTTTTGAATGTCCAGAGGACCAGATTTAACTTTTTGGGATTAACTTTTGGCTTTAAATGAATGGTTTGTATTTTTTTCAATGTTTTTTTTTTTTTTTTTTTTTTTGGTTGAAAGGTTATGAACAATTAGTATCTTACCTGTTGTAGATAGTTTTTTGATTGATCTGTTTTGAAATACTGGGATCAATGCTAACCAGGTTAACAAGCTAATGGCTCGTCCAAGTGAACACAAGAAAAATGTTATCGATCCATCCATTATCTTTTCCCATTTCTTCCTTTTCGGGTCGCTGGGGTCACTAATGCCCATGTCCAGCAGTCACTATGCGAGAGGCGGGGGATCGGGACAGGTCTCCAGTCCATCACAAGGACACATAGAGACAAACGAGACAACCATTCATTCACTCACTCACTCCTAGGGACAATTTAGAGTTACCACTCAGCCTAACATGCATGTTTTTGATCTGTGGGAGGAAACTGGAGAACCTGGAGAAAACCCACGCATGCACGGAGAGAACGTGCAAACTCCATCCAGATAGGTCCTGGGCCAGGATTTGAACCAGTGACCTTGTTTCTGAGAGGCAGCAGCTCTGCCCACTTCGCCACCGTGCCGCTAACTGTTAACCTTTGCAGTCTTAATACAATTTAATTTATTTTAATGCAATATTATTTTTAAAACCTTTACAGTACCATCAATTTTGCATTACACAAATAGTTTGGAAGAAATCTTATTAGTCCTGCAGGAAGCGCCCCAAACCACACCTTCTAGACGCAGGTATCTGCTGCTCAGATGCAAGACAAACAGACTCATTAATCTGTGGAGAGATCAGGCTTCTCATTGAACAGTGATGATTTCAGTTATTTTAATGTCTCAATGTCTTTTTTACTATACAGGTCCTTCTCAAAAAATTAGCATATTGTGATAAAGGTCATTATTTTCCATAATGTAATGATAAAAATGAAACTTTCATATATTTCAGATTCATTACACACCAACTGAAATATTTCAGGTCTTTAATTGTTTTAATACTGATGATTATGGCATACAGCTCATGAAAACCCAAAATGCCTGTCCCAAAAAATTAGCATATTTCATCCTACCAATGAAAGACAAGTGTTTTTAATACAAAAAACGCCAACCTTCAAATAATCATGTTCAGTTCTATTTCGTATAAGCTTCGCCCTTTAAGGCTTTCACTTAGTGGGTTTATCCCGTTATGCGAAGCATTAGCACTGAAAAATTTAGTCCACGCCCACCTGCTGTGTGGGCCCTACCCGGTCCATATAAATTACGTTAAGAGCGGGAAATCGGCTCCCTTTTTTTCTTCAGCAAGCTAAATAGCACTGTCAGAAGAACAAAGAAGGAAAATTGTGTAGATGACCTACCTTAGTTAAGGATGCTTGGCCCGGCAGTCGACCTCCGGTCGTCCGGTGAGTTCTCCTCCCCGAGGAGAAGCTGACGAGCAGTCTTATTTCAAGGTAAGCGCCGAGGAATATTTTCCCAGTGACAGTTCACTACACGCTGGACAACGCCATCATGTATTTTTCCTCTTATCGCCGACCCTTGGAGCGAATCGGATGGTTCCTCCGGGACAGGCGCGCTCAGCTGCAGCCCCCGCTGCTCATTCCCTCCTGGGGAGCGTAGTGTTGGTGGAGGGGGGCTGAGTGAATGCTCACCCCATCCCACCTCGTTTCGCATTGGCGATCACACCGCTCCCGGCCGACGGCGCCCTCAGGGGTTGCCCGGCGTAACCCAGGAGGCGGCTGACATGAAAGGACCCCTTTTTTACGTCCTACTCCTTTTCCCGCCAGTTCGGATGATCCGGCGGGAAGGTTGTTTACTGGGCTCCATCCCGGCTCACCGTCTTGATCCATATGGCCTCGTGTTCCCAACAGGACGTCCTACGGGCGAGGCCACAGACGGGTTTTTTCCTGGTAGATTGGGGGAGCCGGTCTCCACAGTCCACACCCATCCCCAGAGCAGGGGTTCACTGAGCGGAAAGTCCCTCCGTGCCCCCTGGAGCCAAGCCTGATGGAGGCTTCATCGGAGTAGATGTCAAGGTGGACCAGCGTTCCGTGCCTCCGTTTAGCATAACCGAGACGGTGACACCGCTCTCCAACTGAGCTTACCAGCATGTGTTCCACACGGCCGCACCGAACAACACGTTACGCTGTTGGCGTACACGTTCAGAGGCGGGAAGAGACGGTGGCCCTTCGGCTCACTCCACTCGTAGCGACTGCTTGCTAACGACGCTGCCGCCCCCTGCAGTACACTCCGTCTACAGGTCAGCTGATGTCATCCTCAACCGGTGCGCCTCCTTTGCTGTCTGCCGCCCCGCATCGCGGCCGGAGAACGAGGTCCCAGAGGTTCACCTGGCTCGTCACTCCACCTTCCTCTCAGGAAGTGCTGCAGGAGTTTTGTTGGTGATCCTCTTTCATCAGCGAGAGATCATTTCAAGATGTTCCACGGCTGTTCTACGCCTCCCCAGCTCTGCTACGCCAGCCCCTCCCGTCAGACGTCCCCAGCAGCCAGAAGTTCATTTGTTTTCCTGGACTTCGCCAACAGGGGGCCCTCCAGGACAACAAACAGAGCTCAACGGAAGGTAATCAGGTGTCCGGTCGCTGGAGGTGTGTTGATGACACTGTGAAATAACAAAATTTTATGATGAAGTGTCTTTAGCCAGGCTGTCAGCATGGTTTATCTGACAAGCGGCCCCATCACACACACTCATCACGAATTAGCCTTTTTAAGGTTGTTTTCATTCACTGTCAGCGGTGCCGATGCGCGCCCCCGCGGCATGAAAGCGCGCACGCAGCTCTCAGCGCCCGCCGTTAACATCAACGTTCACGTGAGACCACGGTATGAGCTCAGCAACGTATCTTGCTCTCGGCAGAAGCGACACACGTTTTGTCATTGCAGTGGTGTCAACGCGTGCTCCCGCGGCGTTAGCAGTTTCACAAGCTTCACAGCGGCTCTGCTCCTTTATCCTCGAAGAAGGTTTTCTGAATTAATACTGCAGCTCGTGGAATCATTCTGAAGTTCACGTGACTTGCAGCCAAGAATGAACGTGTTTCTGCAGACCGAGCCAGGGGTAGCCTCGCTTCACCGATGCCGCGCGCTGCTTCCTGACCGCTCCAGTGCTAACGCGCGCTCCCGCGGCGTCAGCAGCTCCATAAGCCTTCACAGCGGCTCAGCTCATACATCCTCGAAGAAGGTTTTTTTTGTCTGAATTAATATTGCAGCTCGTGGGATCACTCAAAAGCTCACATGATTCGCAGCAAACAATGAACGTGTTTCTGCAGACCGAGCCAATGGTAACCCCGCTCCACCGATGGTGCGCGGTGCCTCCTTACCGCACCAGTGCCAACGCACGCCCCCGCGGCAATCCTTGGCTTAAGCGTCGCATGAGGACGCACACACACAACCCTTCAGGGCGCGTCGGCTCATATGTGCACCTGCTTCCCGAGCGTTACACGGAGCAGCGGCACACAACGTGAACACAACACATGAGCTGTTTTCCCGCAGCAACACACAACGTCTTGCACTCTCACTCAGCGCGCTCCAGTTCACATCAGCATGTATGTGAGTTTTCACAGCATAAATGCGTGCCCGCTTTATAGCTTATAAACGGGTGGCAATGAACGCGCGCTTCCAGACGAATGGGCGAACCGTTTTCATCCGGGATTCACGCTGCAGTTCAGCTCAAACCCCGGTGTGGAGGAACTCTGTGACGTTTTTTCTGTCATTTATGAACAGATCTCGTCCCCTCTAGCAGAAGCTCAGGAAATTCTTTTTTAAATGTAATTTCTAGAGTCTCAGATGGAGAGGAAACGCAAGGTCTCTCTCATCACTTCCTGGTCCCAATGAACCGGAAAGATGAGATTTATTCTAGTTTGTCAATTTCTGAGCTGTGAGAAACAACGCTCCATTATGCCCCGAGCCTCTTTAATTCTGCAGTGCAACTCACGTGAATCGGTTGAGTGATATCAGCTGTTTTCCGTCAGCAGACCTACGCACACACATTTAACAAGCTGTGGGGCGCTGTGGCTCTCCACACAGCGGCTTTTTTAAATGTTTTTGGAGTGTCGCACGGGATCTTTGAATATGACTCAACACTGACCTTGAGCTGCAAAATCATCAGAGTTTTTGATTCTCAGACTGCAAGTGACTGTTGCGTACATACTAGCAGGAAATGTATGCATTTTTCAACCCATGTGCCACATTGTGAGACAGATGCTGTGTGGGGCACATCCAATCTGCTCTCCATTGGAGTGGGTACATCTCATGTATTCCACCCAGAGCTAGGGCTCAGACACGGTAGAAATCCTTCCAGCGTCTGCGGACGTGTAGCATCACGAGAGAACGCTCAATGTCAATTATAATTATCGTGGAGCCATAGGATGATCCACCGCTGGGTGGATGTGCATGCTCACAGCCTGTGGTCGTAATGCCTTTCACCTTCTTCTCTCCTTCTGGTATCACGGTTTTCTGAACCGAGCTCAGGAGGAGGGACTGGCAGCTCCTCTGCCCCAAGTGCGTGAACGCATCATGGTTCCCAGGCCTACGACATTTGTTATCAGGGCGCTCGTGGAACCTGCCGTGGAGGGGGGACGCTTCCCTCCAGGCGGGAGGAACGATCAGGAATTAATCAGAATAGGCCAGCACCTGTGGTTTGGCCGCTGTGCGGATCTTTGAGAGGATGGATCTCTCTCAAGATGTAGTGCGTACGATTCTGGAGTCACGTGCTGCATCCACCACAGCGCTGTTCACATCAAGTGGTCAGTTTTTCAACGCTGCTGTACAGAAGGCGTAGAGGCCACTTCATGTCCACTGGACGACATGCTATCTTTCTGCAGCAGCCGAGGGACAGAAATCTGGTGTCCAGCATGACTATTGTATGCTGCAACCGTGTTTTTCTTTTGTCTCAAAGTTGTCATAGACAGAACAACCTTTAATCATCCTCTGAGACAGAACAGGTTTTATCATCCGCTGATGAAACGTTTTCTATAAGGTGTGCAGAGACGCAGGTCTGTCTCACAAGCACTTGTTTCCAGTGGGATTTAATACTGGTCCTGCAGGTCATGATCAAAGCTTCATTTGAGTCTTTGGATCAGGTTCCACTTAAATTCTTGTCTCTTTAAACAACCCTGCTGCTGGCTTTAACATCCGCTAAGAGAGTGAGTGTTTTATCTGCCCTCTCTGTCGCTCAGTCATGTCTCAGAAATTAGGCTGACGGCAGCTCAGCTGATTTTAGATCAACCCAGCTTTTATGCCTAAAACATCACAAGCTCTTTTAATCAAGAGCGATATCGTTGGAGGGGGTCGTCCCCCCCCTCCCCTCACACAGATCAGAAGAAGTAACGTCTTTTTATCTCCTCTGTCCTGTGCAGGCGTTGACGTGTTACATAGCGTGCACAGCTGCAATGCGTCAACATTTGTTTGTGCATTATAGAAATGCATCTGCAGGTCGCCCGTTATCCACCCAGCGCTTGTCACACTGGCTGTGTGAGACTATTTCTGAAGCCTACAGAGCGTCAGAATTAGAGTCTCCTGTCAACCTCAGAGCACACTCTATCAGGGGTATCGCATTTTCGACTGCTTTGCATAATGGTATGTCAATGCAGGACATTTTGCACTGTGGCTCCGTGGTCAACACCCTGCTCATTTATTCGCCTTTATTTAGGTGATGTGACGGCCCGTTCCATGACACATTCTGTCCTTAGTGTTTACAGAATGAATATTGTTGTTTCATGGAACTCCGTTTTACTCACATCTGTCTGCATGCATTACAGTGTGAGATGTTATCAGTCACAAGTTGTGACTGTTGTTTGGTTCTATTGTCATTTATCAGTTCACGACTATTGTTACCAATCAGTTCATCTGATTAATAATCAGCTCTCTTGTTATTATTAATCTGTTCATATGGTTTAGCTGTAAACCGGTTGGTTCATGGCTCTTTTCAGCGTTTTTTCCCTCCCCGTTGATGTTTCCGGGGCGTTCATGCATTCAGAATGCATAGTTATACAACATGCGTCTGTGCATGGCACACATAATTACGCAATGTGTAATTACGCACATGGGAGCTGAGTGATTAGACTTTTTTTGGGCAAGCTTCTGCTTCATATAGTGTTCGAATGGACCCAGTGAGGCGAGGACCACATCTGTTTCGCCCTTAACCCACTAAGCGAAAGCCTTAAAGGGCGAAGCTTATACGAAATAGAACGTTGGTTACGTACTGTAACCCCAGATTCTATGAGTATAAGCGTAGCCCTTTAAGCGTCAAGCCTCACTGGCTCCTAAATGGCTGAAGAAAAAAGCTATTTTTGGGAGCCGATTTCCCGCTCTTAACGTAATTTATACGGACCGGGTGGGGCCCACACAGCAGGTGGGCGTGGACTAAATTTTTCAGTGCTAATGCTTGGCATAACGGGATAAACCCACTAAGCGAAAGCCTTAAAGGGCTACGCTTATACTCATAGAATCTGGGGTTACAGTACGTAACCAATGTTATGCATTCAATACTTGGTCGGGAATCCTTTTGCATGAATGACTGCTTCAATGCGGCGTGGCATGGAGGCAATCAGGCTGTGGCACTGCTGAGGTGTTATGGAGGCCTAGGATGCTTCGATAGCGGCCTTAAGCTCATCCAGAGTGTTGGGTCTTGCGTCTCTCAACTTTCTCTTCACAATATCCCACAGGTTCTCGATGGGGTTCAGGTCAGGAGAGTTGGCAGGCCAATTGAGCACAGTAATACCATGGTCAGTAAACCATTTACCAGTGGTTTTGGCACTGTGAGCAGGTGCCAGGTCGTGCTGAAAAATGAAATCTTCATCTCCATAAAGCTTTTCAGCAGATGGAAGCATGAAGTGCTCCAAAATCTCCTGATAGCTAGCTGCATTGACCCTGCCCTTGATAAAACACAGTGGACCAACACCAGCAGCTGACATGGCACCCCAGACCATCACTGTCTGTGGGTGCTTCACACTGGACTTCTGGCATTTTGGCATTTCCTTCTCCCCAGTCTTCCTCCAGACACTGGCACCTTGATTTCCGAATGACATGCAAAATTTGCTTTCATCCAAAAAAAGTACTTTGGACCACTGAGCAACAGTCCAGTGCTGCTTCTCTGTAGCCCAGGTCAGGCGCTTCTGCCGCTGTTTCTGGTTAAAAGTGGCTTGACCTGGGGAATGTGGCACCTGTAGCCCATTTCCTGCACACGCCTGTGCACGGTGGCTCTGGATGTTTCTACTCCAGACTCAGTCCACTGCTTCCGCAGGTCCCCCAAGGTCTGGAATCGGCCCTTCTCCACAATCCTCCTCAGGGTCCGGTCACCTCTTCTTGTTGTGCAGCGTTTTCTGCCACACTTTTCCCTTCCCACAGACTTCCCACTGAGGTGCCTTGATACAGCACTCTGGGAACAGCCTATTCGTTCAGCAATTTCTTTCTGTGTCTTACCCTCTTGCTTGAGGGTGTCAGTGATGGCCTTCTGGACAGCAGTCAGGTCGGCAGTCTTACCCATGATTGTGGTTTTGAGTAATGAACAAGGCTGGGAGTTTTTAAAAGCCTCAGGAATCTTTTGCAGGTGTTTAGAGTTACGTTGTTGATTCAGATGGTTAGGTTAATAGCTTGTTTAGAGAACCTTTTCATGATATGCTAATTTTTTGGGACCGGCATTTTGGGTTTTCATGAGCTGTATGCCATAATCATCAGTATTAAAACAATTAAAGACCTGAAATATTTCAGTTGGTGTGCAATGAATCTGAAATATATGAAAGTTTCATTTTTATCATTACATTATGGAAAATAATGCCCTTTATTGCAATATGCTAATTTTTTGAGAAGGACCTGTATATGTTTTATGTGCCTACTGACTGGGAAACAAATTGCCCCTTAATAAGGATTCTTGAACTTGAACACTGAAAGTGCTACAGCTAGCTGCTGCTGCTAAAAGCGCTTGCAAATAACATTTGACAACACTGTAAATGCTTCGCTCTTTAGAACACACACTCAAAGTAAAAAAATAAATAAATAAAACATACAACAAAATCGTCTCCCACCCTACCCCTCCCTTACCACATCAGCTACACAGACATAATTACAGACCCTTTCCAAAAAATCAGAATATCATGGAAAAATGGTTTAACTTCCATAATTTTATTCAACAAGTTAATCTTTAATAGGTGATAGTCAGGACCCGCAATCTAAAACCCACAAAAACAGGATTTCAAAAAATTAAAATACTGTGAAGAAATCAGGCCAAATGTTGCAGGGCATGAGTGTTTTAAACTGAGTGTGACACTAATCATCTACTAAACTCAAAGCACCTGCACAGGTTCCCCAGGTGACATTAAATTGCTTCAGTTTGGTTCAGTTGTCTCAGTTCGGTTCAATATGGGGAAGACTGCAGACATAACAACTGGCCATCAGAATTGAGCTCTGTTTCTTCAAACTGAATCTTTTTAAATGTAAGATAAAAATAGTTCATAAGTTTTTCCCATAGAACTCCATTTAAGAAAGTCTAACACATTTCAGTAAAATGTATGTGTATAATCTGTATTTTATTTGACTCTTTGTGTGATGTAGGTACTTGGATGACGTGTCTTTGCATCACTTGATCAATGCACTCTGTTCACTCTCTCTGGAGGCCATGGAAATGGCTTATGGAAACAACAAGGTGACAAATGCTTTTCTATTTCACTGATTTTTTTAATGTATGTTTAATAGACTGTTTTGGGTTAAATGCCAGAAATATGCTTTTGAATACAAAGTATTTTCTCTATTTTCATGCATTTTTTTTCGTCTGGTTGTTGGTCAGGAACCTTCTCTGTTTGCGGTTGCTAAGTTGCTGGAAACGGGCCTGGTGAACATGGACCGTATTGAGATCCTGTGGCGACCCCTGACAGGTCACCTGTTGGAGGTTAGTTCTTTTTCCAGCTAGAGCCTGCATATCATGGATAAACTTTAAATATTTATTATTGCAACTGTTATTTATTTATATGTAGAAAATAACGATATATTGCATAAAAAAAACAAAAAAAAACAAAGATGAAATCTTAATTCCGTCACAACAAATGTACTGATAATGAACTAAAAAGCTACAGCTAAGTGTAGTTTTTTTAGTTTGTTCCAGATCATTAATTACTGCCTTATTCTCTAATGGTCAGTTTAAACATCTGGATTCAAGATGCCTGACTTGTGGCAACAGTAACAACATGCAGTTGCTGCTCATTTTGGGAAAAATACTCAGTTTTGCTTTGGCCTGTACTTCATCATTGTATTGAAAAATGTTAAATAAAAACATTGCCTACATATTTTTTGGGATGTTCAGGCAGAACAAAATAAATACTGGTACTGAGACTGCTTCTTTTGTTAAAGTGCAGCCTCACCTTTCTTACTGCATTTCTCCACAACAAAGTGAGCTTTAGAATTCTGTACATCGGGGGTCCCCAGCCCTGGTCCTCGTGGCCCACTGTCCTGCTTGTTTTAGCTGTTTCCCTGCTTCAACACAATCTGATTCTAATAATTGAAGTACCTCCTCAGAATATCTTCAGGTTTAGCAGAAGCCTGTTATTAACATATTCATTTCAGCCAGGTGTGTTGAAGCAGGGAAGAATCTAAACCAGGGGGTGCCCAATACGTCAATCACGATCTGCCAGTCGATCGCAAATGTATTATGGGTAGATCGCATGGCACTAAAAAGTAGACGTCAGCCTATCATCCATCTATGAAATTTGTCACTTGATAGAGATACAGGGCAGCCTGTCTGAGGCCCCGTTTACACGACGTGAAACATTCAGCCGTTCATTTACACGACAGCAGCCCTCATTCTCTCTGAAACTGAAGGTTTCTGAATCCAGGACTCAGCCCCCATTTACACAGACATGGTGGGGGAATAGGGGTGGGTGTAGGGCTGGGCGATATCTCGATATTTTTAAAATACTGAGATAATTTTTTTGTGATATAGGTTGAGACTATCTCGATATAAAACAATATAGTTTTATACTTGGAAATTATGCTGTCTTCTTTCTCCCAGGCGCCCCCCTCCTTCTACCTCCTCGAACACAAACACAAAGCCCTCAGCCGCGCTCCCCCTCTCCTTCCTGCTTCTCCAGGAGGTGGGAGGGCAGGAGGAGAGGAGACGTTAAGCAGAAGTAAACGCTGCAGCTGAGTGTGTGTGAACTGCAGCTCCGACAGACCTGTCTCCTTCCTTGAAGCAACCCACGGGCCAGAGCTCATTTAGCCGTGCTGTGCCTTTTAGAGGAACACAGAGAGGAAGCACAACATTAATAAATCAGCAGTTTATCATATCTGTAAAGACACAGTCCTTAATGGCTAACAAGATGGCTAACGCTTTAGCCGTCCTGTTCAACAGCTGACGGGACCGGATCTTTAGAAATATGATAAACTGCTAATTTATTAATGTCACGCTTCCTCTCTGTGTTCCTATTAAAGGCACAGCACGGCTAAATGAGCTCTGACCCGTGGGTTGCTTCAAGGAAGGAGACAGGTCTGTCGGAGCTGCAGTTCACACACACTTGCTAACGTGAAGGTGGCGCAGCTGAATGGACTGTACTTACACAGCTCCTTTCTGTCTTATCAAGACACTCAAAGCTCTTTACAACAATCTGTGTCCTCATTTACCCGCTCATACAGCACTCTACTAGATCTATACAAAGAATAATCAGAGCTTTATCACATTCAAACACTGATGGGACACACGTCAGAGGCAATGAGGGGTTCAGTGTCTTGCCCAGGGACACTTCAGCATGTGACTGCTGGTGGAATCGAACCCCCAACCTTCCCATTGGAGGATTACTGCTCTAGCCTTTCAACCACAGCCGCCCCCAGCTGAAGAGGATTGTTATTTAATATATGTAAATAGATGTATAAAAAATAAACTATTTAATATATGTACATAGTTTATTTTTTTAGACATTAATTGTGTACAGTTACAGATGTTTGTTAATAAATGTGCCTGTGTGACAATTGGGACAAAACTTTGACTCAAATATATTTTTATTACTTTATCGAAAGAAAAAATATAGAGATATATATCATATATCGCAATTTTTATAAAAATATTGAGATATTCATTTTGGTCCATATCGCCCAGCCCTAGGTGGATGATATGGACCAAATATAAAATCGTGATCTAAAAAAGTTAAATCAGGTCCTCTGGACATTCAAAAAAAAAAAAAAAGTAGAAACGTTTTGTCTTTCATCCGAATCACTTCAGTCTTTTTGAATGTCCAGAGGACCAGACTTAACTTTTTTAGATTTTTCTACCTGGATTATTGAGCAAGCATCAGGATAATATTGTGATATTTCAGAGCCGGTAACGATAAATTTTGTGATATAACAAAAAAAAAAAAAAAAAAGACAGAAATCATAGTTATTCATTTGACTAAATTAACTTGTTGCTTTGCAGTATTATATAAAAGCTTAAAAAACAAACAGCATGGGTTAATTTTACTGCAATTACTTTATTTAGTAAAGTATTCAGTCTCAAAGTATAAAAATAAAAAAATAATAAAAATGATCTTTCTGTTATTTAGAATGAAAAAGTCTGCACCAAATATAGATCAACAAAATCCACCACAAAATCTAAAGTACAGGTACAGTTCCCAAATAAACTAAATAAAATGAAGCTTAAAACATGTTGAGCATAAATGAAACCTACAACAAATAATATGTTGCCTTTAAATGAGCTATAACTTCCAAAACTTGTGACAAATGCTGAAAACCAATGAAATGCTGCCTGAAAGGACTGCTGATCAGAACCATCAGCCAGTTTCCTGATCCTCAGGAAAGCAGCTGCCCTTAAGGTTTGAGCTGCACAGTTCCCAGTCGCTGTTAGTGCACAGTCAGACTCAGGTAAGGCTCCACGGTCCAACTTGATCATAAATAGGTGGTTGATGCATTCAATGTTTCCCCTGCCATTATATAAGTGGGGTGCCCCGCCACGTCAACAGAACCAAGCTCACAGTCTACCAAACAGAACGTTGGTTACGTACTGTAACCCCAGATTCTATGAATATAGGCGTAGCCCTTTAAGGCTGTCACTTAGTGGGTTTTATCCCGTTATGCGAAGCATTGCACTGAAAAATTGAGTTCACGCCCACCTGCTGTGTGGGCCCAACCCGGTCCGTATAAATTACGTTAAGAACAGGTAATCGGCTCCCAAATAACTTTTCTTCAGCCATTCAGGAGCCAGTGAGTAAAGGGCTATGCCTATATTCATAGAATCTGGGGTTACAGTACGTAACCAACGTTCTATTTTGTTTAGGCTTCGCCATTTAAGGCTGTCGCTTAGTGGGTTAAGGGCGACGCAGATGTGGTCTTCGCCTCACTGGGTCCATTCAAACACTGTATGAAGCAGGAGCTTGCCCAAAAAAACGTCTTGTCACTCAGCTCCTCATGTAAATAATTACGCATTGCGTAATTATGTGTGCCATGCATAGACGCATGTTGTGTAACTATGCGTTCTGAATGCATGAACGCCCCGGAAAAAATTTCAACGGGGAGGGAAAAATGCTGAAAAGAGCCATGAACCAACCGGTTTACGGCTGAACAGTATGAACAAATTAATAATAACAGGAGAGCTGATTATTAATCAAATGAACTGATTGGTAACAGTAGTCATGAACTGATTAGTAGCAATAGAACCAAAATAAAAACCACAACTTGTGACTGATAACATCTCACACTGTAATGCATGCAGACCGATGTGAGTTAAACGGAGTTCCATGAAACATCAATATTCATTCTGTAAAACACTAAGGACAGAATGTGTCATAGATCAGGCCGTCACATCACGTAGATAAAAGTGAATAAATGAGCAGGATGTTGACCACGCGGCCGCAGTGCAAACATCCTGCATTGTCATACCATTATGCAAAGCAGTCGAAGATGCAATACCCTTGGTCGAGTATGCCCTGAGGTTGACGGGAGGCTCTAAATCTGATGCTCTGTAGGCTTCAGAAATGGCCTCACACAGCCAGTGTGACAAGCGCTGGGTGGATAACGGGCGACCTGCAGATGCATCTCTATAATGCACAAACAAATGTTAAATTTGACGCATTGCAGCTGTGTGCGCTATGTAACACGTCAACGCCCGCACAGGACAGAGAAGATGGAAAACCGCTTCTTCCTCTGATTTGTGGGAGAAGGGAAAACCCCTCCAACGATATCGCTCTTGATTTAAAAGACCTCATGATGTTTTTAGGCATAAAGCTGTATTTGGTCTTAGATCAGCTGAGCTGCCGTCTGCCTGAATTCTGAGACATGACGGAGCGACAGAGAAGGCAGATAATCACTCACCCTCTTAGCGGATGTTAAAGCCAGCAGCAGGGCTGTTTTAAGAGACAATAATTTAATTGGGACCTGATCCAGAGGCTCAACTGAAGCTTTGATCAGGGCCTGTAGGACCAGCGTTAAATCCCACTGTGGAACAAGTGGGTGTGAAACAGGCCTGCGTCTTTGTACACCTTTTAGAAAACGCTTCATCAGCAGATGATTAAAAGCTGTTCTGTCTCCGAACCCTTCGTGGCTGGCAGAAATGGCTGCAGCGTACGTTAATCGTGCTGAACGCCAAATTTCTGTCCATCAGCTGTCGCAGAAAGGACAGCACGTCGCCTAAAGGACATGAAGGTGGCCTCTACACCTTTCTCTGTACACCAGCGCTGAAAACTGTCCACTTTGTTGTGTACAGCGCTGTGGTAGATGTAGCACATGAATCCTAGATTGTGCGCACTACATCCTGTGGGAGACCCATCCCTTCTAAGTGGGTCCGCTCAGCGGCCAGACCCACAGGTGCTGGCCTATTTCTGGGTAACTCCTGATCGCTCCACCTGCCTGAAGGAGAGCGTCCTCCCTCCACGGCAGTTTCCATGGGCGCCCCGATAACAGGCGTCGCAGGACTGGGAACCATGGTGCGTCCACGCGCTCGGGGGCCACCAGGAGAGCTGTCAATCCCTCCTCCTGAACTCGGTTCAAGAACTGTAAACTCAAAGGAGGTGGAGGAAACGCGTACAGAAGCGTTTTGGGCCATGGGCTGTGGGCAATGCGTCCACCCCCAGCAGTGGTTCGTCTCGCGGGCTCAGAGAAAACCATAGTTGACACTGAGCATTTTCTCGTGTCGCAAATAGGTCCACGGCTGCTTGCCAAATACCTGCCACGTCTGGGCCAACAGGTCTGGATGGAGAGTCCAGTCCCCATGACATGGGCTGCCCCTGGACATCACATCTGCCCCTTTGTTCAGAACACCGGAACTGTACACTGCTCTGATGGCGAGCAGATTTTGATGTGCCCAACACAGTAGTTTTTGCGCAGTGTGTAACATCTGGGCTGAGCGCACACCCCCTGCCGGTTTATGTACGCAGCAGTAACCTTGTTGTCTGTGTGAATCAAGACGTGTTGATTCTGCATCACAGGAGCAAAGTGTTGAATCACGTTCAGCACCGTGCGACACTCCAAAAATGTTTGTGGGCTGATGTGTGATGGGCCACATCGCCCCTACAGCTTGAGATAGGCATGCCCCCCCCCCCAACCTGACAGCGACGCGTCTGTGAAGACTGACACGTGTGACGTGGGTCTGCTGACGGGGACTCCCTCCGACAGAACCAGGGTGTTTCTCCAGTGTCGGAGGTCTACTCTCACGGAGGGAGGAACAGTGATCATCTGTCTCTTTTGTTTTACTGCATCTACACACAGACGCGCAAACCACCTCTGGAGGCGTCTCATGTGTAATAAACCCAGCGGGACCACTGTGTGAGCCGATGACATCATTCCTAACAGCTTCATGATGGAAACAGCTGTTACTACTCTGCCAGGTCTTACATGGCATAGCTGGTCTTTCAGAGTGTCTATTCTCGTTTGTGATAAACGAGCCCTCATGGTGGTTGAGCTTAGCTCCACTCCCAGATAACAATTGTCGGGGCCGGGAGAATAGAGCTTTTCTTCCAATTTATGGCGAAGCCCAGATTTAACAGGTGTGATGTCAGCACCTGGACCTGTCCCGCTGCTTCTTGTCTGGAGCGTGACAGCAACAACAGGTTGACCAAGTAAAACAAAACTCTCATCCCTGCTCTGTGTAACGGTTGCAGGGCCGTCTCCACATACTTTGATAACGTATGAGGCGCGAGGGAATACCCGAACGGCAGCCTGTTGTACTGATACTTCACCCCTTGAAAGGAGAAACGTACGAATTTTCTGTGTTTTGGGATGATCGGTATGTGAAAATAAGCATCTTTAGGACGATGGAACAAACCAATCGTTTCTCTGGATGTTGTCCAACAGCTGTCTGGTTGTCAACATGTGAAACGGTCTGTCCATGATCACCTTGTTGAGAAATCACAGATCCAAAATGGGTCTCGTTCCTCCGGTCCTTTTGGGAACCAGGAAGTAACGTGAGTAAAACCCTGTGTTTTCTTCTCCGTTGGGAACTCTGGAGATTACCTCTTTTATCAGAAGTTCCTGGACTTCTGCATTTAGGGATGAGATTTGGTCTGGTGATGACAGGATCGTCTCTAAAATTCCTTAGAACAGAGGGGGTCGGGTTGCAAATTGCAACGTGTAACCCTAGCTTAACACCCTGGCCATCCATCTGTCTGGCGAGCATGTTTTTAGCCACTCCGCGTAACGTTCGTGGAGTGGACGCGTGTTTAAGTGATGCGCCATGTTTTGTACAGATGTCATCCAGTCCGCCACCTCGACCGCCGTCATGTGTCGCGGGAATGTTTTCCATGTGACCCAAGGCGAGGCTTCCTCGAAAAGGCTCTGAACGCGCCCGTGTGCTGCATTCGGACCGCGGATCCACCTTCATGTCTAGGTGAGCTGGTGTGTGTTGAGGAGAAGCATGTGGAAGCTGATGACGCCGTGGGGCCGTGCGTTTGACGCCACTGCGGTGAAACGTGTGTCGCTTCTGCCGCGAGCTGTGTCCCGCGCTGGGTTCGCTTTGAGATCTCGCATCTATGCCGCCATGAGCGGGCGAGCGCTGTGAAGCAGTGAGCGCGACTTCATCTATGCCGTGCCGTTTGAGTGAATGCTGCGAGCCCCGCGGGAGCACACGTTTTCTCTGGTGGGACGCGCGCCGCTCTCGCTGGAAGCGAGGTTCGTCACTGGGTTCGCTCAGCTGTCTCACGCTTATGTTGCCGTCAGCGGCTGAGTGCTGAGATGCGGTGGATGAAGGCTGCCCACACCGCGGCGGCACGCGTTTGCTTTGGTGCGGCGTGTGTCGCTCTCGCTGAGAGCGAGGTCCGACCCGACCTGCGGTCCCACATTTATGCCGATGTGGGCTGGTGAACACCGGGGAGCTGTGTGTGCACCATCATCAACGTAACGCCGTTTGGGTGAAGGCTGTTTGCGTCGCGCGAGTGCGCGTTTGACACCGCTTGGGTGAGGATCGTGCAGCTCGGGTTGACAACAACTTATTTCGCTTACTATTGTGTCGTGTAAGCATCTCGTCATGTCTTGGAGCACTGGTGAGTTAAAAAACCCTTATTTAAGGATACCAGCTCGTTATGTGTGGAGGATGTGTGCGCAGCCGCTGTGAGTTCATCCGAGCTTACAGACTGGCTAAAAATAGACACTTTGATCATGAATGATGTTTTATTCAACATTTGTCATATTTACACACACCCTCCGCAGACCGTCATTTTGAATCTTTTCCCCCATGAGCTCTGGGATTTGTTGGCCCAGGGCGCCGTTTGCTTGGGATCTCTGGGAAAAACATTGGTCACTCTGTTGCCTTGATGAAAGGGGCCGGTCTCTGACGGACGGGGCTGAAGCTCAGCGAGACGGCCGTGGAACGTCTTGCCACCGGCTCATTTCGTGTGGAGGGTATGAGAGGGAG
Source organism: Nematolebias whitei (assembly GCF_014905685.2). Classification (NCBI taxonomy): domain Eukaryota; kingdom Metazoa; phylum Chordata; class Actinopteri; order Cyprinodontiformes; family Rivulidae; genus Nematolebias; species Nematolebias whitei. The sequence continues at coordinate 44,093,940 of NC_056507.1, forward strand.
CCACTGTCAGGTCATCTGAGCTGACAGACAGGCTAAAAATAGACACTTTAATCATTAAATGGTGTTTTATTCCAAACTTGTGTCACCTTCACACACATCCTCCGTCAAAACTGTCATTTGCTCTGCCATTTGTTGTCCTAGAGCGCCATCTGTTGGCGGTCTCAGGGAAATGCTGAAAACTCCGTCCTCCAGCTGCGATGCGGGCCGGCAGACAGCAAAGAGGTGCACTGGTTGGGGATGACGTCAGCTGCCCTGCAGACGGAGCATACGTCTCCTCCCGCCTCTGAACGTGCACGCCAACAGCGTAACGTGTTGTTCGCTGCGGCCGTCTGGAACGCATGCTGGTGAGCTCAGTTGGAGATCGGTGTCACTGTCTGGGTTACGCTAACTGGAGACGCGGGATGCTGGTCCACCTGGACATCTTGCTCCGATAAAAGCCTCCGTCAGGCTCGGCTCCAGGGGGCACTGAGGGAATTTCCGCTCAGTGAAACCCCTGCTCTGGAGATGGCCGCGGACTGTGGAGAGACCGGCCCCCCAATCTACTAAGAAAGCCAGCTGTGGCCTCGTCCCGTAGGATGTCCTGTTGGGAACTTAGGCCAGATGGGAACAGGACGGTGAGCCGGATTGGAGCCTAGAAAAAACCTTCCCGCCGGATCATCCAAACTGGTGGGAAAGGCGCGGGACGTAAAAAAGGGTCCCTTAATGTCAACAGCCTCCTGGATTACGCCGGTCAACCCCAGAGGGCGCCGTCGGCCGGGAGCGGTGTGATCGCCGATGCGAAACGAGGTGGGATGAGGTGAGCATTCGCTCAGCCCCCCTCCACCGACACAGCAGGTGGGCGTGGACTAAATTTTTCAGTGCAATGCTTTGCATAACAGGATAAAACCCACTAAGCGACAGCCTTAAAGGGCGAAGCCTATATGAAATAGAACTGTGCGCACCCCCGCCTCACCTGCCTGCACTGACGAAACTCCAAGTTAGCAGCTTGCTAGCTGAAAAGCTAAACGCAACGTCTTCCCTCATGCTGACTGGCTCAAAAACTGTCGGAACAAAGCTCTCAGCTCAGATGTGTCTGTGTCCCTCCCACTCTAAAACAGTGCACAGCTCAGATGTCTCCATTCATGCCTTCACCTTTACAACTTGAATATCGCAGCATACTGTGTACAACAGTGTACCATACGTCATCCAACACTGTGTGGTTAGATGATGTATTATGTCATGAAATTAGCATATCGTGGTATAATTTATTTTTCTGGGCAAGTTTTGTTTACCGGTATTATTGTGAATGATATGATATGGCCCAGCCCTATGGGGGAACGTAGGTCTTTTCAGACGTTGATTTGAGGAAAAAGTCCACGTTGACATGGAGCGCATTCAGTGTTTACATGAAATGTTGGTTACGTACTGTAACCCCAGATTCTAAGAGTATAGGCGTAGCCCTTTAAGAGCTGTCGCTTAGTGGGTTAAGGGCGAAGCAGACATGGTCCTCGCCTCACTGGGTCCATTCGAACACCATATGGAGCGGTAGCTTGCCCAAAAAACGTCTTGTCACTCAGCTCTCCATGTGCGTAATTATGCGTTCCATGCACAGACGCATGCTGTGTAGTTATGCGTTCTGAGTGCATGAACACCCCGGAAACTTTCAACAGGGAAAGGAAGATGCTGAAAAAGGCCATGAATCAACCGATTCACGGCTGAACAATATAAACAGATTAATAACAGGTGAGCTGATTATTAATCAAATTAACTGATTGGTAACAATAGTCATGAAGTGATTAATGACAATAGAACCAAAATAACAGTCACAACTTGTGGCTGATAACATCTCACACTGTAAATGCATGCAGTCATATGTGAGTTTAAACGGGGTTCCCTGAAACGACAATATTCATTCTGTTAAAACACTAAGGACAGAATGTGTCATGGAACGAGCCGTCACATCACATAAATAGAAATGAATAAATGAGCAGGGTGTTGACCACGCGGCCGCAGTGCAAATATCCTGCATTGACATACCATTATGCAGAGCAGTCGAAGATGCGACACCTCTGGTTGAATGCGCCCTGAGATTGACAGGAGGCTCTAAATCTGATGCTGTGTAGGCTTCAGAAATGGCCTCACACAGCCAGTGTGACAGGCACTGGGTGGATAATGGGCGACCTGCAGATGCATCTCTATAATGTACAAACATATGTTGAGTTTGACGCATTGCAGCTGTGCGCGCTATGTGACACATCAACGCCTGCACAGGACAGAGAAGATGGAAAGATGCTTCTTCTTCTGATTTGTGTGTGTGTGTGTGTGGGGGGGGCTCGTGATGTTTTAGTCATAAAAGCTGGATTCGGTCTTAGATCAGCTGAGCTGCCGTCAGCCTGAATTCTAAGACATGACGGAGCGACAGAGGGCAGATAAATCACTCTCCCTCTTAGCGGATGTTAAAGCCAGCAGCAGGGCTGTTTTAAGAGACAATAATTTAATTGGAACCTGATTCAGTGGCTCGAATGGAGCTTGATCAGGGCCCGCAGGACCAGCGTTAAATCCCACTGTGGAGCAAGTGGGTGTGAAACAGGCCTGTGTCTCTGCACACCTTTTAAAAAAAATGCTTCATCAGCGGATGATTAAAAGCTGTTCTGTCTCCAAACCCTTTGTGACAGGAAGAGATGGCTGCAGCATACGTTTAATTGTGCTGAACGCCAAATTTCTGTCCATCAGCTGCTGTAGAAAGGACAGCACGCCGCCTTGTGGACATGAGGTTGCCTCTACACCTTTCTCTGTTCACCTTTTACAAAACTCTTCATCAGCGGATGATTAAAAGCTGTTCTGTCTCCGAAAAACCTTTGTGACAGGAAGAGATGGCTGCAGCATACGTTTAATCGTGCTGAACGCCAAATTTCTGTCCATCAGCTGCTGCAGAAAGGACAGCACGCCGCCTAGTGGACATGGGTTTTTCCAGTGTTGGAGATCTGTTCTCACGTTGGGAGGAACAGTGATTGTCCGTCTCTTTTGCCTCACTGGATCCACGCGCAGACAAGCAAACCATCTCTGGAGGCGTCTCATGTGTAGTAAGCCCAGCGGGCCACTGTGTGAGCTGATGGCATCGTTCCTAACATCTTCATGATGGAAAATAGCTGTTACTACTCTGCCCAGTCTTACGTGGCAGAGCTGAACTCTAGAGTGTTGATTCTCGTCTGTGATAAAGGAATAAACGAGCCCTCATGGTGGTCGAGTTTAGCTCCACTCCCAGATAACAATCGTCTGGGCCGGGAGAATCGAGCTTTTTCCCAATTTGTGGCGAAGCCCAGAATTAGCGGGTGTGACGTCAGCACCTGAGCCTGTGCCACTGCTTCCCGTTGTCAACATGTGAAGTGATCTGCCCACGATCGCCTTGTTGAAAACTGACAGGTCCAAAATCGTTCTCGTTCCTCCTGTCCGTTTGGAACCAGGAAGTAATGAGTAAAAAAAACTGTGTTTTCCTCTCTGTTGGGAACCCCTGGACTTCTGCCTTTAGGGATGAGACCAGGTCTGGTGATGACAGGACCGTCTCTAAAAACTCCTCCAAACGGAGGGGTTTGGGCTGTAAGTTGCAACGTATAACCCCTGCTATCAGCTTGGCCATCCATCTGTCTGGCGAGCAAGCTCTCAGCCACACCACGTAACGTTCGTGGAGTGGGTGCGCGTTTAGGTGGTGCGTCATGTTTTTATGGACGTCAGCCAGTCTACCGCCCCGATCATTGTCATGCGCCGCGGAAGTGTGTTCCGCGTGACCCAAGGCGAGGCTTCCTCGAAAAGGCTCTGAGCGCTCCTCTTTGCCGCGCTCAGGCTGCGGGTTCACATTCATGTCTTTGTGGACCGGCGTGTGTTGAGGAGAGGCATGTGAAAACTGTTGGTGCCGTGGGAGCATGCGTTTGACACTACTGCGGTGAGACGCGTGCCGCTCCTATGCGCGCCTTCATCAATGCCGCGTCGTTTGAATGAAGGCTGCAGGTGCCGCGGAAGCACGCATTTGCTTTGGTGAGGCGCGTGCCACACCTGCTGAGAGTGAGGTTTCTCACTGGACCTGTTCTGCGGTCTCACATTTATGCTGATGCAAGCGGGCGAGCGCTGAGAGGCGCTGCGAGCGCCTTCATCAATGCCACATCGTTTGAACGAAGGCTGCAGGCGCCGTGGAAGTGTGTTCCACGTGACCCAAGGCAAGGCTTCCTCGAAAGGGCTCTGAGCGCGTCCCTGTGCCGTGCTCGGGCTGCGATTCACATTCATGTCTATGTGGACCAGCGTGTGTTTAGGAGGGGCGTGTGAAAACTGTTGGCGCCATGGGAGCACGCGTTTGACACCACTGCGGTGAGACGTATGCTGCTCCTGTGCGCACCTTCATCAACGCTGTGTCGTTTGGCTGCAGGCGCCGTGGAAGCACGCGTTTGCTTCGGTGAGACGCGTGCCGCTCCTGGAAGTGTGCAGCTTGGGCTGAAAAATGAGTTATTCCACTGAACTCATTCTGCGGATCACATTCACTTCGACTGTTGTGTCAAGCGAGCGTCTCGTCCTTATTTGGAGCAACGGTGATTCTGAAAAACCTTTTTTAAAGGCCACCGGCTCGTTTTGTGTGGAGGATGTGTGAAGGAGCCGCTGTGAGGTCATCCGAGCTGACAGACTGGCTAAAAAACAGACACTTTCATCATTAAATTATGTTTTATTCCAAAAACTCGTGTCATCTTTACACACATCCTCCGCAAACCGTCATTTTGAATCATCTCTCCCGTGAGCTCTGCGGTTTGTTGTCCTAGGGTGCCGCCTGTTGGCAATCTCAGGGAAACGCTGAATCTCCGGTTGCTGGGATGAGAGAGGCTGATGTCTGATGGGCGGGGCTGGCGTAGCGGAGCGGGAAGACGCTGCTTCCGCCGTGGAACGTTTTGAAAATTGTCCCGAACAGCGCATCCGTCGTTGATGTGGGCCCTCCAACAAAAAAGCTTTCTGCAGCTCTTCCGAGAGGGAGGTGGAGTGACGGGCCAGGTGGACCTCTAGAAAACCTTGTCCTCCGGCTGCAATACGAGACCGGCAGACAACAAAAGAGGCGCACAGGTTGAGGATTATGTCAGCTGCCTTGCAGAGGGAGCGCTGCGTCTCCTCCAGCTTCTTGAACATTGTACGCCAGCAGTTTAACGTATTGTTTGCTGCGGCCGCCTGGAATGCACACTTGTGAGCTCGGTTGGAGAGCGACATTACCATCTGTCATGCTTACCCGGAGGTGCAGGACGCTGGTCCAACTTGGACATCTTGCTCCGAAAGCCTCCGCCAGGCTTGGCTCCAGGGGGGCACCGAGGGAATTTCCGCTCGGTGAAACCCCTCCACTCTGGTGATGGGCGCGAACATGAGAACCGGCGCTCCATTCTACTAGGACTGGCTGCGGCCTCGTCCCAGTAGGACGTCACTGCTGGGAAACGAGGCCAGATGGGATTAGGACGGCGAGCCGGAATGGAGCCCAGAAACCTTCCCGCTAGATCATCTGATCTGGGCGGGGGAAGGAGAGGGACGGAAAAAGTCCCTTCATGTCAGCCGCCTCCTGGATTATGCCGGGCAGCTCCAGAGGGGGGCACCGACGGCTGGGAGCGGTGTGGTCGTCGATGCGAAAAAAGGTCCGGGGGGGGTCAGCATTCGCTCAGCCCCCCTCGTTCTGACACTACGCTCTCCAGGAGGGTGTGAGCAGCGGGGAGCTGCTGCTGACGTCGCCTGTCCCGGAGGAACCATCCGATTTGCTCCGAGAGTCGGCGATAAAAGGAAAATTACAAGATGGCGTCGTCCAGCGTGTAGCGACCTGCCACTTATAAATACTCCTCGGCGCTTACCTTGAAACAAGACAGCTCGTCTGCTTCTCCTCGGGGAGGAGAACTCACCGGGATGGCAGGAGGTTGGCGTGGCGGGGCCACAGGCAGTCTTAACTAAGGTTGGTCAAGCTAGACAATTTTCCTTCTTCGTTCTTCTGACAGTGCTATTAGCTTGCTGAAGAAAAATGGGAGCCGATTACCTGCTCTTAACGTAATTCATACGGACCGGGTGGGGCCCACACAGCAGGTGAGTGTGGATTTAATTGTTCAGTGCAATGCTTCACATGACGGGATAAACCCACTGAGCGACAGCTCTTAAAGGGCGAAGCCTATACGAAATAGAACCAGGATACCCCCACCCCCAAATCTGCTGTAGTTGCCATGCCAGGTCATTAGTTGGTGCTGTTAATTTTGTACATTCACCTAATGCACATGTGCACTGCCTGGGACTTCTGTCTGTAAGGACTTTCCTCTGGGCTCTAAGCCCATTAGCAACAAAACTTAAAGCTGGATTTTGGATACGAGTCGACAGATTTGATGCCAAGCAGGACTGTTTCATCTAACAGCTCGACACTGGTCTCTGAGCGAACGAGCACTGACGAGGATGATGTCAGGCTTCCCACTCCGGTGGTAATCAATAGCCGTTGAGCAATGCTACAGCATGTAAATCAGTGTTCTTAATAACGTTTGTTTCAGTTTACTTCATTTACACAACAACCAACTATGTTTTTATTTTAAATTTTCCTGCGAGAAGCTATCCTCCCACCAGAGGGACTGGTTCTGAAAGAGCATACACTTCAGCGTTGCAGGAGGACCGTGAAGAGAGGGATGTTGGAACAACTATTCACTTAAAATTCCCCTCAGTTCTTTTTTCTAATCCATTCAATGTTTTAAGCTGCATTAAGCAAAGGAGTGACAGCCTGAACAAGCCAGATAAACAACATGGTGCCAGTACCCAGGATGACAAGACAGAGAGAGTCCAGTTCATTAATGTAGTTTACAGTTCAGGTTAATGTGTTTTTAATATTGTTCTGTTTTCTTATCAGTGTTTGTGTGACATGCAATTTGTGGTGTTGAATTAATAAATAAAAACAAAACCTAATGTCTTCATTTTCATCTTCAATAGCATGCAATATGTTTTACATCATCATCAGTTTGTCACAGAATTTGAATTACATAATGTCCATATAGCTTCATTTAGCTTAAATAGCTTAATTACATCTCCCACCACTAACAGAAAATACTGTTTATTATTAATACTGTTATTATTTAGCACATTTTGGCAGCATGACAGCTTAGTGGTTAGCACTGTTGCCTCACAGCAAGGTCTTGGGTTCAATCCCCGGTCGAACCTGGGGTCTTTCTGTGTGGAGTTTGCATGTTCTTCTCGTGCTTGCGTGGGTTTTCTCCGGGTACTCAAGTTTCCTCCCACACAGACCAAAAACATGCATGTTAGTCTGCCTTCAGGCCCAGGCCTCCCTTGCAAAAGAGATCTGTGATCTCAGTGGGATTTGCCTGGTTCAATAAAGGTTAATAAAATAATAAATACATTTTTTATGTTGTAGTCCAGCACGACGTGTGAAATATACGCCTCGACAGGCTCATTCAATAAATAGTTATTAGAACTGGATCCGACTGGCATCTCATCCGAACACCAATGTTGTTCACAGTAGCTACATTCCAGCGTACATCAAAATATATTCCATCATTCGTAGCTCAGAAAGCAGTATGTTATACTCCGCCGCCATTATTGATAGAAATATGCAATTGGTCCACGCGTGCGTAAAATATACGCCTTTAGTGTAGTGTGCATGTGTTAACAACTCTGCGAGAGGTTTCTCGAAAACCTCCGGATTCAGCGAGGGTGGGGGCTGGTGTTGTATAAATGAACAGTCGAACTGCAGAGATAAAGAGGCAGTTTCACTCAAATTTTGTGCCATGTAAACGCTCCCACAGAGTGGAGATTTTCGGGGGAATCCCCAAGGGAGGCATGAAGAGCTCTGCAAGTGTGACGTGGCACATGCACACTCCAGGCGGCTGCAGTCCAAAGTTTTTCCGCTCTAACAACAGTTATAATAAATAACAATAGTTATAATAAATAACTACATATATAATAAACAACATATATAATAACAGTAAAAAAAAATAACAGTTCTAATAAACAACAACAGCTATAATAAATAATGACAGTTATAATAAATAACAGCAGTTATAATAAATAACAGTTATAATAAATAACAGCAGTTACAATAAATGACAACAGATATAATAAACAACAGATATAATAACAGTTCTAATAAATAACAAACATTCTAATAAATAACAGATATAATAAATAACAACAGTTATAATAAATAACAATAGTTATAATAAATAACAACAGTTATAATAAATAACAACAGATATAATAAACAACAGATATAATAACAGTTCTAATAAATAACAGTTCTAATAAACAACAACATTTCTAATAAATAACAGTTCTAATAAACAACAACAGCTATAATAAATAACAACAGTAATAATAAATAACGACAGTAATAATAAATAACGACAGTAATAATAAATAACAGCAGTTATAATAAATAACAGTTCTAATAAATAACAGTTCTAATAAACAACAACAGTTCTAATAAATAACAGTTCTAAT
>NC_056507.1:44102418-44106792 GCF_014905685.2 Nematolebias whitei
AATAAATAACAACAGTTATAATAAATAACAGCAGTTCTAATAAATAATAGCAGTTCTAATAAATAACAGTTCTAATAAATAACAACAGATATAATAAACAACCACAGTTATAATCAATAACAGCAGTTATCATAAATAACAAGATATAATAAATAACAGATATAATAAATAACAACAGTTATAATAAATAACAACAGTTATATTAAATAACAACAGATGTAATAAATAACAATAGTTATAATAAATAACAATAGTTATAATAAATAACAATAGTTATAATTAACAACAGTTGTAATAAATAACAACAGTTATTATAAATAACATTTATAATAAATAACAACAGTTATAATAAATAACAGATATAATCAATAACATTTATAATAAATAACAACAGTTATAATAAATAACAGTTATAATAAATAACAGTTATAATAAATAACAACAGTTATAATAAATAACAACAGATATAATAAATAACAGATATAATAAATAACAACAGTTATAATAAATAACAATTATAATAAATAACAACAGATATAATAAATAACAACAGATATAATAAATAACAACAGTTATAATAAATGGCAGAGAGCAGTGTTTTTATGATACTCACCCTTTTTCAGCATGTAGGAGCAAAACTAATAAAATCCAGTTACAAAGAGACGTTAGTGTGTTTACCAGTTTGGACTAACTGTGGTCATGCAGATGCAGCATGTTCTATGAATGCAGCTGAGTCTCGGGGTTGCCAGATAAATTTAAAATGTCTTATTTATCCCCTCCTTTCTGTGCACATGTTCAACAAACACAACATACACCTCATCTTAAAATATCTTTACTCAGCACATCTGACAGTTTAGGTCAAAATACTATCATTTTAAAGCCACAGTACTATAGTTCGTCATTTCTTATCTGGCAACCCAACTGACATGGAAACTACAGCATTTTTCATGTAAACCTGCTCATTTTTTGTTTATCACCCCCAATAAACAGAGAAAAAATACAAACGTTTCCAGAGGTTGTTCTGTGTCAATGGGGCCTTACAGCAGGTGGATCACTTTGATCTGGTCATTTTAAACATGCAGGACAGTGGACCACAAGGATCCTTTTTATTTTTTCAAAGAAGCAGCTAGTGATGCAAGTTCTGAACAGTTAGAAGTGTCTGCAGAGCAGCATGCACACGTGTTTTTTTTTTTTTATAAAATCAGTTTTTGTTGATTGACATGTCTTGGCCCCTCGAAGTCCCTTCAACTTTTTGACAGTTAGTGCTCCTTAGGGAGAAGACCTTATTTAACTGCTTAAAAAGACTCTTTAAATATTCTTTTTCACAATAAACTAGTCAGTCCTATAGAGCTATCTCAGCCTGAAATACAATTTTCAAATCTAATTTACTTTAAATTTGATATCCTTACAGGTCTTTTGTTTAAAATGAAAACTCTACATTTACAGTAATTTATTTATTTATTACAATAAAGACAATTTTTATTTTGTGGCATTTTTTGGAATAAATGACGTTTCCCTCTCGTCTTCCCTTCAGATCCTGTAGCTGAAAATAAAGCGTTTTCAGTTAAACTTACTGTATTCAACTCTCTCATTTTATAAATCTCTCATGGTGTGTTTTGAAAGCTTTTTTATCTCCTCTCTCCTTTGCACACCTGTGTGTCTTGCAGAAGGTAAGCTGAGATTCTATAAACGCAGACTTTTGCATCTTTCTCTTTGTTTCAATCCGTCTTCCTCTCACTCCGCCACAAACACGTTGGATTTGAGAGGTTGCTGTATTCGATGTGCTCCTAGCTTTGTCTGCTGTGTTTTTGTCCCCTGTCACGAAGCAAAGAGGGGGAATTGAAAATACCCTTTGTCCATGCATGATGTGAGCAAGATGGCTCCAAAAATAATGCCTCTTTTCCATTAGTGCCACTATAGCACGGTACAGCTGGTTAGGTAGACGGGGTGTGGTGGGGCACCCCGCTTGTATAATGGTAGGGGAAACACTTCTTCATCATTTGATGTATTTACACTCATTGTGTCCACATTTATTGTTCAATTTAGATATGTGGTTTTGTTTCTTGTATACAGATTATTTTATTTATTTTAGCTTTGTTTTAAAGTGTAATTCTTGTTTTGTGATTTGTACATCTGTGGGTTAGAATAAAGTTGAACTGAAGGCTGTAGCTCTTCTTAAAAACATAGTTGAGGGAAATATTCCTGAGAGATCCAATAATTTTGTCTTTTTATGATTTTTCCAGCTGAGTTAACTTTAACAAATTATTTAATAAAGTCATTAATGTGAAAACAGAATTTCATGATAAAGCCAGCACAGTTTATTTGTTTTTATCTTCATTCATAAATTTTTAAAATTAAATTAAATTAAATTTTTTTATACATGAAATGTTTTTAAAAATCGTTTCCACCCTCCTTACCAGGCCGGTCCTGGTCTGACCTTGCCTGCCGGGGCTTGGGGTCCGACCTTGCACGCTCCTGCAGGTCGGCAGCTCAGAGGATCCTCTGCAGTGACAGGTGGAGCTTGGAGTCAGGGAGGTGACGCCTTGCCCGGCCTGAGGTGGAGAGGACCGCCAGCGCTCCATCTAGCTCGCTCTGAATTTTGTTATCGGTCACCAAGCACAACAAACGCCTGCACTTCAGCATTAGACCACAGCGTTGTCATTATTGTTTTTAAAAATAGCTCCAGTCGCTCCTCGAGTTCGAGTTATTGCAAATGGAGGATCTGGTTGTTGTGAAAGTTTCTCAAATAAACAATGATTCCACCCCCTGACCAATCAGTGACCAGCGGTGTTCTGACGTCACGTTTTCAGGCCAGCATGGTACGCTTGGAACCAGAGCCAAGTTGGTCCTGAAAAAGTGGCTGGTTCCACGAATCGTTAGTGGAAAAGCCTTGGAACCATGACGAACCGTGCCGTAGAGGTGCTAATGGAAAAGGAAATGGAAAAGTGAAGTACCAACTTCCCTTTTGGTGTGTGGCTACATCTAGGCGTAAGAAATGTTCCTTTCAAAAAGTGGGTTGCCGTATCAAAATCCAAGATGGCTGCCACCTTAGATGTACGTGCGAACTTTGTTAGTTGAATAACTTGAAAAATAAGTGATGTGTCGACCTCACATTTTGGTGTGAAGCTGCAATGAAGTGTAAGAAATGTTCCTCTCAAAAACAGGGCTGCCATGTCAGAATCCAGTCCAGAAAAACACTCGTGTAGAAAACTACAAAACATTTACTCTTCAAATGTCTTAGCGACAGGGGACATCTTCATACCATTTGTTTATTGGTTCTGTGCAGCTTTTCATTGTTTTGATTGATCACAGAAGCAGAATATAAAGCTGCACTTGCAACGCTGGCTTTTAAACAGATGTGTTTTTTTATTTGGCATTTTCTTGTAAACCAGTGAATCACTCAAAACGCAGTTTGTAGATAAAATAATAAGCTTTAATTGTATTCAGAACAATCCATGGGAATCATCTGGGTTCTGAAGCCGTGTTGCTACAATAATAAATGCTTCTCAACTCTTTGTAAGATTTCATGTTTTAATCAAACTGTTCTGCTTCGCTCTGCTTCACCTGGATGTTTCATGCACATCTGTAGTTCTACGATAAGACCATCTGTCACATGATCTGTTGTCACAAGGCTCCCAGTCTGCACTGTACAGTCTAATCTCCACTTTATATCTGATATTACATGTATTAATGTGTCGTTTCTTGGGGTCCTCTATAGGTCTGCCAGCATCCAAACTCCAGAATGAGAGAGTGGGGGGCTGAGGCACTGACAGCACTCATCAAAGCTGGCCTTGCCTACAAACATGACCCTCCACTGGCCCAAAATCAGGTAGGTGATGAAATGAGGAAAAGAAAATGATGAACATTATTAAATCATTATTTATCTTAGGTCTTTCAAAGACCTTAAAGTTCGTAGAGCTTTTTCTCCTGCTTTTTGTTTTGTCTAGCAACTGGTAAATACTGTAACTCTTCTGTATTACTGTAATTTTCAGTGTATAAGCCGCTACTTTTTTTTTACACGTTTTGAACACAGCAGCTTATACAATGCTGTGGCTTTTTTTTATTTTTTTTTACCTCGCTCATAGTTAAATACAGGTTGAATGGTTACTGTACGCTACTGAATGGACTAACACATGAACACAAACACTACGTAGGCTAACAAGAACAGACTCATCACTAAAACAACGATGCTGAACAGCTAACCGAAATGATTAACAATGAACATATATTTTACCCATAATCCCTCTCTGTGGCCATGTGACCAGCAGTCAACCACAATGAACCAATGAGGTACCGTACTATTAGGAGGACCCCCCCCCCCCCCCCACACACACAAGTGAGACATGCATTGATCAGACTACCTGTTTAAATAAA
>NC_056507.1:44106892-44111200 GCF_014905685.2 Nematolebias whitei
CCAAGAGAGACGTGCATTGATCAGACTACCTGCTTAGTGTTTGACTAAAATCCTTACTTGGTTCTCAAAAACGTTTCTCGTCACAAAAGCTTCTTCAGAAATAAATAAGCGTTTTATTGAGAAGTTAAACATACTTAAATATATAAACAAAGTCCTGTTCCTTTAATTAAAGCACTAGAAAAAAAAATCCAGAATCTTCCCTATTGTCCAAAATAAACCAGAAGATTTGCCAGATTTAAACAATCATAAATTTAACCTAATTTCATCTTTTTGTGTTCATCCACTAATTTACCATTTTTAATAAAGCAAAAACATTTTTTAAATAAATAGTTAACAAAATATCTGACAAGAACTGGGTTTAGGGATTCAAACCAGATCACAGACAGCAGGAAGGTGAGGTCTTAGTCCTTGGACCGGTACAATCTGAAGAGATAGCAAAGTTAATGAACAAGAGTTCAATTGTAATTCTCAGATTGTTCTGATGACAGTCACCAACCTCCACAGACAGATGAGGGAGCGGTTCCTTGAAGGAGTTGGTTCTGGTGACTTCACCGGTGGTGAAGATGAGCCGGTTTTGAGACTGAGCTGAGCAGTGAGCAGCAAGGGGAGAAATCCAAATGGCAGGTTCAGAGAAACAGACAAGGTCGATACACGGGTGGTCAGAGATCCGAAGCCTAACTTGAGACGAGATCCAAAAATCATGGTCGTTATAGAGGAAGCCGAGGTCATTTCCATAAGCAGAACAGATAATCCAAAACAGACAGAGGAATCCATGGGGCAGGCGTGCGGTCAAAACCAGGAAGACAAACGAGACTAGGGCATGAATGCTGGACATTTACTTACTGTGAGGCTTTCAATAATCTGGCACCGAGTAGTTTGGCTGTGGGGTTTAAATACAGGTGACAACAGGTGAGCTGCATGAGGGCTGATTGCAGTGACTCAGCAGAGTGGGGGTGGTTAATTGAGCAGAGCAGGAAGTGCAGTAAGATGGGTGATAGGCATTACAGAGACTTTGTAACAACCCAGGGTATGAATGAAAAGAGAAACATGGCAGGTGGGAGCAGAAACGTGACATAGTCCCACCCCTAAGGTCCGGCTCCTGACAGACCTCCAGGTTGGTTAGGGTGAGAACTATGGAAGTCACGGATGAGTGATTTGTCGAGGATGTTGCGGGCAGGAACCCATGACCGCTCCTCGGGCCCATAGCCCTCCCAATCAACTAGGCAATGGTAACCCCGACCCCACCTTCTGGAGCAGAGTATTCTCCTGACAGTGAAGGCTGGAGCCCCATCGATGAGTCGGGCAGGATGTGGGGGCCCAGAGGAGGGCCCAAAACGTGATGATACCAAGGGCTTAACCCTGGAGACGTGGAAGGTTGGATGGATCTTGAGTGAGCCGGGTAGCTGGAGACGTCCTGCCACAGGGTTTATTACCTTGGCTATGGGGAATGGACCCACAAAGCAGGGTGCCAATTTATGACACTCAACCCTCAGGGGAAGGTCTTTGGTTGAGAGCCAGACCTTCTGGCCTACCTGGTACGTGGGGTTCTGGGAATAACGTTGGTTGGCACCCCTGATATAGACAGCTGATGTCTTAACAAGAGCTCTTCTTGCTCTTCTCCAGGTCCGTTGGCACCTAAGAGCTGCTCTGTGGGCAGACGGTACTTGAGCCTCTCTCCCCTGAATAGAAAACTGTGGTGGTTAGAACCCAAAAACTGTGTGGAAAGGAGACAAACCTGATGCCACTGAAGGTAGGGTGTTGATGGCGTGTTCCGCCCATGGCAGGTTAGTAAACCACTTGGTTGGGTCCCCCTCGTACAAAAGGTAAAGCTTTGTCTCCACTTCCTGGTTGGCTCATTCGCTTTGGCCATCGGTCTTAGGATGGAAACATGAAGAGAGGCTCACAGAGATGCCCAAGAGGTTACAAAACTCCTTCCAAAAGCGTGATATGAACTGAGGACCACAGTCAGACACACTATCAGAAGGAAGTCCATGTAGGTGAAAAAGTCTTTAACTATGACCTACCCCAGTTCCTTGGCAGAAGGGAGTTTTTTCAAAGGGACTAAGTGGACCATTTTAGAAAAGCGGCCCACAATTGTCAGGATGACTGTTGCCTGAAGACGGTGGGAGACCTGTGATAAAGTCCATAGCTATATGAGACCAGGGACATGAGGGAATGGGAAGAGGACGTAGGAGACCTGCAGGTGGGTGTCTAGAGGTTTTAGCCTGGCAGCATAGATGACAAGATGAAACAAAGTCCTTGACATCACTAACCAGGTCCTTCCACCAGAACTGGGCTTTAACAAGGGCCAGGGTCTTTGTTATGCCAGGGTGGCAGAAAAGTCGAGACTGATGACAGAGTTCTAGTACCTTTTGGACATGATGTGCAGGGACGAACATCCGGTTCTTGGGACAGTCTGGTGGAGGTGGCTGGGTGTGTTTAGCTTGTTTAATCTCCTCCTCCAGCTATGTGATGGAGAGTCGCACCTTGTTGGGTAGGATGAACTCTACCTTTTTACTGGGGATGAGAGTCTCATTGTTCCCCATGATCCAAGAGAGGGCATCTGGTTTTACGTTCCTGGATCTCGGTCTGTAAGACAGAGTGACGTCGAACCGGCTGAAAAACAGAGCCCACCTGGCCTGTCTGGGGTTAAGTCTGTTAGCTGTTTTTAAATATTCCAAGTTCTTATGGTCAGTCCAAACCTGAAAGGGTTTCCTGGCACCCTCCAGCCAATGTCTCCACTTCTCGAGTGCTAGTTTGACTGCCAGTAGTTCTCGTTCATCTACACCGTAGTTGAGCTCTGCTGGAGAAAGACTTTTGGAGAAAAAAGGCACATGGATGAGTGTTACCTTCAGCATTACGTTGACTTAGAACTGCTCCAACCCCAGTACTAGAGGCATCGACCTCCACAGTAAACTGTTGTTCAGGGTCTGGTAAGTGCAATATTGGAGCTATAGAAAACAAATTTTTTAGCGTGTTGAAGGCATGTTCTGCTTGCTCGTTCCAACAGAAAGTGGTTTTTGAAGAGGTGAGAGCCTGAAGAGGAGCAGAGATCAAACTATAACCCTTTATGAATTTACGGTAGAAATTGGCAAACCCCAAAAATCTCTGTAATTGTTTCTTATACTTGGGTGCAGGCCAGTCCAGAACTGCTGAAACCTTGTTAATGTCCATTGTTGTTTTGTTAGGTGAGATAACAAATCCCAGGAAGGAAGTAGGAGATTGATGGAACTCACACTTTTCGGCTTTAAACAAGTTGTTTTGTAGCAGTCTTAATAGTACAGATCTAACATGTTTCTTGTGAGAGTTCAGATCTTTGGAGAAAATGAGGATGTCATCTAAATAAATAAACACAAATTGGTTAACCATGTCTCTGAGAACATCATCGACTAATGCTTGGAAAACAGCAGGAGCATTGGTGAGTCCAAAGGGCATTGCAAGATATTCATAGTGTCCAGTAGGGGTGTTGAAGGCAGTTTTCCATTCATCCCCCTCTTGAATGCAAACTAAGTGGTAAGCATTTCTTAAGTCCAACTTAGTAAAAATGGTTGCTCCTTGAATAAGATCGAAGGCAGAGGTCATGAGAGGTAATGGGTGTTTGTTTTTAACAGTGATATTGTTTAGTCACCGATAATCAATACAAGGGCAAAGGGACCCATCCTTCTTGCACAAAGAAAAAAACAGCCCCATCAGGGGATGCTGATGGACGAATGATACCAGCCTGAAGAGACTCATTAATATATTTTTGCATGGCTTGAGTTTCTGGCTCAGATAAAGCATACAAAGTACCCCTAGGTGGAGTAGTACCAGGTAACGGTTCAATAGAGCAATCATATGGTCTATGGGCAGGCAGAGAAGTAGCTTTTATTTTATTAAACTCCTTGAGGTCGTGATAATCTGTTGGAACCTTAGAGAGGTCATGATATGTCTCCTCAATTTTGTCTGGAGTTAAAGTAGGTGACACTGCATTAAATAAACATGTTGATGTAGTGGACTAGGCCTCCGACCAAAACCTGCCTCTGAAGACCTTCACGGGACAGGAACTGTTAATTCATTGATTTGAATCCAGAAATACAAATTAGCTCATCCAGAGACTTTCTAATTGTATCCTGAACTAATCAATTGAAAGAACACTCTCTTTTTTATATTATCATTACATTTTACAATATCTTGATAATGAAAAGTGTGTTTAGTTCATACCATTTTTAAATGTTAAAATGAACCACTCATTTTAAATCAACTGTGAAACAGTATTAATGAATTTTTAATCCTCATTCAAAGTAGAAATCAAGTTAAATGTCTATTTTA
>NC_056507.1:44111210-44112742 GCF_014905685.2 Nematolebias whitei
TCTGTCTGTTCCTAAACATTTCTGCTGTTTTCTTGACTTGAAAAAACCCTTTGACGTCACTAGAACCACACCCCTGTTGGTTGCTTCAACCAATCAGGACTTCCTAAAAGTGACCAGAAGCAGAACTCTTTAAAAGTCGACACTTCCTGGAACTGTTAGGCTTTTCTATGTCTGCTCAGTCTTCTGACTTCTTCTGAGTCTTTCTGGAGTACTGTGGAGTAGTTCTGGAGTTTTTCCACTGCTGAGTGGAACTTCGCACTCAGTTTTCCTGGCTGATGGAGTCATCTATCTCTGCAGGAGTCACGGCGCCTCGCTGTGGCTCCACCCGGCGAATGCCCTATAACTGCTGAGGAAGTTTGTTCTGTAGAACGGAGTATCTCACGACTTCTGCCGAGTCGCAGCCACCCTGAGGAGACGCTGAAAGGTAGTGTGCCAGGGACCTCTTGACTGCAGCGGACCCATTCTCTGCCAAGGTAAAGAGTCGTTCACGAACTTCACTACAAGTGTACCGCGGTGAACTGTGCTTGAAAGGAGCGTGTTGTTCTGGTCTACAGACATAAATCTTCCTCCATATATTTCCTTTAAACTCCTCCATAATTTCTCATCTTTAAACTTCTATCGTGCCAGTAATTAATCCAGATGCCTTCAGAAATGTCTGTTGTTTTTATTATGTAAAACATGCCAAGTTTTATTAATCAGAACCAGATCAGTCTAATCAAGTGTACAATGTTTTGATGTTAAATTTTGATTCTGTTCAATAAATGACCACATTTATTTTGATGGGTCAAAGAAAATTAACGTCTCATGTCACTGATTAAACCATCTACGCACAGTACCTCTGTCACATATCTCTAAAGTTGCTCGAAAAAGAGAGAACCCGTTAATTTAAAATATGACTGTAGTAGAGCTCTGAAGCTAATCGAGCCTTTTAGCACACTACATTGATAAACATTCCTAAGGCCAACCCACAATTTCTTTTTCTCTCCAGTTGATGTGAGGATTGTGTTTGCCAAGACATGTGGCACCAAGAATGACAGGTAATTGTGGGGAGTTAATAACAAAGAACTTTAATTGTTTCTTGGTGGTTGCCGCTGAGCTTTAAAGTGATAGGTACATTTTCAAGATGGGCTTTGTGCAAAGAGTGTCCATCTAAAGCCAGGATCTTATGGAGTTTGGTGGTTTGAACCAGTTCAATCCCCATAGATTTTGCAAACTGATCAATAAATTTGGTGTCAGCTCCAGAGTCGATAAATGCAGAGACGGGGAAAGACTTCTCACCTTGTACTTGGATCTCAGCTGGTAAAGTGAACAATGAGGTGGTCATGGGATGTCTGATATGACTCAGTAGGTTCCTCTTTCCTGTAGAGTCTGGTCTTTTTTTTTTTTTTTTTTAATTTTTATTTATCAGGAGAATATATAATTGACATTACATACATTAAACAGAATTTACATGACTTCTCCAATTTTTTCTTTTTTTTTTCCTTCCCCCTTTCCCCCCTCCCTCCCCTCTTCCCCTCCCTCCCCTTCCCCCC
>NC_056507.1:44112842-44116787 GCF_014905685.2 Nematolebias whitei
GGAGGGACCCAACAAACCAAAAGGAAAACAGTATTTCAGTCTTTCATTTATCCTCTAAAAACAAGTCACATGGTAATGTGATGAGTCAATCATATCAGTCTATACGCTATGAAGGTAAAGATTTTACATATGACACAAAGGGTGTCCACTTGTGGGTAAATTTTTCTGAACTACCTTTCACTGTTAGTAAAATTTTTTCCATCTTCAAGTATGATCTTACAGTATTAAGCCATTGTGATGTGGATGGTGGTGTGGGAGATTTCCAGGCGAGCAAAATACAACGTCTGGCAAGGAGAGAGCAAAAGGCCAAGACCTCCCCCTGCTGGCGGGATAGATTAAGTGTGGTCCCAGGAACTCCAAAAATAGCAATAAGTGGATCACTTTGAAACTGAATCTTAAAAACTCCTGAGAGTATGGAGAAAAAATATTTCCAAAACCCTTGCAGTTTTGGGCAGAAAAAGAACATATGACTTAAGTTGCAAGGTGAAGTCTGACATCTATCACACTGGTCTGGTATTGAGGGGAACATTTTAGATAAACGTGTTTTTGAGAAGTGTACTCTATTTATTACTTTAAATTGTATTAACTGTAGTCTGGCACATGGTGTACTCTGACGTACGCTGAGAATAACTTTATCCCACCATGAATCTGATAGTTTAACACCCAGTTCACGTTCCCATGCAGTTCTAGTTTTACCCGATGAGTCGGCCTCTATTGCCATAAGTTTTCCATAAATAATTGAAAGAGGAGATTTCAAATTGGGGCTCAAAACTAAGAGTTCAACCCATGGTGGGTCAGTAGGCAAAGTTAGAAAATTTTGAAACTGCGATGAAACGCAATGCCTAATTTGGAAGTAAAGAAACAAATGTGAAGTGGGTAGATTAAATTTAGAAGACAATTCTGAAAAACTAAGAAATAAACCATCTTCGTACAGGTCTCTCATTGTTCTAATACCTTTCTCATACCAAATTCTATAGGCAGCATTATTAGATGCTGGAGAAAAAATGTGATTCTTTAGTAACGGCATTTTATTAGAGGGTGATACAAATTTAAAGTGGGACCTAAATTGTGACCAGATCCTGAGTGTTGAGAGCACTATAGGATTTGTAGTAACTGAGGATAATTTAATTGGTAATGATGAATAAATAATTGAAGCGGGCGAAAAAGATGCAGAAATCGACTGAATTTCAAGTTTACACCAAATCAGATCAGGTGAATTTAACCAATAAGTCAGTTTATGGATATGTGAGGACCAGTAATACATTGTAAAATTAGGTAGAGAAAGACCCCCGTTTGTGGTGAACTGTTGTAATAAAGAAAGTCTCATTCTGGGGGCCTTTCCGTTCCATAAAAAAGATGAGACCATCTGATCCAGGGACCTGAAGAACTGTTTGGGCAAGAACAGAGGGATATTTTGATATAAAAACAAAAGTCTAGGTAGCACATTCATTTTGATAATATTAATCCTACCAATCAATGAAAGAGGGAGAGAGTTCCATCTCTGTAAATCTGATGCAATTTGGGAAACTAGTGAGGCATAATTCTGAGAAAACATTGAGGGCAAAGTACGTGTAATATTAATTCCTAAATACCTAAATCCCGAGGGACTGAGCCTAAAAGGGATATCAGAAGGCTTAAGCTTTAAAGCTAATGAATTCACTGGATAGCATTCACTTTTAAGTGAGTTAATTTTATAGCCAGAATATGATCCAAATTTTTCTAGAATATTTAAAATTGGGGGAAGACTCCGTAAAGGGTCAGAGACATACAGGAGAAGGTCATCTGCATATAAGGACAATTTAAGCTCGACACCAGAGCGGACGATTCCATGAAAAGAAGAAAGGGATCTTAGAGCAACGGATAGGGGTTCAATGGCTAACGCAAACAAGAGGGGAGAAAGAGGGCAACCCTGTCTAGTACCACGTCCCACCGTAAAATAATCAGATTGGACGGAATTAGTGAGAATACATGCTTGAGGGGATGTATAAAGTAGCTTGATCCAAGACACAAACCTCTCTCCAAAACCAAACCCATTAAGAACAGCAAAGAGATATTCCCATTCCACTCGATCAAAAGCTTTCTCGGCATCAAGAGAAATTATCACTTCAGGAGATTTAGAGGAATGAGTTGAAAAAATTGTATTCAACAGTGTACGAGTATTAAAAAACAACTGGCGACCTTTAATGAATCCATTCTGTTCTTGTGAAATAATCCGAGGGAGAACTGTCTCAAGCCGAGTCGCGAGTACTTTAGACAAAATCTTAAAATCCACATTCAAAAGTGAAAGAGGTCTATAGGACTCGCAGGCAGTAGGATCCTTATCCTTCTTTAACAGGAGGGAAATTGAGGCCTGAGTCAAAGTGGGAGGCAACAAGCCCTGCCCAAATGACTCATTATAAACCTCAAGAAGAAGAGGGGCTATTTTATCTTTAAATTTTTTGAAAAATTCGGCAGAGAAACCATCTGAGCCAGGTGTTTTACCACTTTGCATATCCTTAATTGACGCAAATATTTCTTCTAATTTAATGGGAGCTTCAAGTTGGTCAGAAAGCAATTTGTCTATCCTAGGTATGTCAATATCCTGAAGAAAGGCATATAGCTCATTTGAGTCTGCTTGTAGTTCAGACTTATACAAATTGCAGTAGAATTTTTTAAAAGTATCATTAATAGAGACAGGATCTGAAACAAGATTGCCCGACCGATCGTTGATTTGTGATATTATGTGAGAGCCGGCTTTTCGTTTCAATTGATGTGCCAGAAGTCTACTTGGTTTTTCCCCATGTTCATAATAAGTGGCTCGAGATCGTATCAAGAGTCGCTCCGCATCAGATGTAGTTAAAAGATCAAGTTCCATCTGAAGATCCTGTCGCTGTTTCAGCAAATCATGTGACGGATTAACGGCATTTTGCCTATCAATATTCTGAATTTTTGTTGATATTTCTGATATCTTAGTGCGTAGATTTTTATTAATATTAGCTGAAAAAGAGATAATCTGACCCCGAAGATAAGCTTTTAATGTTTCCCACAGTAGTGAGGGAGAAATTGTATCGCTCTTATTGAACCTTAGAAAATCATCAATTGATGATAAGATGAATTTATTAAATGGCTCATCTGATAACAGGAGAGTATTAAATCTCCAACGAGGACTAGAATTGGGTTTGTTTATAAAATTTATATCAATGCTTAGAGGAGAATGGTCTGAAATAACAATCGGATAGTATTCAGAAGACGTGACTCTCTGCATTAAAGAGCTATCAACAAAAAAATAATCTATACGGGAATAGGATTGGTGTATTTGAGAGTAAAAAGAATAGGTCCTTGTTAGTGGATTCCGTGTCCTCCATGGATCTACATATCCATTTTGGGACACAAAATCCAAAATAGATTTAGACATATTAGACTGTGTATAGGACCGAGATGAGGAGCGATCTAATGATGGATTCATTACACAATTCAGGTCTCCAGCTAGAATTAACAAATGAGTATCAAGATATGGAAGTGTGCTAACTAGATTGTTTATAAAATCTGGTTTATCAAAGTTTGGTGCATAAATGTTTACTAATAAAACAGGAGTGTGGAACAAGGAGCCTGCAATTATAAGAAATCTGCCATTTATATCCTTCATTATTCTTGATGCTGTAAAATGAATATTCTTATTAAATATTATGGCAACTCCTCTAGCTTTTGAGTTGAAGCTCGAATGATAAATCTCCCCAATCCATGGATATTTGAGCCTGACTTGATTTGAATTTTGCAAATGTGTTTCCTGTAGGAATATTGTGTCTGGGTTCAGGCGTTTCATATGAGAAAATATTTTAGACCGTTTCACTGGATTGTTCAGACCTTTAACATTCCAACTTAGGAATCTAACAGCAGGTGTTGAGGAAACCTTTAAATCACCAGACATGTGACTTGACAGGGATCAAAAATATTGCCATCCCTCCC
>NC_056507.1:44136787-44158337 GCF_014905685.2 Nematolebias whitei
CGCTATCGAAGCATCCTGGGCCTCCATAACACCTCAGCAGTGCCACAGGCTGATTGCCTCCATGCCACGCCGCATTGAAGCAGTCATTCATGCAAAAGGATTCCCGACCAAGTATTGAGTGCATAACTGAACATGATTATTTGAAGGTTGGCGTTTTTTGTATTAAGAACACTTGTCTTTCATTGGTGGGATGAAATATGCTAATTTTTTGGGACAGGCATTTTGGGTTTTCATGAGCTGTATGCCATAATCATCAGTATTAAAACAATTAAAGACCTGAAATATTTCAGTTGGTGTGCAATGAATCTGAAATATATGAAAGTTTCATTTTTATCATTACATTATGGAAAATAATGACCTTTATCACAATATGCTAATTTTTTGAGAAGGACCTGGAAGTCATGGGTTTTTTGCATAATTTACATGCCCTGCGACTGGCACACCGAAATTACTTGTTTTTTTTCCCACATATTTAAATAACAATTTTTGGCTGAGATATGACTGTTTTCATTCATTCTAACTGAAAATATTGAACACTACCATTAAAGCTGCTAGATGGCACTGGAGCAGTATGGCATGCCCTTGTGTCATGTAATAGGTGAATGTGGCTAATAATGACACAATCAGCTTGCCATAGCCTACCACCTTCGTTCAGCTTGCCTGGAGCAACCATCAACTCAACTTCATTTCACTGCACCGCCCTGGCGAAATGCAGCTAATTTGACCTTTAAAGTGCATTTATTAAGTAAAAGTTAGACTGAGACACATCTTTGCTATAATTCCGAGCAAAGAAACAATTCTTTTTAAGTGTTAATCTTTTTAAATTCTTGTTAAAGTCCT
This sequence comes from Nematolebias whitei, assembly GCF_014905685.2. Classification (NCBI taxonomy): domain Eukaryota; kingdom Metazoa; phylum Chordata; class Actinopteri; order Cyprinodontiformes; family Rivulidae; genus Nematolebias; species Nematolebias whitei. The sequence continues at coordinate 44,137,628 of NC_056507.1, forward strand.
CCCGTGCACACTCTCGCGACTGTCATTTGGCAGACAATCGATTTTTGGCACACCGGCCCACATTTCCGGGTTGTCAGTGATGTGTCAACGGTGACTCATAATAGTAGCGACTTATACGGTGAATCAACATATTTATGGATTTTTTCACTTTATTAGACATATTTGGACTGATGCGACGTGTACAGCGGAAAATACCGTAGATGGGGCGGCTGTGGCTGAGTGGTTAGAGCAGTCGTCCTCCAATGCAAGAGTTGTGGGGTTCAATTCCACCAGCAGTCACATGTTGAAGTGTCCTTGGGCAAGACCCTGAACCCCTCATAGCCTCTGATGTGTGTCCCATCAGTGTATGAATGTGATAAAGCTCTGATTCATCTTTGTATAGATATAGTAGTGCTGTATGAATGGGTAAATGAGGACACAAAATATGCTGTGAAGAGCTTTGAGTGTCTTGATCAGATAGAAAGGTGATATATAAGTACAGTCCATTTACCATTCGTTTACTTGTTCTGCTACACGAACAGAATTTTGCCTGTTGCAAAAGTTTTTAATGAACTCTTCCCCATTACACAGTATTTTTTACAGAAAATCTAAATTGTATACAATTGGCATGTTAAAGGTAACCTTATGCCTGTGTGCCTGACAATACATAATTACTTTAAATGTGTTTGATCATAGACCACAAAAAAAAAATTAATTGCATCTTAACAGTTAAATCTGTTTTCTGAGTGCCTGTTACACCAGTCAAGCTAAAAAGTATTTGATTTTGGTATGCCAAGTAGTCTTTACATCCCTAAATAAAATTAACTATTGCTACAGAAGCTTGTGTTTAAAGCACAAATTGCAGTTTCCTTAGATGTCAGCACCTTTATCTTGTTCCTGCAGGGGACTTCTTCGAGGCCTGGGAGGCGCTGTTGAACCACATTCAGTCAGCTGCGCTCAGTAAAAACAATGAAGTTTCTCTGGCTGCTCTCAAAAGCTTTCAAGAAATCCTGCAGATTGTCACACCTCTTAAAGACTCAGATAAAGCAGGGGATGCACTCACAGCCATGGGTGTCCCTCCAGTTCTCATTGACCCCCTCTCAGCCTCCGGACCCGGCAGACCCCTAGTACGCTCAGATTCACTGGTTGAGAGGTTGACAAGATACAATGGGGCCGAGCTGCAGGTGCCGCCACCAGGAGAGGAGTCGGCCCTGGACGACTTGACGTTGTGGTGGTCTGCGTGGAATACGTGGTACCGAACAGGAACAGAAAGCACAAGGCCACCTATTGCCCCGATGGAGAAGCTCTCCTTCATTCCGTGCCAGCCTTTCCTCACTGCTTTGATACAGATCTTCCCAGCACTTTACCAGCACATTAAAGCCAACTTCAGCATGGAGGATTTGAAAAAACTGGGGGTCATCCTCCATGGGGCCGTCTCTGTGCCTATCAGCAGTGAGGCCTCGCCCTTCATTCTCCCCTCCTACACTGAAGCCACGCTCACTAGTCTGCAGGAAGCTGTGCTCGTTGCTCTGGATGTTTTACAGAAGGTGAGAACAAGAAATGGACCAGAGAGGCTTTTAGCTTATCATGTGCAAAACATGTTACATCACCAACTACAGTGTCATGGTTACCTACAGATCAAGTCTGGCAGGGTGACTTAGGGTTGCTTGTAAATTAAAAATATAAATATTTAGGGATGCACAATATTGGATTTTTGGCCGGTATGCGATACCGATATTTTTTTAATATACTTTCCTTTGTCAGAACATAGCCCTCTTATTTAGGCTTGTTTGCTACAACAATTGTGTAACATCTGTAAGAGCTGGTGACATATATTCATTAACAGCCATATGATATGCATAGCACTTTAACTTAAATTAAATGAAAAGTGTCAAATGTTATTTATTAGCATTAGTCAACTGTGATGCTGTCTCACTTGTGGAGGCTTGTTCCAGGTTCCTAGCTGCAGTGTGGAATCCTCTGCACTCTTGTGCATGAAGGATAGCCTTTTTAAGTTCAAAGTTTTTGTTTATCCATTGTGCCGTAAGACTAATCATGCTAACGGGGCTAACACGACATCCAAATGTCTGTGGTAAAACTCACCCAAGTGCTATTGGCTATTAGCTTCTCAATGATGTCGGAAATGACGGCTTGTAACTCGGGTAACGTTATGTTGGAAAAATATCTCCGACTGCAGACGATGTAGCGAGGCTCAACGTAGTCCATAAATCTTCGGAATCCGATATCCTCAACGAAAAAACTTCCACACCGTCGACATTTTTAATTTTCCTCTTCACTGTGATCAGATCAGAGCGTGACGTCATCACGCTGTGCTGACACTGCAGGCGTCCTTGGCACTGGGTTGTCATACAAAAACAGCGCCTTTTATATCGGTGATTATTTTGATGGAATGTCCGATATTTAACTTTAATGCTAATATCGATACATATTATATATAATACAGATAATACAGATACTGATACCATGACAATAATATTGTGCATTCCTATAAATAATAGAGCCATGCATATCTTTAAATTGTTCCAGTGACATATTAGAAATAGTGGATCTGAACAGCAGTTGTTTATAAATAAGTTATTTCAGGAAAGAGTCTGTCCATTATGCAACACCCCTTCATGTGGATGTCAGCAGTGTTTGTTCTTTCCCCCCTGCTGCAGGCCATCTGTGTGGGCCCAGAGAACCTGCAGGTCATGTACCCAGCCATCTTTGAACAGCTGCTACTCTTTGTAGAGTTTTCCTGCAAGCCTCCTCAGTACGGCAGGATGGAAACCAAACACGTGGCCAATGCCAAATACAACCAGGTAGGAAGTAGGACAGACTCTGCAGTTAATGTGGGAATACATCATCTTTATTCTGTTCTGTTGTGCTGTTCGTTTGCTCTATTTTGATCTTAATGAGGTAGCCAAGTCTCCCATCTTCATTTTGAAATTTTCAGTTAGCCTCTTGGGAGCAAACCCAACCACTAAGGAGCACAAGCCAGGGTATCTGGTTTGCTGGTCCCAAGCCTAGGTAAATGGGGAGGGCATTGTGAGGAAGGGCATCCAGCTTAAAATACTTTTGCCAAAACAAGTACAGTGGTCCCTCGTTACTTTGCAGTTTGACCTTTGCGGTATCGCTCTTGTGCAATTTTTCAAAGAAAGATTGTACGTGACACGTTTGACTGGTTGATGGAGTGAGCCGTACGAGCAGGATGGATTGTTTATTTAAAATAAATTATTCAATGTGATTTAGCACCTGCTGCACCTGTGGGCTGCGCTTTGTGTGTGTGTGTGTGCTTCCTAAGTGCTCCCCAGTCTCAAAGATTGTCTGATCTCCTCGTAATTCAGAGTCTTTCTTTCGCTCTTTTGCTGTGTAATGAATTATGAGGCGGACCCAGAAATTCAACCACACACAGGAGTGAACAAAAATATTTATTTAGTTTTATCATGAGGAGAAAGTCAGCTGTCACTCTGTAGAGCTTGATCACAGGTGAAACGGTTTAGCTGCAACGTCAGAGGGAACCGAGGTTTGGACGGATCACATGATTTGTGAGTGAAAATCCGACAAACATTCTCAGAATGTGGATCTTGGTTCTGAGAGCTCAACTCCTAGAGTCCAGGGTCTAAGTTTGTGGTAAAAAATAGAGGCGTGGGTCATTCACATAGAGGCAGACAAAGCAAAAGTTATCTGAGGGATTTAGCTGGAATCTTGGTTTGAAGGCAGAGCAGATGTCAAACTCCCCATGTCTGATGGGCAGAAGAATCATCTTTGGCAAGGCAAAGGGGAGGAATCTGTGGTTATGAAGTGAGTCAGGAACGAGAGCAGAAACAAGAACACTGGATTACTTCAGGCATAAGGTGATCAGACAATCTAGCAGAGACTAACCTCAACCCTGCAATTGTGGGCTGCGCTTAGGTGCAGCAGGTGCTAAATCATTTAAAATAATTTATTTTAAATAAACAATCCATGCTGCTCGTGCGGCTCATCCTTCAATCAGCCAATCATGTGTCATGTACAATCTTACTTTGCAAAACCGCAAAAGGGCGAGGACGCGAAGGTCGAACTGCGAAGTAGTGAGGGACCACTGTATTTACTACAGAGACTTGAATATGATATTGGAATTACATGAACAACTCTAAATTGGTTTAAATCATATCTATCTGATAGATTCCAGTTTGTAAATGTAAATAATAAATCTTCCTCATACACCAAAGTTAGTCATGGAGTTCCTCAAGGCTCAGTGCTTGGACCAATACTCTTTACCTTATATGTGCTTCCATTAGATAAATTTATTAAAGAGCTTGGGATAAATTTTCATTGTTATGATGATGGTACACAGTTGTATTTGTCCATTAAACCCAATGAATCCAATCAGCTACTTAGTCTACAAGCATGTCTTAAAGACATAAAAACCTGGATGACCCAAAATTTTCTGCTTTTGAACACAGACAAAAAAAACTGAGGTTTGAGTTTTTGGACCTGAGCACCTTAGGAATTAATTTTTCAGTATTTCTGCCTCCTTAGATGGCATTAATCTGGCCTCTAGTTCTAATGTTAAAAATCTTGGTGTTATTTTTGATCAGGACATGTCTTTTATCCCCCACATTAAAAACGTTGCTAGAACCACCTTCTTCCACCTGCATAATATCACTAACATTAGAAACATCTTATCTAAAAATGATGCAGAAAAACTTGTCCATGCATCTGTCATGTCAGACTGGACTATTGCAATGGTTTATTATCTGGGTGTCCAAATACTTCTTTAAAACGTCTTCAGTTGATCCCAAATGCTGCTGCCAGAGTCTTAACTGGTGTTACTGGGAGAGATCATATTTCTCCAGTTTAAGCTTCTTTCCATTCTGTCAAGTCCAGAAATCAATTCAACATCCTATTTCTAATCTACAAAGCTCTCAACAACCTAGCTCCATCTTATATTACAGATCTTATTGTTCCATATTTTCCTAACAGAGCACTTTGCTCTCAGACAGCAGTCCCTAATTTCCAAAAGCAGAATGGGAGGAATAGCTTTCAGTTATCAGGCTCCTCTCTTGTGGAACCAACTTCCAGGTTCTGTCTGTGAGGCTGATACATTGTCCAGTTTTAAGACTGGGCGGCTTTCCTTTTTGATAAATCGTGCAGTTAGGGTTGGCTTGTTATGCCGCCATAGGTTTAGACTACTAGAGGCTAGGATTGGGCATCGTTTGAATTTGAGCAATTCCGATTCTTCATTTCGATTCCGGTTCCTATCGATTCCTGATTCTGATTCTTTTTAGAGGCGGGGTTAAAAAAGACAATTCAATTCAGTTTATTTATACTGTGCAATTCCAAGTCACAACAGAAGTCATCTCAGGGCACTGAACAGAAACAATCAAATATAAAAATAAGTTAACACTATTTATCTGAGGAGCAGACTGCTTTGAATTTGGTAACTCCATCATGTTATAAATGAGTTACAGTAGTTAGCCAGAGTTCTTTCTGGATTAAATAATATGAACTTCTGTTTTAATTTTAATTCTATGAACTTTTTACTTTTTGTTAACTTTACTATGAATTTCTCACAGGGCTATTTTCAATCTGTATATAAATATCAAACTTATGAACTTTAATATAAATGTTATGAATTTTCTTTTCACAGGGTACACTTTCACAAGAGAGCTTTATGTTTGAAAACCTCATGGAAACACATTTCCACATGTCCAGTGTGTGATGCTGCAGCCATGTTACTGAGCTCCCACTGATGGGCTAACCTGCTGCAGAATATCAAACAAAAAACAACAACTTGTACAATCCAGTCCAGATTAGAAGCAGGTACAGGATAAAATCAGAAACAGTTCTTGTTGAGGAAAATGATCATATCTGCTTCTCAGGCAGTATGTGCGAGCGTTCTGGACAGACAGTGTCTCCTGCAGTGGAGAACACGTTTGCTGGGTGTAGAAGAAGCTTGAACACATAAATATGAGAAAGCAAGATCTGACAGCAAAGGATAAGTCTTGTGTTGGTTCCACCACCAGCAGCAGGTTCCTCAGACAGAACATCTGGTGGAATGTCCTGGTACATCTGCAGCCCTCTCTCCACTTGTTTCTTCATGGACATGGAGCTGTGACTGTCTCTTCCTCAGCAAAAAGCTCATCCAGTGGAGACTTTCTGAACAGATTGCAGAGAGATGGTTCCTAAACAAACAACAGGTTCATCAGTATTATCACTAAAAAGGGATTGTTAAAGTCATGATCATTATTAAGATTGAGAATGTATATAATTTCAGCTATCTTACTCTTACACTCTCCTCCTCATCCTCCTCCTTTCTCTCAGGCCTTTCCTCAGACTGCATGGTGACCCCATCATCTCCACAGTCTTCCTCTGTTGACCACAAAGAACATTACTAGTATTTAGATTTCAGATTTTAAAGCAGAAAAGGACAGTTGTACATAAATGACATTTCACCTACTCAGTCAGCTTTCTCTGGATCTGCTCCCAGACACCGTCATCCATCTGGGTGGCTGTGGCTGAGTGGGTAGAGCAATCGTCGTCCAATGCAAGAGTTGGGGGTTCGAATCCACCAGCAGTCACATGCCGAAGTGTCCCTGGGCAAGACACTGAACCCCTCATTGCCTCTGTGTGTCCCATCAGTGTATGGATGTGATCTAAAGCACTGATTAGTCTCATTAGAATGATTTGTTCAATTAGCTTTGTAGAGATCTAGTAGAGTGCTGTATGAATGGGTAAATGAGGCACAGATTGTGGTGTAAAGCGCTTTGAATGGTAAATGGTAAATGGACTGTACTTGTATAGCACTTTTCTATCTTATTTCAAGATACTCAAAGCGCTTTACACTACAATCTTTGCCCTCATTTACCCATTCATACAACACTCTACTAGATCTACAAAGCTAATTGAACAAATCATTCTAAAGAGAATAATCAGTGCTTTATCACATTCATACACCAATCGGACACACATCAGAGGCTATGAGGGGTTCAGTGTCTTGCCCAGGGACACTTCGGCATGTGACTGCTGGAGGATTCGAACCCCCAACTCTCGCATTGGAGGACAACTGCTCTAACCACTCAGCCACAGCCGAGTATCTTGAAATAAGATAGAAAGGCGCTATGTAAGTACAGTCCATTTACAGTCCCATCTTCTTTTGAAAGCACAGATCAGCTGTAGTTACAGTGGACATCTCCACCTTATAACAAGATGGAATTATCGTATTTGACAAGTGGTCCATGGTAGGTGGTGTGTACTTGGGTTGATGGTTTTCACCATGTCCCTGCAAACATATAAACAAACATGTAATGTCACTGTTACTGTAACGTTAGCTTAGGATAGACAATTAATTAGCTTAGCTCTATTGTTATTGCCTAACTAACCTAAATGTTGGTGATTCCACATCTGATAAGTCAAGTCATATTTATTTATAGAGCACAATTTAAAACAGATAGACTGTTATCAAAGTGCTTAACACTAAGGGTAACACTGAGAAATAAAAAGCAGTAAGAATATACCTTAAAAAATTAAAACAACAGCATTAAAATGAAGACATGGAACAAGATATACTAAATCAACTCACACAGTATGAAACGCCAGAGAGAACAGATATGTTTTAGCAGGGATTTGAACACAGGAAGGGAGGTGGCATGCCTAATGTTGGGGGGTAGGTTGTTCCACAGTTTGGGACCCATGACTGAAAACGCCCGATCTCCTCGGAGCTTCAGTCGTGTTTTTGGAACAACCAAAAGCAGCTGATCGGATGATCTCAGAGCCCGAGAGGGAACATATGGTTCCAGTAGCTCAGAGAGGTAGATGGGTGCGAGGCCATTTAGGCACTTATAGGTCAGGAGGAGAATTTTGAAATCAATCCTAGTTCTCACAGGAAGCCAATGTAGGGAGGACAGAACTGGTGTGATATGCTCATACCTCGGTGTACCGGTTAAGAGCCGAGCTGCAGCATTCTGGGCGAGCTGTAGCCGTGAGATAGAGGCCTGGCTGACCCCAGCATACAGTGAATTACAATAGTCCAGGTGGGTTGTGATGAATGCATGGACTAGTGTCTCAAGGTCGGGTCTAGACAGCACTGGCTTGAGCTTAGCTACCTGCCGCAGTTGGAAGAAGCTTCTCTGCAGAACCGAACTGATCTGTTTGTCGAACTTAAAATCCGAGTCAAAAACCACTCCAAGGTTTTTAACAGAGTGCTTCAGATAAGGCTGAAGGGAGTCCAGGTTCACAGGATAAGAGGCGGCAGCTGAGCTAGGGCTAAAGACAATGACTTCAGTCTTCTGGTCGTTAAAACTTAGAAAATTTGAAGCTATCCATGTCTTAATGTCGTCCAGACATTTGAGGAGAGGGTGGACTGAACAAGCACTGGCTGGTTTCAGTGGCAGGTAGATCTGACAGTCATCGGCGTAGCAATGGAATGGAATACCGTGTTTTCTTAGGATCGACCCCAGCGGAAGCAGATAGAGTGAAAATAGAAGGGGTCCGAGAATCGAGCCCTGCGGGACACCGCAGGAAAGAGGCATTGAAGTGGATAGATTTTTACCCACCTTCACACAAAAACTCCTGTCAGAGAGGTATGAGCGGAACCAGTCTAATGCAGCACCTGTAATTCCAACCCAGTGTTCAAGCCGAGAGATGAGGATACTGTGGTCAACAGTATCGAAAGCGGCAGTAAGATCGAGGAGTACAAGAGCCACAAAATGACCAGAATCATTTGCTGTTAAAATGTCATTACAAACCCTAACCAAAGCTGTTTCGGTGCTGTGGAGCTGCTTGAAACCAGACTGAAAGACCTCAAAGATTTTGTTCTCAGTTAAAAACTGATTTAACTGAGTAAAAACTACTTTTTCCAGGATTTTGGACAGAAAGGGGAGTTTTGAGATTGGCCTGTAATTTGAGCAGGCTGAAGGGTCAAGACCAGGTTTCTTAATTAACGGTGTGACTACTGCATGTTTGAACGCCTCTGGGACCACGCTTGTAGCAATACTACTGTTTAGTATTGTTAGAACAGCAGGCCCAGTTGCTGGTAGAACCTGTTTGAACAATGCTGCTGGGATGGGGTCCAATGGTGATCCTGATGGCTTCATGTGACCAGCAACTTTGTTTAACAATGGGAGTGTGATTGGTTTGAATTGCCTGAAAGTAGCAGAACACGAAACAAAAGCTGATGGGTCGACTAAGGAGCGGGGGATGGAGGCCCTGATCAACTCCACTTTGTTAACAAAGAATTTAGTGAAGTCATTGCAGGTGTCAACAGAGGCCTCCATACATGAATACGAAGGGACATTTAGAATGGAATTTACTGTTGTGAATAGGGCGCGGGGGTTGTGTCTATTTGAGTTGATGAGTTGGGAGAAATATTTTTTTTTTTCCGATTTGACAGTGTTCTGATAATTTTTTTAACAGGTTTTGAGCAAAATGAAAGAAACCTGGAGATGTAGCTGCAGTGGTAATAAAGGCAGAAGAAAAACGAGCAGCAGTTGAAGGGTTAAATATACGACAGGTCCTGGGTGGAGCGGGAGATTTAGAGACACGAGCAAGAGGTATTACAAATGAGATTGGTTTGTGATCAGACATGACAGCATCCCCAATTTCCAGATTAAACACAGAGACACCACAAGACAGAACAATTTCAAGAGTGTGACCCTGATGGTGTGTGGGGCCGACAACATTTTGCACCAGGTTTAGAGAGTGGATCAGATCTAAAAAGTCCTGAACCAAAGGCTTTTCAGGGCAACAGACGTGCACATTGAAGTCCCCTAGAATCAGCACACGGTCGTATTTTAACAGTATTGCAGTGAGAAAGACAGACAGTTCACTGATGAAGCCTGTCGAGGATTTGGGCGGTCGATAAAGCACCGCAATCAACATGGGGTTGGAGCGGCCCAGTTCAAAATGCAGCAGTTCAAAGGTCTGAAAAGATGGTGTCTGTAACAGTCTGCATTTCCAGATTTTCTTAAAAACAGCCAACACTCCTCCACCTCTTCCAGATGACCTCGGGCAATTAAGAAAAGTACAATCAGCAGGCACCAGTTCAGAAAACACACTTGACTCACCAGGAGGAAGCCAAGTCTCCGTCAGAAACATGAAATACATATTGTTTGTGCAGAAAAAGTCATTCATGATGAAGGTTTTGTTTGTTAAAGACCTCACATTGAGGAGAGCAAACCTTGTTGGGTCAGCAGCTGAGGGAGAAGTTGAGGGGGGGCGCAGATCAGCGGTTTCGGTTTGTTTACGTCGGGTCCTCGCCTCCTCCGGCCGGAGAAAGTGCAGCCGGGACGAACAGCCGGAATCCAGGAGCCGCCGGACACAGCAGGGTCGTTGGTACGATCCGATGGGGCAGCAGATAGTGCAGCTGTTGGACCCGGGTTGGTTTCGGTTTGCTGGATGCGGTTGGAAACACCGCAGCTGGGCGCGCGCTCGCTGCACGCCTCCGACCCGATGTTCTGCAGCAGGCAGGACTCCGCGAAGCATCCAGGTGTTGAAACCTCATTCCGGTGGACAGCTGTAGCTGAGGAACGAGCGAGACTAGCTTTGAGCTTCACGAGGCGGCCAGCACGTCTCCCACGGCGACGAGAGCGATGTTTTGGTGCAGGCACGAAAGCCGCGCGCTGGAGATACCCAGGTACGTTCCCAAACAGCGGAGGTGGGGGCCCAGAAATGTTCATAGGAGGCGAGATAAGTGGTGGAAAATTGTAGATTGAGCAGTTGCTGGCGATCATACACCAGTAGTGAGCTGATCTTATTGAAGAAAAAGGATAAAAATAGCAAAAAAAGAAACAGAGTGGACAGAGGTGAACGGCAAGCCACCAGCTCGGGCGCCATCTTGGAAAAATTGCATAATTGCAAAAATAAGGGAAGCAACCTTTTCACAATATATGCTGTAATCGTTCTGTGGCAACGTATTTCCCTTGGATGCTATGATGAACGGAGGAGCACATCGAGGAGCCTGACTAACATTATTAGCCATTTCAGGTCATTTGTCTATGAAAAAATACATGAGCTAACGTTAGCACGGTGTTTGCATTTGAGTTGACCTACCACTTTAAGTCGAGTATAACTTGTTAGATGTCTTAATGTTGATATGAGACGTAGTTTATAGTTTTATTTACCTGATGGAGCTGGAGAAGAAGGCAGCGAAAATAGTCCAGCGGAGCACTTCAAAGACAGGCCACACTTTTACTTCTACACCCTCCTTTGCATGATATAAAATTATTGCAAGTGCTGCACTGAGACAACTGGTCATTTTATTAAAGTTAAGCCACGCTTTTGAACGCAGCCACTCACTCTCCATGTTTGCGAACACTTCCGATGGATTCTTCTTTGTTGGATTTTGACGGGCGGCTTCTTCGTTGGTGTTGGGCAGCAGGCTTCTACTTCCGGTTGACGGACTAGGCATCGAAAGTAGGAATCGAAATTAAATGTTTCGAACAATTCCTGGAAAACCAGACAGTTAGTCCCGGTTCCAGTTGATTGTTGGTCCTCGATGCCCAACACTACTAGAGGCAGACTGACCTCCATCCATCCATTTTCTTCCGCTTGTCCGGAGTCGGGTCAGGGGGGTAGTAGCAGCTTAAGTAGCGAGGCCCAGACTTCCCTCTCCCCAGCCAATTGGGCCAGGAATCCCAAGGCATTCCCAGGCCAGCTGAGAAACATAGTCTCTCCAGCGTGTCCGGGGTCTTCCTCTGGGTCTCTTCCCCGTGGGACTTGTCTGGAACACCTCATCAGGGAGGCATCCAAGAGTCATCCTAACCAGATGCCCGAGTCACCTCAACTGGCTCCTCTCAACGTGGAGAAGCATCGGCTCGACTCTGAGTCCCTCCCAGATGACCGTGCTTCTCACCCTATCTCTAAGGGCGAGCCCAGGCACCCTGCGGAGAAAACTCATTTCGGCCGCTTGTATCAGAGATCTCGTTCTTTCGGTTACAACCCAAAGCTCATGACCATAGATGAAGGTAGGAACATAGATCTACCGGTAAATTGAGAGCTTCACCTTTTGACTCAGCGCTCTCTTCACCACAACAGACCGGTACAGCGCCCGCTTCACTTCCGACGCTGCACCTATCCGCCTGTCGATCTCTCGCTCCATTTTTCCCTCATTCGTGAACAAGACCCCGAGATACTTAAACTCCTCCACTTGGGGCAGGACCTCCCCCCTGACCCCAAGAGGGCACTTACCGTTTTCCAGCCCAAGACCATGGTCTCGGATTTAGAGGAACTGATCCTCATCCCGACCACGTTATGCTCTGCTGCGAACCGCTCCAATGAAAGCTGTAGATCACAACTAGATGAAGCCAATAAGACCACATCATCTGCAAAAAGCAGAGATAAAATCCTAAGGTCACCAAAATGGGTCCCCTTAACTTTGGCTGCAGAGCAGCTGTGGCTGAGTGGTTAGAACAGTCGTCCTCCAATGCAAGAGTTGGAGGTTTGAATCCACTAGCAGTCACATGCCAAAGTCTCCCTGGGTAAGACACTGAACACTTCATTGCCTCTGATGTGTGTCCCATTGGTGTATGAATGTGATAAAGCTCTAATTAGTCTCTTTAGAATGGTCCGTTCAATTAACTTTGTATAGCTCTAGTAGAGTGCTGTATGAATGGGTAAATGAGGACACAGATTGTGCTGTAAAGACTTTTGAGTGTCTTGATAAGATAGAAAGGTGCTATATAAGTACAGTCCATTTACCATATACCATTTTCCTTGACTGTGCCTAGAAATTCTGTCTGTAGTGAGTCACGTGAGGTACGTGTCACTTGTTGTATGACAAATATATGGATATATATTTATGCATACTTTTCACGAGTTCTTCATCTTTCTGACTGTGTAATGCCGTGCATTGAATTTAAAGGAATGCGAACAAGAGACGTTATTACCTTTGACCCATCAAATGAATGGAATCATTTATTTTCAGAATCAAAGTTTAACATCAAACATTTACATTAATTTGGCAAAATATGAAAATAATACCAGACAGTTTCACAAATAATGAACTTCAAATCACTCGGCGGTGATTTGAGGACTTTGCTTCAGATATTTCTAAAAATATCTGCACTGATTTATGAGAGAGAGGTGAGTTTAAGAGTAAATTGAGATTTATCTTACAGAGGAAATATGTGAGGGAAATTTAATCTGTTTAACCAGAAATTGCACGCTCCGTCCGATCTCAGCTTCTCACGGTACACTTGGTCAAAATAGAACCATCTACCTGTTGATGATGAATCAGCGTCGGAGTAGTTCCTTTCTGACTCGTTTCAGCGTCTCCGTCGAGAACTACCAAACCTTCAGAGAGTCGTGCGTAGTTAGCTCAAAACAGAATTATAATCCCAAAAACCTCTGGATTCTTCATTGCTCTCTTGGACTCTTCATTGCTCTGAAACTTTCAGAACCGGCTGCACTCTCAATCTAACATGAACTGGGAAGTTGCCACATTTTATTTGGGTCGACTTCCTGTTCAATTTAGAGCTTTCTGATTCGTGGAAGGACCAGAAAGAGGAGTGGTTTTGACGTAAGGTGTTTATCAACAGTCGAGGTCAGAGAATGAAATTTGTTTTCACATACAGAAAAGATTATTGCAGCAACAGCAGACTTCGTGGAGTCAACTCTTGGTAATCTTCTGAAAAAGTTTAAACATGACATTTTTCTCGGTAAACATTTTAGTTGACCGAAAACCAACCTTTCACATACTTACGACTTGACTCATTTCAGACAGAAAATCAAGGAATGCTTATTCAGGTGATTTCTTCTTGGAATGAGGAATAAAAATCATTACTTACTGTTTATGTAAAATAAAGATGAGTAGTTCTTTTCAACCTGTAAAGCATTGAGTGAACTAACACAATTTGATTATCAAAACATTTGTAAGACAGTAATGATTATAGAGGATTGTCTTTTCTGCTTGATTAATTCAAGAAAGAAAGTTCATCAGATGGCCCAGACTTATTCAGATCAATGGAAATAACAGTCTCTGTCCATCTGGTAGATTTGAGGTCATCTGGTTCACTACAGTCCATAAAAGTTATGAACAGAATTGGTGACAAAGGGCAACCTTGGCGGAGTCCAACTCTCACCAGGAACAAGCCCGACTTACTGCCGGCAATGCGAACCAGGCTCTGACACCGGTCATACAGGGACCTAACAGCCCGTATCAAAGGGCCCGGTACCCCATACTCACCAGAGTACCTCCCACAGGGTTCCCCGAGGGACGCAGTAAAACGCCTTCTCCAAGTCCACAAAGTAATGTAGACCGGTTGGGCAAACTCCCACGCACCCTCCAGGACCCTGTTGAGGGTGTAGAGCTGGTCCAGTGTTCCACGACCAGAACGAAAACCGCACTGCTCCTCCTGAATCCAAGGTCTGACGGACCCTTCTCTCCAGAACCCCTGAATGGACCTTACCAGGGAGGCTTAAGAGGATTATCCCCTTGTAGTTGGAACACACTCTATGATCCCCCTTTTTGACTAGGAGGACCACCACCCCGGTCTGCCATTCCAGGGAAGCTGCCCCCGATGTCAACACAGTATTGCAGAGTTGCGTAAGCCAATGCAACCCCACAACACCCAGAGCCTTAAGGAACTCCAGACGAATCTCATCTACTCCCGGGGCCCTGCCACCGAGGAGCTTTTTAACCACCTTGGTGACCTCATCACCAGAGATTGGAGGGCCCAACTCAAAGTCTTCAGTCTCCGCTTCCTCTGTGGAAGACATGTCGGTGGGATTGGATTGAGGACGTCTTCGAAGTATTCCACCCATCGACCCACGACGTCCCGAGCTGAGGTCAGCAGCACACCACCTCCACAATAAACAGTGTTGATAGTGTAATGTCACCCCCCCCCCCGTGGCGCCAAATGGTGGGCCAGAATCGCCTCAAAGCCAAGTCATTTTCCATGGCCTCTCCGAACTCCTCCCACACCCGAGTTTTGGCCTCAGCAACCACCTGAGCCACATGCCGCTTGGACTGCCTGTACCCATCAGCTGCTTCCGGGGTCCCACAGGCCAAAAAGACACGATAGGACTCCTTCTTCAGCCTGACAGAATCCCTCACTGCCGGTGTCCACCACCAGGTTTAAGGGTTACCACCACGTCAGGCACTGACAACCTTGTGGCCACAGCTCCGATAAGCCACCTCAACAATAGAGGTGCGGAACATGGCCCACTCAGACTCAATGTCCACCACCTCCCCCAGAACGTGTTTGAAACTCTCCCAGAGGTGAGAGTTAAAGCTCTGTCTCACGGAAGACTCTGCCAGACGTTCCCAGCAGACCCTCACGATACATTTGAGCCTGCCAGGTCTGACCGGCATCCTCCCCCAACAACGGAGCCAACTCACCACCAGGTAGTGGCCAGTGGACAGCTCTAGGGCTGCAACTAACGATTATTTCAATAATCGATTCATCGGCCGATTATTTTTTCGATTAATCGATGAATCGGCAAAAAAAAAAAGTTTTAATTTCCACCCCTTTATTCCAAAATTGAACATTTGACTGACATAGCAATTCACACCAAAAACAGGTTGCTATTTGACTATTCTGTTAGTAAAATATTGAATAATAAAAAAATTAAAGTTAGTCAAATAGCTTAAAAAAATAAATGTACACAAAAATATATACAAGTGTATGCTTTATACCTGCACAGTATGTAGCTACTTTGTAAAATGTGTCCTTGAGGGAAGAGTGTAACCTGGATTAAAAGTGTGGATTATTGTAACCTGGATTAAAAGTGTGGATTATTGTAACCTGGATTAAAAGTGTGGATCATTGTAGTGAAGCCTTCGTCTTCAACCATCGACAGAGGCCTCATGTCAGTGACGATCAGTTTAAGGATCTTTCAGTGAAGACAGCTGCTGCTGTGGTGTCCATGATGTCTGTCCATCATGAAGGCTGTCATTGTTTGTTGTTGTTTTCTGTCATGAGAGAGTTTATACGTATTATAGCATAATTTACAGCAACTCAAGAAATGCCTTGTGTCACTTACAGTGTTGGGTTCAGGCAAAAGTAGCTAAAAGAGCAATTAAACACGCACACACACACATATATAAAATACTTAATTACACACATTTGAGTAGATGTAATAAATTACTTTAATTCTGTTTAAATGCAATTCATCCTGCCATACCTGCAGCATCTTCAGACTTTGCCAGCAAATTAAAAGTTGAAACTTAATCATTAAATTATTATCTTTGTGTTAGATTTATTTATAAATCATATTTAAACACTGCTTGTACCAATTAAATTAAATACAAAGTAACACACGTTCTCTATCTCTGTCATTAATCAGATAACAAACAAACAAACAAGCAGCAGCTTCAGCTACCAGAGAGATTGACGTTACTTTTTCTCATTTGGAAACAGAACAACGTGTTATATTGTAGAGACTCACCTGCCAACACGAGTTGGGAGTGAGATGAGTTGTATCTGCTGCTGCTCCTCCTCCTCGTGACTCCGACATGTGTAGTATGTCGGGACAGCTTTGCTGTGGACACACTACTTAATTAATTATTCTTAAAGCTAGTTCAAGCACAAAGAATATTAATTGTTTAATTACCAACGGATTCTTTCTTTTTCGAGTTAAATTTCTGCCATGTGACCAAGATAACTTAAGAGTGGAAGGTATAATCAGTGACATGAGATGTAATTTATCTTTGACCCATCAGAATAAATGCGGTCATTTATTTAACAGAATCAAAATTTAACATCAAACATGTAAACTCGATTTGCTGATCTGTTTCTGATTAATAAACTTAGCAAGTTCAAATAACAAGACAACAGAGGATTACTGATGGAGAATAATTCATCTCTGAAGGCATCTAGCTTGATTTACTGGCGAAGAGGTTTACAGAGAAGATAGATTTAGATTTAAAGAGGAGATTTAGATTAAGGAAAATGTGTTGACCCGGAATGGCATGCAACCCCAGCTCAGCTCTCGGTACACTCAGTGCGTGACGACTCGTTACCTTTGCAGAAGATAAATCAGCTCCGGTACAGAGGTCCATTTCATGCTTCTTTCAGCGTCTCCGGTCAGAGTGGCTGGGAATCGTCAGAAGTCGTGACGAAGTACTCCGTTCAACAGAATACGCTTCCTTAGAAGTTGAGAGCATTTAATGCTCAGGGTGAGATCACAGCAATGCGTGCTGTGACTCCGCTGGAATGGATGGACCCTTGGCTCATGGTCAAACTCCATCAGCTAATTAGTTCAGCTGTAAGACTCCAGCAAGACTGCAGTCCCAGCCAGAACTCCAGACTTTCAGTAAGAACTGAAAGTTCCTGTATGACTCGCCGTAAGAGTGAGTCCTCCAGTAAGACTGAGTCTCATCTTAGACTGAAAGTTCCAGGAAGACTGAGTAGTTCCAAGAAGTGTTGACTTTTAAAAGGTATCCACTTCCTGTTATTTGGTACTTCCTGATTGGTTAACACAACCAGCAGGGGTGGAGTTTTAGTGATGTCAGAAGGTTATTAGGAGTCGCAGACAGCAGAAATGTTTTTAAGAACGGTTAGTACAGACAGGAAAATATTTTGAAGAAGTGAGAGTCGGCAGTTTCTTATTTACCGTCTGAGAGTTTTCACTGTCAGCGGTGCCAATACGTGCTCCCGCATCATGAAAGCGCGCACGCAGCTCTCAGCGCCTTCCGTTCACGTCAACGTTAACGTGAGACCGCTTTACGAGCCCAGTAACGTATCTCGCTCTCGGCAGGAGCGACATGCGTTTTTCATCGCAGTGGTATCAAACGCGCGCTCCCGCGGCGTCAGCAGTTTCACAAGCCTCACAACTGCTCTGCTCCTTCATCCTCGAAGAAGGTTTTCTGAATTAATACTGCTGCTCGTGGAATCACTCAAAAGTTCACGTGATTCGCAGCCAATAATGAACGTGTTTCTGCAGACCAAGCCAGTGGTAACCTCGCCCCACCGATGCTGCGCGCTGCTTCCTGACCGCACCAATGTCAACGCACTCTCCCACGGCAATCCTGGCTTAAGGCGTCACATGAATGAGGGCGCGCACACGCGACTCTTCAGGGCACGTCGGCTCATACATGCACCCGCTCCCCGAACGTTTACACGGATCAGCTGCACACAACGTGAGCACTACACATGAGCTGCGTCCTGCAGCAAACGCACAACGATTTGCATGTTCGGGGGCGCGCGTGTTTTCTTTCTCACTCAGTGCGCACCAGCTCACATCAGCATGCATGTGAGTTTCACAGCATAAATGCGTGCCCGCTTTATAACTTATAAACGAGTGGCAATGAGCGCACGCTCCAGACAGATGGGCGAACCATTTTCATCCGGGGATTCACGCTACAGTACAGCTCAAACCCCAGTGTGGATGAACTCTGTGACGTTTTCTGTCATTTTTGAACAGATCTCGTCCCCTCTCGCAGAAGTTCAGGAAATTCTGTTTTAAATGTAATTTCTAGAGTCTCAGAAGGAGAGGAAAACGCAAGGTCCCTCTCTCATCACTTCCTGGTCCCAACGAACTGGAAAGATGAGATTTATTCTAGATTTGTCAATTTTTTGAACTGTGAGAAACAACACTCCATTATGCGCCCGAGCCATTCTAATTCTGCTTTATCTGGACACCTGCTGCTGCTGAGCAGTTGGTACAGACAGGTGGCAGCAGTGCAACTCACGTGAACCGGTTGAGTGATATCAGCTGTTTTCCGTCAGCAGACCTACATCACACATGTCAGTTTTCACAGAGGCACACACATTTAACAAGCTGTGGGGGCGCTGTGATTCTCCACACAGCAGCTCATTTAAATGTTTTTGGAGTGTCGCATGGGTTCTTTGAATGTGACTCAACACTGACCTTGAACTGCAGAATCATCAGGGTTTTTGATTCACACAGACAGGATTGACTGTTGCATACATACTGGCAGGAGATGTATGCACTCAACCCATGTGCCACATTGTGAGACAGATGCTGTGTGGGGCACACCCAATCTGCTCTCCATTGGAGTAGGGTACTTCTCATGTATTCCAAACAAGGGGCGGATGTGATGTCCAAAGACGGTCCTTTGCGGCACGGGGACCCTCCACCCAGAGCTATGGCTCAGACACGGCAGAAATCCTGCCAGCGCCTGTGGACGTGTAGCAACATGAGAGAACGCTCAATGTCAACTATAATTATCGTGGAGCCACAGGACGATCCATCGCTGGGGTGGACGTGCCTGCTCACAGCCTGTGATCGTAATGTTTTTTCACCTTCCTCTCTCCCTCTGGTATCACGGTTTTCTGAACCGAGCTCAGGAGGAGGGACTAGCAGCTCTTCTGTCCCAAGTGTGTGAACGCATCATGGTTCCCAGGCCTACGACACTTGTTATCAGGGCACTCGTGGAACCTGCCATGGAGGGAGGACGCTCTCCTCCAGGCGGGAGGAACGATCACGAGTTAATCAGATTAGGCCAGCACCTGTGGTCTGGCCGCTGTGCGGATCTTTTTGAGAGGATGGATCTCTTTCAAGATGTAGTGCATATGATTCAGGATTCACGTGCTACAACCACCACAGCACTGTTCTCATCAAGTGGTCAGTTTTTTTAGCACTGCGGTACAGAGAAAGGCGTAGAGGCCACTTCATGTCCACTGTACGACATGCTGTCCTTTTCTACAGCAGTCGGTAGACAGAAATCTGATGTCCAGCACGATTATCGTATGCTACAGCCATGTTTTCTTCTTGTCTCAAAGTTGTCGTAGACAGAACAACCTTTATTCATCCTCTGACGGAGCATTTTGACTCGGATTGAAATAGCAGCTGTGGGCCTGTTTGTGACACGAGAAGCGCTCAATGTCAACTATGGTTTTCTCTGAGTCCACGAGACGAACCACTGCTGGGGGTGGATGCGTTTGCCCACAGCCCATGGCCCAAAATGCTTCTTTACGCATTTTCCTCCACCTCCTCTGATTTTACGGTTCTTGATCCGAGTTCAGGAGGAGGGATTGACAGCTCTCCTGGTGGCCCCCGAACGCGTGAGCGCACCATGGTTCCCAGTCCTGCAACGCCTGCTGTCGGGGTGCCCGTGGAAACTGCTGTGGAGGGAGGACACTCTCCTCCAGGCAGGAGGAGCGACCAGGAGTTACCCAGAAATAGGCCAGCACCTGTAGGTCTGGCCGCTGAACGGATCCGCTTAGAGAGGATGGGTTGCCCACAGGATATAGTGCGCACAATTCTGTTTTCACGTGCTACATCTACCACAGCGCTGTACACATCAAAGTGGACAGCTTTTCAGCGCTGGTGTACAGAGAAGGGTGTAGAGGCCACCTCATGTCCATTAGATGGCATGCTGTCCTTTCTGCGACAGCTGATGGACAGAAATTTGGTGTCCAGCACGATTAAAATGTACGCTGCAGCCATCTCTTCTTGCCACAAAAGGTTTCGGAGACAGAACAGGTTTTTTAATCATCCGCTGATGAAGCGTTTTCTAAAAGGTGTACAGAGTCGCAGGCCTGTTTTCACACCCACTTGTTCCACAGTGGGATTTAATACAGGTCCTGCAGGTCCTGATCAAAGCTCCATTTGAGTCTTTGGATCAGCTTCCACTTAAATTCTTGTCTCTTATAACAGCCCTGCTGCTGGCTTTAACATCTGCTAAGAGAGTGAGTGATTTATCTGCCCTCTCTGTCGCTCCCTCATGTCTCAGAATTCAGGCTGACGGAAGCTCAGCTGATTTAAGACCAAACCCAGCTTTTATGCCTAAAACATCACAAGCTCTTTTAAATCAAGAGCAATATCATTGAAGGCCCCCCCC
>NC_056507.1:44158437-44171747 GCF_014905685.2 Nematolebias whitei
CCCCCCCCTTCACACACAGATCAGAAGTAGCGTCTTTTCATTTCCTCAGTCCGGTGCGGGCGTTGACGTGTTACATAGCGTGCACATCTGCAATGCGTCAACATTTGTTTGTGCATTATAGAGATGCATCTGCAGGTCGCCCGTTATCCACCCAGCGCTTGTCACATTGGCTGTGTGAGGCCATTTCTGAAGCCTAGCGAGCATCAGATTTAGAGCCTCCTGACAACCTCAGGGCACACTCGATCAGGGGTATCGCATCTTCGACTGCTTTGCATAATGGTATGGCAATGCAGGACATTTTGCACTGGGGCCACGTGGTCAACATCCTGCTCATTTATTCGCTTTTATCTACGTAATGTGACGGCTCGTTCCATGACACATTCTGTCTTTAGTGTTTTACAGAATGAATATTGTTGTTTCATGGAACTCCGTTTTACTCACATCTGTCTGCATGCATTACGGTGTGAGATGTTATCAGTCACAAGTTGTGGTTGTTATTTTGGTTCTATTGTCACTAATCAGTTCACGACTATTGTTACCAATCAGTTCATTTGATTACTAATCAGCTCTCCTGTTATTATTAATCTGTTCATACGGTTCAGCCGTAAACCGGTTGGTTCATGGCTCTTTTCAGCTTTTTTCCCTCCCGGTTGAAGTTTTCCGGGGCGTTCATGCATTCAGAACGCATAGTTACATAACATGCGTCTGTGCATGGCACACATAATTACGCAATGCGTAATTACGTACATGGAGAGCTGAGTGACGAGACGTTTTTTGAGCAAGCTTCTGCTTCATACGGTGTTCGAATGGACCCAGTGAGGCGAGGACAACATCCGCTTCGCCCTTAACCCACTAAGCGACAGCCTTAAAGGGCGAAGCCTTTACGAAATAGAACGTTGGTTACGTACTGTAACCCCAGATTCTATAAGTATAGGTGTAGCCCTTTAAGCGTCGGGCCTCACTGGCTCCTAAATGGCTGAAGAAAAAGCTATTTTTGGGAGCCGATTTCCCGCTCTTAACGTAATTTATACGGACCGGGTGGGGCCCACACAGCAGGTGGGCGTGGACTAAATTTTTCAGTGCGATACTTTGCATATCGGGATAAACCCAGTAAGTGACAGCCTTAAAGGGCTACGCCTATACTCATAGAATCTGGGGTTACAGTACGTAACCAACGTTTTTAAACGGGACTTGAAAACCAAGACGGAGGGGGCCTGTCTGACAAGCAGAAGTAACTCGTTCCAGAGTCTTGGTCCTGCTACAGAGAAGGCCCTGTCACCTCTGCGCTTAAGACGAGTTCCTAGAACTGTGAGGAGCAACTGGTCCGAGTAGTGATTAAGCAACTAGAAAACAACGTTTCACTGCGTCACTCACTCTGATTGTCAGATTCGATCACGTTATCGCGTCTGAGTTGTTATCTTAACACTTAATTAAGCTTAGACTTATTTAGTTTCTGGTTGGATGACCCTTTTTCCCATGAGGTCTGAGTTTGTGAGATCTTTGTCTCCTGTGGAGTTATTGAACGCCTTGTGTAGTTTGACCTGGTTTCGATGTACCCATTTAACAATTGGCTCTTTTTGGCCTTTGCTGATTTTGATCTGGTAGACAACTGGAGACAGTTTGTCTGTTATCAGGTGGGGTCCAGTCCACCTGGTCATCAGTTTGCGGGCGAGAGTTCCAGTCCCGGACTCTCCTTTCCCGGTTGTGGGGGCAAACGTGTAGTACCAGACCCTATCTCCCACTTGGAGTTTCTCGTGAGAGGCCTTTTGGTCATAGTACGCCTTTCGTCTCTCAGCGGATTTTCCCAGGTTTCTCTGGGCAAAAGCAAAGGTGTTTTTAAGGTGTTTTTCTAAGTCATTCATGTATTGTTGTGTGGTGTAGGCTGTTGCCATGGCGGCATCACCTAGTTGGTACAACAAGTGTAGAGGGAGAGTCATTTGTCGACCCGTCATCATCTCGAAGGGAGAGATGCCAGTCAATGTGTGTGGAGTGGCCCTTATGGCCATGAGGACCAGAGGGAGTTTCACGTCCCAGTCCTTGTGGTTTGCGGCTACATATTTCTTCAAAATACTTACCACAGTTCTGTTTGCTCTCTCCACTTGGCCTGAGGCTTGTGGGTGGTAGCCAACATGGAAGTTGACTTTGATGCCTAGCATCTTCCACAGTTATTTCATCACTTCAGCTGTGAAGTGTGTACCTTGGTCTGAGTTCACCCTGAGGGGAAGTCCAAACCTTGAAAATACATGATTCATTAGTAACATAGCAGTTGTTTGTGCTGTGTCGTTAGGAGCTGGTAGACATTCTACCCATTTGGTAAATGCGCAAGTTACCGTGAGAAATTTTTTTATTTCCTCTAGTGCTCTTAGTAAGTGGTCCAACCCAGTCGATCTGGAGGTCAGACCATGGGAATGCAATGCCTCTACTTTGCAGTGGTGCTCTGTGGAGTGGTCTGGATGGCTGAAACTGGCCACAGACCAGGCACCCTTTTATGTAGTCCTTGACATCCTTTTTCATTCCAGGCCAATAAGCAACTTGTTTTAATGCTTTCAGCGTGACGTTATCTCCCTTGTGTCCTGCGGACGGGAGGTCATGCGCGTGAACTAACATCACCCCCCTGTGGTCATGGGGGACCATGAACATGGGTGAGGACGTTGGTCCATGAGCAAAAGTTAAAATGCCCTTGATTAGTTTTAGCTGTTTGCGCAGCTGAAAGAGGACTTTAAGGTCTGGCTTGGAATCCAGGTCGACTTCGGACGAAGTGCTTTTGTCTGGGTCAGTCAAGTACAGTATCATCGAGTTTATCGCAGGATCCAACTTCTGAAGTTGGATGATGTCTGGGTCAGTCAGCACGGGTTATACAGAGACTGTTGTCAGCCGGTTTGTCTGCAACCTGTGCACGTGTGACTGCCATTACCTCGGCTGTAGGTTGTACTGCCAGAGTTGCAAGCAGCCAGGAGGGGTCAAAGGACCACGGAGGACCATCCTCGGCTCCGTCCTTGGCTAGGAACTCTGCAAGGTCATTATACCGCTTGTCATCACCTAGGACTCTTGAATGTCCTGGAACCTTCTTCCAGTAGACCTGTATGTCATGTAATGTCACCAAGTGATCACATGACATGAAAAGCTCTTTGTTTTTGACCACTTTCTTGTTGCTTGTGAGAAAGCCATTCTGTTTCCACAGAGCGAGATGACACAAGAAACTAAGTCGAGCGTAATTAGAGTCCGTGCAGATGACTAGCGTTTGGATGGAGCGTTCTACTGCCATCTGGAGAGCTATTAGGATTCCTGCTATCTCAGCGTACTGAGAAGACTGAGAGCCTAATTTATAGCTAAAAGTGACCTCTTCTTGGTCTTGGAGGAGGATCCCTCCAACACCTGATTTGCAGGTTTTTTTCGTGGTGGAATGAGCAGCCATACAGGTACAGTGTTGTCATATTTTTGCAGATAATTCTATCAAAGTAGTGGCGATTCAAGTCCTCACTTACTGAGGGTTTTTCCGCAGCTGGTGGTTGGGTGGCTGGTACATCTTGTGTACATTCCTGGCAGAGTGCCAGGTCGGTGCCCAAATGTGACTTGTTTTGTCCGTAGCGGATGCCTAGGTCAAAACTTTGAAAATCTGTGAAGATCAACCATCCTAGCTTTGTGTTTTTTGGGATCAGTACCTCTTCTGTGCCTGTGTTACACATAGCAACAGATGTGGTTCTGGAGTCGAGGCGCACTTGGCTTGCGGCCTCAATGGACAGTCCTAGTTTGAAAAATGTAGGAGATGGTTGAAAGTACACCTGTTTAAGGCTAATAGCTTGTCCCGCCACGATGTGGACTCGTACCATTGGGTTTGTTACCTGAGGTGGTACTGAGGTGTTTTGATGTTAGCAACCTGGCAGACCTCTGGAGTTGTCTGTTTAGCCGTAAGGTTTGCTGTGTCTAGCACAGGAGGATCCTTTGTGGCTGGTTTTAGTGACCACAGTACATTGTGGCTGGTGTCCACTCGGACACCTATTCTTACCAAGATGTCAGAGCCTATGTAGGTTGCATGTGGTAAGTCAGGGACCACGAGGAATGGGTGGACCAGTTCCCGTTGGTTCCAAATCAGTTTCAGGTTAATGACTCCTTTCGCAGTCATCACTCATGAACTGTTGGGATACAATGGAAAGCGGAAAGCTTTCTCGATCAGAACTGGACCCAAATGTTTTTTAACCAATGTTTTGTAGAAAGCTTGGTTAATAGCTGATTTATCTGTCCACAGCGACAGTACAGCATCTTCGGTGTGGGATCCTTGGATCCCTACACCTTTAACTACCAATGGTAGGTAGTATTCGGTGGGCTCTGACTGTCTCAGCTCGCAGAGGAGGCTTTCTTGTTCTGTCAGAGTTTTGTCCACTGGTTGGGTCTCTTCGGTTTCACATGCTTTTAAAGGATTACTTACCGGGACTGTGTTCTCTCCTGAGAAGTCCTCGGTGCCTTCTGCGGTGCCTGCTGTTGGGCAGTCTGTGACCGTCTCAGGAGGCATGAGTATTGGCAGGGGTTTGCTCACTCTGGCCCACATTGTCTGTTCGCCATAATCTATAATCGCCTCAAAGCGATTTATAAAATCCTGGCCAATCAAAAATGGGAATGAGTCAACCATAGACACATGTACCGGGTCGTATAGTGTCATCTCGCCAATCTGCATGTGAACCATGGCTATAGCTATTAGGGTGGTTCTCGTCTCTGCTAGGCCCTGCATTTCTATAGCACGTTCTATGAGAGGTATTTCCCTGTGAACACCGTTAGCGGCGGTCCTGAGCTCCTCGAACAGTTTGGCTGACATAATAGTTATGTCGGCCCCACCGTCCAGTAGGGCTTCATGTGTGAGGACCCCTTCAAGTGTGATCGACAGGTAAGCTTTTTTAGCGACCCCCTTTCTGATAAGGTTACTCAGGAACCTTGTAGGTTTTGGCCAGCGTTTCTTCTTACGTTTACCTTTGCCTACGTAATCCTGGTTTATCCGAACCGTTGGTGCAGTCACTGCTGTTCCTGAGAGTTCGGTTTTTGACGGGCCTCCATCATTGATGTATGAGATCACCCGCTCTCTGTGTTTTGAGGGGCTCTCATTGTTTGTAACTACAAGGTCCTGACGGCTGTCCTGACGGCTGTCCTGACGGCTGTCCGTGACAGAGGCAACGTTGTTGTTTGTGTTACCTTGATTTGTCTGACCCTTCAGCACAGCTGTTGCTGTTTCTGAGGTTTCAGTTTGTGACGGGTCACAGTCGGTGACGTGTGAATGTACCCCTCCTTTTGCTGATGAGGGGCTGTCAGAGTTTACAACAACAACGTCATGGTGACAGTCTGTGACAGCAGTAACGGTGTTGTTTGTGTGTTCTGACTCATTAGCAATGATATTGCCACACAACGCGTCGGGTTGATTGTCCGTGGCAATACCTCTCAACATTTCCAAGAACCGACGCACACTCTCTGTCTCGTCCGAGCTCAGAGGTGTGGGGCTCTTTTCCTGGACCCTCTGCTGTTTCTTTTTCGTCTCAGGCTGTCCAGGCCGACGTGGAGGGGGAGCAGGCCCCCTCCTCTGGGGTTCCTGGTGGGATCCCTGGTTGTATTGGTTACCTTGGGTGCCATTCTTTTTACTCTTAGGATGTGCGCCCCCCTTCTGGTACACTCATTCATCCTCTGGTTTCTCTGGAAACCATTTAGGATCTCGTCTGAACCAGGGGGCACTCATCTGTTGTGGTTTGGAAGATGGGAAATCTCGTTTCCTCTCGCCTTTCTTGGGAGGGGAGCTGAAGCTCTCGTCCCTTCCAATTCTAATGACTGGGAAGGAATCCTCTCACCTGGGAACACATCAATGGGTGTTTTGGCCTGTGAACGGGCCTCGAAGACATTCACAGCACAATTTTTTATCTCACTGATGGTTTTTTCTTTGAAATTAGCCATCATCTGTACTGATGTCCTTATGTCAGGGTGGAGATTTTTGCTGAAAACGAACTTAAACGCCTCCTCCTCCTCCATGCCGGTTTCGTTCCTGTAACCAAAATAAGCCTGCAAAATTCTGGAATAATATGCCCTTGGGTGCTCATTCTTACCGTGCATGACCTTGTCGGCGGCTGGATAACCACCAGGTCCCGTGCAAGGGGTATACTCTTTAATTAGAGTAGCACATAACAGGCTGTAATCCTTCCTTGTGGCATCTGTTTGACGCTCTATAAAGGAAAACAGCGTCCTGGCTGAAGTGAGCCTATTCAAGCCTATTTTATCCTCAACTGTAGCATTCGGATAGCTTCCCAGTTGGAAGTCAAGGTCTTGCAGATAGGCCTTAGTGTCGGTCGAACCCAACGGCCCTGGCTCGAAGCGTTGGACATATTTCACTATTTTTTGCAATACCGCTATTGAGAGCGGAGAATGAGGGCTTAGTAGAGGCGGAACAAAAGAATCACGTGGAGGTGGTACACCAGAATCACGTGGATGTGGCATAAGGAGATTTTGTGTAAGAGGTATAACAAAATCACGTGGAGGTGGTGATGGTTGAACTGGACTCTGACCCAGTTTGTCTTCGAGTTCCAGACATCTTTTCCCCTCGTCAGAGATTTTATTTGTGGCTACGGCAAGTTTTGCCTCACAGGCTGTTAACCGTTCACGTGATGTATGACACTGACTTTGTAAACGCACACCTTGTTGGACTAATGCCGCTCTTTCCATTTTGCACTCGTCCAGAGATTTTGATGTTAGCTGCAACTGTTGGCGCAGAACATCATTGTCTGAACACAGTGTTTGGTACTCTAACCCTCCTTCACGTAGCTTTTCCTCATATGAGTCTGCCTGTAACAACAGCTGAGCTTGTGAGAGCTCTTTCTCACGTTGCAATTCTTCCTCCCAGGTCTCCTTTTCAAATTGAAACTGTGCCATGAGTTGTAGATACTCTTCACATGTTGCTTTGCAGTCACCTGTCTCGCGTTTCAAATTTATTTCAAGGGCTTCTCTCCTGCTGGCCTCCAGGTAATCTTCAGCTTTTAGCAAGAGTGCTATTTAGGGCTGCAACTAACGATTATTTCAATAATCGTTTCATCGGCCGATTATTTTTTCGATTAATCGATGAATCGGCAAAAAAAAAAAAAAGTTTTAATTTCCACCCCTTTATTCCAAAATTTAACATTTTACTGACATAGCAATTCACACAAAAAACAGGTTGCTATTTGACTATTCTGTTAGTAAAATATTGAATAATAAAAAAATTAAAGTTAGTCAAATAGCTTAAAAAAATAAATGTACACAAAAATATATACAAATGTATGCTTTATACCTGCACAATATGTAGCTACTTTGTAAAATGTGTCCTTGAGGGAAGAGTGTAACCTGGATTAAAAGTGTGGATTATTGTAACCTGGATTAAAAGTGTGGATTATTGTAACCTGGATTAAAAGTGTGGATCATTGTAGTGAAGCCTTCGTCTTCAACCATCGACAGAGGCCTCATGTCAGTGACGATCATGTTCAGGATGTTTCAGTGAAGACAGCTGCTGCTGTGGTGTCCATGATGTCTGTCCATCATGAAGCTGTCATTGTTTGTTGTTGTTTTCTGGAATGAGAGAGAAAATATGTATTATAGCATAATTTGCAGCAACTCAAGAAATGCCTTGTTTCACTTACAGTGTTAGGTTCAGGCAAAAGTAGCTAAAAGAGCAATTAAACACACACACACACACACACATAAAATACTTAATTACACACATTTGAGTAGATGTAATACATTACTTTAATTCCTGTTTAAATGCAATTCATCCTGCCATACCTGCAGTGTCTTCAGACTTTGCCAGCAAATTAAAAGTTGAAGCTTAATCATTAAATTATTATCTTTGTTTTAGATTTATTTATAAATCACATTTAAACACTGCTTGTACCAATTAAATTAAATAAAAAGTAACACGTTCTCTATCACCGTCATTAATCAGATGACAAACAAGCAGCAGCTTCATCTACCAGAGAGACTGACGTTACGTTTTCTCTCTTGAAACAGAACAATGTGTTAAATTGTAGAGACTCACCAGCAACACATGAAGAGTTGTATCAGCTGCAGCTCCTTCCTCCTCCTCGTGACTCCGACATTTACGTTTATCTCCGTGGTTCTCTCGTGTCGTGTGGACGATTTTCAAAGCGGCATGTTTCTCATTGTTTATCTTTGTGAAGTTCTCCCACACTTTGGAGGACTTGGGTCGAACAGTTTTCGCTGCGTTGGTCATTTGTAAAATTTACTTAAATTTCCTTTGAAAACACCGCCTCTGCTTTGCTCCCCCCTCGCTCTGTTCAACTCGCACTGCAGTTTTTTTTTTCAAACTTTATTCAGTCAGTCAGCATTGACAACAAACTGCCCGTGAACAAAACGAAACGGCTCCGCAGCGCCGTGAAAGATGCATAATCGCACGACACAACGAATCTATAACGAAATTCGTTGCCAACGCTTTTAATCATCGATTTTTATCGATTTTATCGATTTGTTGTTGCAGTCCTAGTGCTATTTTAGGTAGTTACTCGTAGCCCGACTTCTTTATGGCTGCAGAAGTGACACTGCCTGCCACCTCCTTAAGCTCGTCGAGTAAATCTGTTGAGTTCATGCATTCCACCTGTTCACCATATGGAGATAAGAAATCTGTGAGCAGCGTCAAAGCTCTCTCAAGCCAGTCCTTCTCAACACCACTTGGAGCAGGATTAGCATTATCAGCTTTTGTTGAGTCTGCCATGGTCGTATTTACTGTTCAGCAAAACCTATCTGGTTAAACCGTCGCAATCTTAGAGTTTTTCAACAGGTAAATGTTTGTATTTAAGTGAGCAGCGAGTTTCACATACTAATCAGCTCTGTGGTTCCCCCAAAGTACTGTTATAAGCCAACTTTTCAATAATGGGGCACCTGTTTTAGGTTTTACCTCATGAATATTATGAGTAAATGCTTCCTGTGGCAGTGTTACTTAATATGAGCCTAATTCTAACAGATACAATGAACCAGGCTATTCCAGTGTTTATTTATGCACTTAAAATTAATAAACCTGGAATATTTTCTAAAAAGTCTGACAGCAACTTTTGCAGTTTTAAACGCCCTTTAAGTTGTTTAATTTACCAGAATTTGCTAGTTAAAACAGTAACTCATAAACCAAGCGTGATTAACATTTTTATTTACCCGCATGCTTTTAAAAGAAATGAATGAAAAGTGAGTTTGCAGCTTTCAGTTCTGAAAAACTGTTATACTCTGTTTTCAACAGCAGGTGGTGGTGCAAGCTTATTTTTACCACAAGGTGACTGTAGCTACACGTCTTCAACGGTAGGAGTCACTGACGACTTCCTGTGAACCGTCCTGTTGACATCCGGTCGTTAGCCGTTAGCTTCGATTAGCAATGAACGAACACGGTCCAAATCAGCATTTATAGACGGATTTAAAGCTTGAACGTGGCGTCTCTTAAAAAACACGCGCTTTAGGCATAAAATCATCAGGTTAGGACCGATTTGAGGGCTTTATTCAGCTTTCTTAACCACTAAAGAAGACTCCGTTTAAAAATGACTTTCATTTCCGAGGTCACGTGACTTTACAGACATGTGGACATCGGGATGGGCTTTTCGCACTGACGCCAGAGAGTGGATGTACACGGCGTTACGTTACCGGCTTCTCAGCAAATCAGAACGTTTCACACAGCGGTCCTCGACCAATCACAGCTCGTGTGTACTTGTGTAAGCTAGCTGTTAGCTTCAACAGTCCAGCGATAAGTTTACCCATTAACGCTTCGAAAATGCAGAAATTAACTGTGGGAATGTAGCGAATCAGCATAGAAGCAGCGTCTGAGTCAGCGCTCAGTTTCACAGACAGCGTTTCACCATTTAAAACACGACTCGTTCGAGTCCAATTATCAGAACCGGTCGGAACCGTAGAACCACCGGTTATGAAAGAGTTTCAACAGAATGATGCGTCTTTTCTCTCTGCTTACAGCTTAATCACACACACACAGAATGACAATTTCCAGCTTCAAATGAACATCAACACAATACTGTATCGTTCTGAACACCACAGCCAAGAAATATGTCTTACCAAGGTCAAAACTTGGACTTTTTATATGCCAACATGAAACGTTTTCCACAATCACAATATCAGGTCACACATAACTTATCTCTTCAGAAACCGTACGAGCCACCAATTATGTATGTATATAACTCGTACAAGAAGCCGTACGGGCCACCAGTTATGTAGAATGTCGGGACAGCTTTGCTGTGGACACACTACTTAATTAATTATTCTTAAGGCTAGTTCAAGCACAAAGAATATTAATTGTTTAATTAACAACGGATTCTTTCTTTTTCGAGTTAAATTTCTGCCATGTGACCAAGATAACTTAAGAGTGGAAGGTATAATCAGTGACATGAGACGTAATTTATCTTTGACCAATCAGAATAAATGTGGTCATTTATTTAACAGAATCAAAATTTAACATCAAACATGTACACTCGATTTGCTGATCTGTTTCTGATTAATAAACTTAGCAAGTTCAAATAACAAGACAACAGAGGATTACTGATGGAGAATAATTCATCTCTGAAGGCATCTAGCTTGATTTACTGGCGAAGAGGTTTACAGAGAAGATAGATTTAGATTTAAAGAGGAGATTTAGATGAAGGAAAATGTGTTGACCCGGAATGGCACCCTTCCTCCGACCCCAGCTCAGCCCTCGGTACACTCAGTGCGTGACGACTCGTTACCTTTGCAGAAGATAAATCAGCTCCGGTACAGAGGTCCATTTCACGCTTCTTTCAGCGTCTCCGGTCAGAGTGGCTGGGAATCGTCAGAAGTCGTGACGAAGTACTCCGTTCAACAGAATACGCTTCCTTAGAAGTTGAGAGCATTTAATGCTCGCGGTGAGATTACAGCGAGGCGTGTTGTGACTCCGCTGGAATGGATGGACCCTTGGCTCATGGTCAAACTCCATCAGCTAATTAGTTCAGCTGTAAGACTCCAGCAAGACTGCAGTCCCAGCCAGAACTCCAAACAGACTTTCAGTAAGAACTGAAAGTTCTTGTATGACTCGCTGTAAGACTGAGTCTTCCAGTAAGACTGAGTCTTATCTTAGACTGAAAGTTCCAAGAAGACTGAATAGTTCCAAGAAGTGTTGACTTTTAAAGGGTATCCACTTCCTGTTATTTGGTACTTCCTCTGAATGGTTAACACAACCAGCAGGAGTGGCGTTTTAGTGATGTCAGAGGGTTATTAGGAGTCGCAGACAGCAGAAATGTTTTTAAGAACGGTTAGTACAGACAGGAAAATATTTTGAAGAAGTGAGAGGCGCCAGTTTCTTATTTACTGTCTGAGTTTTAAAACAAGGCACTTCGTTCTCATAACTTGTTCTCTGACTTTTGACCGACATCAAGTCCACTCCTCATTCAGACAGAAGAGTAAAATGTACACTTACTTCGTAAATAGACATTTAACTTGTATGATCTAAGTCTAATGAGGTTTAATAATCATTAATACTGTTTCACAGTTGATTTAAATGAGTGGTTTACTTCAACATTAGAAATGGTATGAACTAAACACACTTTTGATTATCAAGATATTGTAAAATAGTAATGATAATATAAAAAAGAAGAGTGTTCTTTCAATTGATTAATTCAGGATACAATTAAATATTCTCTTGATGAGATAATTTGTATTTCTGGATTCGTATCAATGAAATAACTGTTCCTGTCCCCTGAAGGTCTTCAGGTACAGATTGATGTAGGAGGTCTAGTTCACTACTCATGTTTACGTTTGTCAGCGTGGTTCTCCCGTGTCGTGTCGTCAATTTTCAAAGCTGCATGTTTCTCAGTTTTCATCTTTGTGAAGAGCTCCCACACTTTGGAGAACTTGGGTCGAACAGTTTTCTCTGCGTCTGTCATTTGTAAAATTTACTTATTTTCCTTTGAAAACGCCACCTCTACTCTGCTTCTGCCTCCCCCCTTGCTCTGTTCAACTCGCGCTGCAGAGTTTTTATTTTTTATTTTTAACTTTATTCAGTCCGTCAGCATTGACAATGAACTGCCCGTAAACAAAACTGCTCCGCAGCGCCGTAAAAGACGCATAATAGCGCAACACAACGACTCGATAATGAAATTCATTGCCAATGCTTTTAATCATCGATTTTTATCGATTTATATCGATTTTATCGATTCGTTGTTGTAGCCCTAGACAGCTTAGTCCCTCTCTTCACCCAAGTGTCCAAGACATGCGGCCACAGATCAGATAAGACAACAACAAAGTTGATCATCGAACTATGGCCTAGGGTGTCCTGGTGTCAAGACCACATATGGACACTTTTATGCTTGAACATAGTGTTTGTTTTGGACAATCCATGACGAGCACAGAAGTCCAATAACAACACCACTCAGGTTCAGATCAGGGTGGCCGTTCCTCCCAACCACACCCCTCCAGGTCTCACTGTCTTTGCCCACGTGAACGTGGAAGTCCCCCTGCAGAACAAGGGAGTTCCCAGGAGGTGCACTCTCCAGTACCCCCTCAAAGGACTCCAAAAAGGGTGGGTAATCTGAACTGCTGCCTGGTGCATAAGCACAAAAAACAGTCAGAACCTGTCCCCCCCACACGTAGGCAAAGGGAGGCTACCCTCTCATTCACCGGAGTGAACTCCAACGTACAGGCATCAAGATGGGGGGCAACAAGTATGCCCACTTCTGCTCAGCGCCTCTCACTAGGGGCAACTCCAGAGTGGAAGAGTGTCCAACCCCTCTCAATGAAACTGGTTCCAGAGCCATGCGTAGAGGTGAGTCCAACTATTTCTAGCCAGAACCTCTCAACCTCACACACCAGCTCAGGCTCCTTCCCCACCAGAGAGGTGACATTCCACGTCCCAATAGCCAGCTTCTGTAGCCGAGGATCAGACCGCCAAGATCCCCGCCCTCGGCCACCACCCATTTCACATTGCACCCGACCCCTTTGGCCCGTCCCACAGGTGGTGAGCCCATGGGAAGGGGATCCCACGTCTCCTCTTCTGGCTGTGCTCGGCTGGGCTTCATGGGTAAAAGCCCGGCCACCAGGCGCTCACCAGCGTGCCCCATGTCCAGGCCCGGCTCCAGAGTGGGGCCCCGGTGACCCACGTCCGCGCAAGGGAACATTGGTTCCATTAATTTTAATCATCATAGGGGTCTTTGGGCTGCACTTTGTCTGGTCCCTCCCTCACCTAGGACCTGTCTGCCAGGCAAACTGACCTCATTTCCTTAAATGATTTGCTAAAATTGAATAGTTTCCATTTTATACAAGAGAAGTCCCTCGTTTATCGCGGGTGTTTTGTACCCTGC
>NC_056507.1:44171847-44178262 GCF_014905685.2 Nematolebias whitei
CCACACACACACACACACAATAAGTGAAAACTGTGAAGTACAGTAGTCCAAGTTCAATTTAAGTTCAGTAAACTTTATCATGATGTGTCAGACTGCAATCACACTCATCACCTGTTACTCCCAATCTCCCTCCTTAAATAAACAATATAAATTTAAATACTGTAACATTTTAAATAAACAATCCATGCAGCATGGATTATTTATTTAAAGTGTTACAGTATTTAAATTTAAATTGTAGAGAAGAGAAGCGCAGCAGGACATCAAAATGGTTAACCCTTCACACAACTCTGCAGCACGGAGCAGAGATGTACTTCTTGATCAATTACACTGAAACAACTGAACATAGAAGTTCTAAAATAATTAAAAATAAATTTTAACACTTTTCTATTTTGTGATTATGATGATGTTACGATCTGACATACTTTGAAGTTTAAGTTGGAAGACTTACTTTGAAAAAATGTGATAAAGCGAATCTGTGAAAAACATAGCGAGGGACTATTGTAGTTCCATCTTAACGTGATTTTGGACCTGCCATTGTGTATCTGTTCCTACCAAACCCAGCCAGTCTAAGCAGATGGACGCTTGTCCTGAGCCTGGTTCTGTTAAATGTTTCCTCCTCATGAGGGAGTTTTTTCTTTCTACTGTCGCCTTCATGCTTGCTCAAGATGAGAGTTCTGCAATGGAGTTAAACTCAAAGCAGTCTGCTCCTCGGATAAATAATGTTAACTTACTTTTGATGTATATGAATGTTTCTGTTAACTTAATATTTTTATATATGAATCTTTCTGTTCAGTGTCCTGAGATGACTTCTGATGTGACATGATGCTATATAAATGAATTGAATTGAATTTGCAACAAAAGGGTGTCAGCAAAGGTCAAAGGAAATGTTTACAAGACAGTGGTGAGACCAGTTATGTTGTATGGCGACAGAGACATGGACAAAAAGACTGGAGAAAGACCTGGAAGTAGCAGAAATGAAGATGTTGAGGTTGTCCTTAGAAGTAACAAGGAAGGATCTCATTCCTAATCTTAAGGAATGAGATCATGATCCTGTCTAACTCTGAATGCTAGGAAACACCTTGTAACTGCAACTTTCCTTCCCTCCATTGACTACGGTGACATTATTTACATGAACGCTCCTACAAGCACTCTGCAGATGTTGGATGTTGTCTATCATGGTGCGCTAAGATTCAGAACTGGCTGTGACAACCGTAACCATCACTGCACTCTGTAGTCACTGGTTAACTGGACATCATTAACTTCACACAGACTTTCTCACTGGTACATTTTCACCTTTAAATCACTTCTTGGTCTGTTGCCTTCATACATCTCCTCCTACATGTCTCTGCGTGAGTGCAGCTACAGCGTGCACTCTCAGAACATTATTATCTGCAGTGTCCCCTCAGTGTGGACTGAACTAGGCAACAGGACCTTCTCCTACTCTGCTCCTGTTTCCTGGAATAACTTACAAAAAGATCTGAAGCTCTCGACCTTGACCTCTCTAAGTGGTTTTAAACATCTCTTAGTTCATGGCAAAAACCAATGCAGACATGTTCCTGTTTTTAGTATTTTACATTACTTTATAATATAGCTGTTTGTGTTTGTTTTTATATAATTTATTCTGTTTAATTTTAATTTTATGATTGTTTATTGTTGTCTATACCTCATCTGTGTTCTTTGTTTAAAACAGGTCTGTCTTGTAAATGAGTCCTTGAGGCTCAATGAGACTAACCTGTAGAAATAAAGATTGAACGAATCGTCAGAGGTACAGAACAACTGGGAGATAAAGTTAGAAAGGTCAGACTGAGATGGTTTGGACATGTCCAGAGGAGGGACATTGGGTACATTGGTAGAAAGAGGTTAGAAATGCAGCTGCCAGGAAAAAGACAGAGATCTATGAATGCAGTTAGAGAGGATATAGAGGTACTGTATGTTTCGCTGTATAAGTCGCAGTTGTTTGGATAATACACCGAAGCAATGTATTTATGGATTTTTTTTCTCATATTTTTAAACCAATTTTTGGCTGAGATATGACTGTTTTCATTCATTCTGACTGAAAAAAATTTAACACTACCATTTTCAGCCGCTAAATGGCACTCGAGTAGTAGGGCATGCCGTTGTATCATGTAATATGTAAAAGTGGCTATTAATAACACATTTGGCTTGCCATAGAATGCCACCGTCGGCTGCGTGGAGCAACCGAATCAGCTTCATGTCGCTGAGCCTCCCCGGCGAAATGCAGCTAATTTCAGAGTCAGAAATTCTTTATTGTCATTCGCATCTCATGTGATACATGTGGTGGAGCGAAATTATGTACACAGGGTCCCAGTTACATCCAACAATAAAATGAAAAAGAAAAACAATGATAACATCTAAGATATGAACTAAGAAAAACATCAACTAAATATACACCAAGCACTAACAGCATAAAAACATCACGTTGAACATCAGCACAAACATGAACACGAATCCGTGTAAGCAGACAAGCACGCATGAACACACCAACATTGAAACAGATCAGCAGCGACATTGAAACAGATCAGCAACAACATGATGTGATTTTTTTTTCACAGTGATTATTCTGGTTAGAGATGAGTCTAACAGCCTCAGGGTAGAAGCTGTTTCTCAGTCTAGTGGTTCTACACTTAATGCTCTTGAACCTCCTTCCTGAGGGGAGTGGGGCAAAAAGTGTGTGTGCTGGGTGAGTGGGGTCCTTCATGATGCAGGTGGCCCTCTTCCTGCATCTGGAGGTGTAGATGTCTGTGATGGTGAGGAGACTAACTCCATCATCTTCTGTGCAGCCTTCACCACTCTCTGCAAAGCTTTTCTTTCTGCAGCTGTGCAGCCTCCATGCCACACGTTGATGCTGGAGCACAGGATGCTCTCCACTGCACACCTGTAGAAGGAGGTGAGGAC
Source organism: Nematolebias whitei (assembly GCF_014905685.2). Classification (NCBI taxonomy): domain Eukaryota; kingdom Metazoa; phylum Chordata; class Actinopteri; order Cyprinodontiformes; family Rivulidae; genus Nematolebias; species Nematolebias whitei. The sequence continues at coordinate 44,174,764 of NC_056507.1, forward strand.
TGAGCTTCCCAGACCAGCTCGTCTCAGCCGCTTGAGGAAGTAGAGTCTCTCATGAGCTTTCTTGATCAGGCTGGTAGTGTTGTTGCCCCAGCTGAGGTTGTCATTCAGGTGTACACCCAAGTACTTGTAGCTGGAGACCACTTCCACCGCAGATCCTCTTATGTTCAGGGGGGTGTAGGTGTTTTTGTTCCTTCTGAAGTCCACAATCATCAATTGACCAATTTGACCATCAAAGTGCATTTATTAAGTTTCATTCAACCTTTATTTAGACAGATAAGTCACATTGAGCCTAGAAGACTCATTTACAAGTGAGACCTGTTTAGATAGACAAAAAGTAGTGAAACAGGACACATGTAGGAATTCGAGGCGAACAAATTCCTATCAGACTTTTTTTTCCTACCTGAGAAGAAAAAACTATTAAAAAACACCTCACACAAACAAGCACATAGTGACGTAGACATTCTGCAGGGGGGGGAGACGACGAGAGCGGTGAGCATGTTCATAGATGCTCTCGAGGGCACTGTAAGAGTTCTGATAAGGATGGAATAATCAGCCAGTGTCCTCCAGTGAGATCGGTGAACATTCTCAAGGTATGTTGAGGAATGGCCAAGAATAACGTCTGTGAGAATCCAAGAGTCCTGAAATGATGACACAAAGTTTATTCAGCTGGTTTCATCTGGTTATCAGTTGGAAATTCCTCAGGGAGGGGGTGGTGAGCATCAGATCACGTGTTTTCCAGGCAAATTCAGATAAGATGGCCTTCAAGGCCAGCCAAGGGAGCCAAATTCAGATAAACACACAGTTGTTTTGGGGACAGGCAGGACTTAATGACATCTACCTTGAGTATGTGTTGGTCCAAATGGTTCCGAAATGTCCAAATTACATGGCCACACCGATGGAACGTGACTGAGTAAAATCCCCAATATCTGATCCATTCTGCCCAAAGCATTTGAGTCTGGGTACTCGAGACACAAACCAAGTCATCATAAAGACAAGCAGCGTGATTGAGTCCCAATTTACTGCCGACGACTTCCTTGATTGATTGATAAAACCAGCAACCAGCCGAATTCAAAAAGCAGGAACCAGTTATTGTAAATCCACTTAAATATGTGTCTTTAAAATCCACAAATGGCAGCACAGATAGACCCATCATCAAGATTCTTTATAAATAAAATTATTTCAATTAGAGAGAAAATTCAAACCATCTTTCCTTCTACTATCTCTAGTACTCTGTCATATGAGGCAACTTTAAAAATTTCATTAGAGCCTGATTTATGTTTGGACAGATTTTGTCCTGCTGAGCTCTCTGAATTGTCAAAAATAATAACCTCATCCAGACCATCCACATGTCTGCTAGATCCCATCCCAACCAGACTGTTTAAATAGGTATTTCCCCTAATTAATGTCCACATTTTGGATCTATTTAATTTGTCTTTAATGGATGGTTATGTACCACAGAGCTTTAAGGTTGCTGTAATTAAACCTTTACTTAAGAAGTCTGACCTTGATTCAGAAATTCTGGCCAACTACAGACCTATATCTAATCTAACTTTCATCTCAAAAATAGAGAAAATAGTTGCAGGTCAGTTGTGTGAACATCTACAAAGAAATAATCTGTTTGAAGAGTTTCAGTCAGGGTTTAGAGCTCATCATAGCACAGAAACAGCACTAGTAAAAGTCACTAATGATATTCTCATGGCCTCAGACAATGGACTTGTGTCTATACTGGTCCTGTTAGACCTCAGTGCTGCATTTGATACAGTTGATCACAATATTTTACTACAGAGGCTTGAATATGATATTGGGATTACAGGAACGGCTCTAAAATTGTTTAAATCATATCTATCTGATAGATTCTAGTTTGTAAATGTAAATAATAAATCTTCTTCATACACCAAAGTTAGTCATGGAGTTCCTCAGGGCTCAGTGCTTGGGCAAATACTCCATCCATCCATCCATTATCTTTACCTGCTTATTCCATTTTGGGTCACGGGGGTCGCTGGTGCCCATGTCCAGCAATCACTGTGCGAGGGGTGGGGTACACCCTGGACGGGTCGCAAGTCCATCACAGGGCCACATAGAGACAAACGAGACAAACAAACATTCACTCTCTCACTCACACCTAGGGACAATTTAGAGTTACCATTCAGCCTAACATGCATGTTTTTGGACTGTGGGAGGAAACCGGAGTACCCGGAGAAAACCCACGCATGCACGGAGAGAACATGCAAACTCCACCCAGAAAGGCCCCTGGACCGGGGTTTGAACCAGGGACCTGCTCGCTGAGAGGCAGCAGCTCTACCAGTTGCGCCACCGTGCTGCCCTGGGCAAATACTCTCTACTTTATATATACTTCCATTAGGTAAAGTTATTAAACAGCATGGGATAAATTTCCATTGTTATGCTGATGACACACAATTATATTTATCCATTAAACCCAATGAAACCAATCAGCTACTTAGACTACAAGTATGTCTTAAAGACATAAAAACCTGGATGACCCTTAATTTTCTCCTGTTGAACACAGACAAAACTGAGATTTAGTTTTTTGGACCTGAGCACCTTAGGAATTAATTTTTCAGTCTTTCTCCCTCCTTAGATGCATTAATCTGTCCTCCAGCTCTAATGTTAAAAATCTTGGTGTTATTTTTGATCAGGACATGTCTTTTATCCCCCACATTAAAAACGTTACTAGAACTGCCTTCTTCCACCTGCGTAATATCACTAACATTAGAAACATCTTATCTAAAAATGATGCAGAAAAACTGGTCCATGCATTTATCACGTCTAGACTGGACTATTGCAATGGTTTATTATCTGGGTGTCCAAATACGTCTTTAAAACGTCTTCAGTTGATCCAAAATGCTGCTGCCAGAGTCTTAACTGGAGTTAGTAGGAGATATCATATTTATCCAGTTTTAGCTTCTCTCCATTGGCTCCCTGTCAAATCCAGAATAGAATTCAAAATCTTACTTCTAACCTACAAAGCTCTCAACAACCTAGCTCCATCTTATATTACAGATCTTATTGTTCTGTATTTTCCTAACAGAGCACTTCGCTCTCAGACTGCAGGTTTACTTGTGGTTCCTAGAATTTACAAAAACAGAATGGGAGGCAGATCTTTTAGTTATCAGGCTCCTCTCTTGTGGAACCAACTTCCAATCTCTGTCCGTGAGGCTGACACATTATCCAGTTTTAAAACTAGGCTTAAGACTTTCCTTTTTACTAAATCCTATAGTTAGGGTCGGCTTGGGTTTCCTGAGCTGTCCCTTAGTTATGCTGCTATAGGCTTAGACTGCTGGAGGACAAACTGACCACTTTTCACTCTGCTACTGTCTTTACTTACTCTGCTCAACCTGTTTTGTATTTGTAATTATTTTTTCTGTCCTTAACATGTTTTTTTGTCTTTCAGATACACCTGGACCTATACCTGGACCTACCATTCTATGCTCGTCTGTCTCTCCTTCCTGTCCTCTCAACCAGCCGGTCAAAGCAGATG
>NC_056507.1:44183262-44211581 GCF_014905685.2 Nematolebias whitei
GTATCAGAGAAACTGAGACGTTTATTTTCTAAACATAACGTCCCAGTGGCTTTTAAACCCCAAAATACATTACGGCAAAGACCGGTTCATCCCAAAGATCCAGTCCCCCGGCACAAACAGAGTAATGTTGTGTATGTTGTTCAGTGTCAGGAGGGTGATCAGTCTTACATCGGGGAAACAAAACAGCCACTGGCCAAAAGGATGGACCAGCACAGAAGATCAACATCATCAGGCCAGGACTCTGCGGTCTACACTCATCTCCAGGCCAGCGGTCACTCTTTCAGGGATGAAGATGTGCACATCCTGGACAGAGAGGAACGATGGTTTGAGAGAGGAGTAAAGGAGGCCATCTTTGTGAAAAGAAACCGTCCATCGTTAAACAGGGGTGGAGGCCTCCGTGTTCAACTGTCCCCCTCTTACAATGCTGTGATTGCTAGTATCACTCAGCCCTCTGTGAATAGTAAACAGCCATCAGTGTGCTAATGATCCATTGTTAGGCTGATGGTCCTTCTTGATCATGTGATCAGCTGGTTTTGGTTGTCAGCAGCAAAACTGGTTGATCCACTCTGAGAAGGTGGTATTTAAGAGACTGAGCTGAATACAGCACCTCAGACTGAGGAAGTCTCTCGGATGAGAGACGAAACGTTTCTACATTTTTTTGTTGATTTGCTTTGTTTTGTTTTTTTTTTAATGTCCAGAGGACCAGATTTAACTTTTTTAGATAAAGGCTGTGTCTCTTCTTTAAACATTTTTGAGGGAAATAATCCTGAGAGATCCAATAATTTTGTTTTTTTATGATTTTTCAGCTGAGTTAACTTTAACAGATTATTTAATAAAGTCATTAAAGTGATAACAGGATTTCATGATAAAGCCAGCACCGTTTATTTATTATTTTTAATCTTCACTGATTTAAAAAAACAAACATGTTTTTTTAATACATAAAATGTTTTTAAAAATTGTTTCCATCCTCTGTCCCGGTCTGCCCATCTGCCGGGATCGGGGTTCGGCCTTCATGATCACACGAGTCCGCTGTCTGGACCCCGGCCTTCTGCGAGTCAGCAGCTCGTATGATCCTGCTCGATGACCAGCAGAGCTCGGAGCTCGCAAAGCCGGGATCCGGAGCCCGAGCTGACAGCATGGAGGATCTTCCGCAGTGACCGGCGGAGCTCTGAGCCAGGGAGATGATGCCCTACACGGCCTGAGCGTGCTCCGAAGCTCCGGTGGAGGACCGGGGAGACCGGCAGAGCTCCATCTAGCTCGCTCTGAATTTTGTCGTTGGTCACCAAGCACAAAAAACACCTGCACTTAAGCATTAGACCACGGTGTTGTCATTATTGTTTTTAGAATCTTAAAAATAGATCCAGCCGCTGCGCCGAGTTCCGAGTAAACGGAGGATCAATGTTTTGAAAAGTTTCTGAAAGATCCAGTGACTCCTCCCCCTGACCAATCAGTGACCGACAGTGTTCTGACATCACGTTTATGTGCTGGCTCGGCTCGGTTGTTCCCTTGAGAAGAAGGGACCAAAAAAGAGGCCGGTTCCGCGAAAAAATGAGTGGAAAAGTTCTCAAAACCATACCGAACTGAGCCGAACCGGGCTGAAGAGGAGCTGTGGAAAAGGCCCAGTATACTGTAAATACGCTTGAAGGAAACTAATAGCCTAATATAAACTTTTTTTGGAAGTGTGCCTTTAAATTGTTGTTTTTGTATGGCTTTGTAAAGCTGTAGGTGAAACATTGTTCAAGTGTGAATTTCTGTTCACTCTTCTCGTTCTTGCAGGCAGAGTGGGTTGCCTTAAACTACGTGCCCTTTGCTGAGCGCTCCTTGGAGGTGCTGGTGGACCTGTACCAAAAAACAGCCTGCCACAAAGCTGTCATCAGTGAAAAAGTCCTGCAGAATATCATCAAGGTTTGTGGTTTTTAGACGTGCTCACAAAGCTATTAGAACTGTGTTGGACTTGACTGATCGATGTAAAACAAGAAAAAATTGTTTTTAAATTTTCAACAAAGTTAAGTCAGGTCCTCTGGATGTAGGGCTGGGTACCTTTCTAAAAAAATCTGTGTCGGTACCTTCACTTCGGTGTCGCTTCCTGGACGGTTCTTTTTTCGGTACCAATTTTGTAATTACTATTAATTCTAACAAGAATAAAATTATGTTATACATTACAGTACAAATTGTGTTTTATTTTTTAACTTTGGTATTTTTCTATTCCAAGCAGTTCTATGTCGTATAAGCTTCGCCCTTTAAGGCCTTCGCTTTAGTGGGTTTATCCCGTTATGCGCAGCATAAGCGCTGAAAAAATTTAGTCCACGCCCACCTGCTGTGTGGGCCACACCCGGTCCGTATAAATTACGTTAAGAGCGGGAAATCGGCTCCCATTTTTTCTTCAGCGAGCTAAAATAGCACTGTCAGAAGAACAAAGAAGGAAAATTGTGTAGATGACCAACCTTTGTTAAGGATGCTTGGCCCGGCAGTCGACCTCCGGTCGTCCGGTGAGTTTTCCTCCCCGAGGTGAAGATGACGAGCAGTCCTATTCCAAGGTAAGCGCCGAGGAATATTTCCCAGTGACAGGTCACTACACGCTGGACAACGCCATCTTGTATTTTTTCCTCTTATCGCCGACCCTCGGAGCGAATCGGATGGTTCCTCCGGGACAGGCGCGCTCAGCTGCAACCCCCGCTGCTCATTCCCTCCTGGGGAGCGTAGTGTCGGTGGAGGGGGGCTGAGTGTATGCTCACCCCATCCCACCTCGTTTTCGCATCGGCGATCACACCGCTCCCATCCGATGGCGCCCTCAGTGGTTGCCCGGCGTAACCCAGGAGGAGGCTGACATGAAAGGACCCTTTTTTACGTCCTACGCCTTTCCCGCCAGTTCGGATGATCCGGCGGGAAGGTTGTTTACTGGGCTCCATTCTGGCTCACCGTCTTGATCCGTATGGCCTCGTGCTCCCAACAGGACGTCCTACAGGCGAGGCCACAGACGGGTTCTTTCCTGGTAGATTGGGGGAGCCGGTCTCCACAGTCCGCACCCATCTCCAGAGCAGGGGTTCACTGAGCGGAAAGTCCCTCCGTGCCCTCTGGAGCCGAGCCTGATGGAGGCTTCATTGGAGTAAGATGTTCGAGATGGACCAGCGTCCCGTGCCTCCAGTTAGCATAACCGAGACGGTGACACCGCTCTCCAACTGAGCTCACCAGCATGTGTTCCACACGGCCGCAGCGAACAACACGTTACGCTGTTGGCATACACGTTCAGAGGCGAGAAGAGACGGTGGCCCTCTGTCCTTCGGCTCACTCCGCTCTCGCAGCGGCCGCTGCTAACTACGCTGCCAGCCCCCTGCAGTACGCTCAGTCTACAGGTCAGCTGACGTCATCCTCAACCGGTGCGCCTCTTTTGCTGTCTGCCGCCCCGCATCGCAGCCGGAGAACGGGGTCCCAGAAGCTCTCCTGGCCCGTCACTCCGCCTTCCTCTCAGGAGAAATGCAGGAGTCCGTTGGTGATCCTCTTTTCATCAGCTAGAGAACACTTCAAGATGCTCCACAGCTGCTCCACAGCTGCTCCACGGCTGCTCAACGCCTCCCCCAGCTCTGCTACGCCAGCCCCTCCTGTCAGATGTCCCCGGCAGCCGGCAGTTTATTTTTTTCCCGGACTTTGCCAACAGGGGGCCCTCCAGGACAACAAACAGAGCTCAACGGAAGGTAATCAGGTGTCGGGTCGCTGGAGGTGTGTTGATGACACTGTGAAATAACATCATTTTTGATGAAGTGTCTCCTAGCCAGGCTGTCAGCATGGTTTATCTGACAAGCGGCTCCATCACACACACTCAGCACGAATGAGCCTTTTAAGGTTGTTTTTTCATTCACTGTCAGCGGTGCCGATGCGCGCCCCCGCGGCATGAAAGCGCACATGTAGCTCTCAGTGCCCGCTGTTCACGTCAACGTTCACGTGAGACCACGGTACGAGCTCAGCAACGTATCTCGCTCCCGGCAGAAGCGACACACATTTTGTCATTGCAGCGGTGTCAACGCGCGCTCCCGCAGCGTTAGCAGTTTCACAAGCCTCACAGCGGCTCTGCTTCTTTATCCTCGAAGAAGGTTTTCTGAATTAATACTGCAGCGCATGGAATCATTCTGAAGTTCACGTGACTTGCAGCCAAGAATGAACGTTTTTTTCTGCAGACCGAGCCAGGGGTAGCCTCGCTTCACCGATGCCGCGCGCTGCTTCCTGACCGCTCCAGTGCCAACGCGCGCTCCCGCGGCGTCAGCAGCCCCACAAGCCTTCAGCGGCTCAGTTCATACATCCTCGAAGAAGGGGTTTTGTCTGAATTAATATTGCAGCTCGTGGTATCACTCAAAAGTGCACGTGACCCGCAGCAAACGATGAACGGTTTTCTGCAGACCGGGCCAGTGGTAACCCCGCTCCACCGATGGCGCGCGGTGCCTCCTTACCGCACCAGTGCCAACGTGTGCCCCCGCGGCAATCCTGGCTTAAAGCGTCACGTGAGGACGCACACACACGACCCTCAGGGCGCGTCGGCTCATATGTGCATCCGCTTCTGAGCGTTACACAGAGCAGCTGCACACAACGTGACCATCAGCGCGCTCCAGTTCACATCAGCATGTATGTGAGTTTTTCACAGCATAAATGCGTGCCCGCTTTATAGCTTATAACGGGTGGCAATGAACGCGCGCCTCCAGACGGATGGGCGAATCGTTTTCAACCGGGATTCACGCTGCAGTTCAGCTCAAACCCCGGTGTGGAGGAACTCTGTGACGTTTTTTCTGTCATCTATGAACAGATCTCGTCCCCTCTAGTAGAAGATCAGGAATTTATTTTTTGAAATGTAATTTCTAGAATCTCAGATGGAGAGGAAACACAAGGTCTCTCTCATCACTTCCTGGTCCCAATGAGCCGGAAAGATGAGATTTATTCTTGATTGTCAATTTTCTGAGCTGTGAGAAACAACACTCCATTATGCGCCTGAGCCGCTTTAATTCTGCGTTATCTGGACACCTGCCGTTGAGCAGCTCGTACAGACAGGGGGCAGCAGTGCAACTCACGTGAATCGGTTGAATGATAGCAGCTGTTTTCCGTCAGCAGATCTACGTCACACACATTTAACAAACTGTGGGGCGCTGTGGCTCCCCACACAGCAGCCTTTTAAATGTTTTGGAGTGTCGCACGGGGTCTTGAATGTGACTCAACACTGACCTTGAGCTGCAGAATCATCAGAGTTTGTGATTCTCAGACAGCAAGTGACTGTTGCACACATACTAGCAGGAAATGTATGCATTTTTTCAATCCATGTGCCACATTATGAGACAGATGCTGTGTGGGGCACATTCAATCTGTTCTCTATTGGAGTGGGTACATCTCAGGTATTCCACCCAGACCTAGGACTCAGACACGGTAGAATCCTGCCAGCGTCTGCGGACGTGTAGCAACACGAGAGAACGCTCAATGTCAATTATAATTAGCGTGGAGCCATAGGACGATCCACCGCTGGGTGGACGTGCCTGCTCACAGCCTGTGGTCGTAATGCAGATCTTTGAGAGGATGGATCTCTCGCAAGATGTAGTGCGTACGATTCAGGAGTCTCGTGCTGCAACCACCACAGCGTTGTTCACATCAAGTGGTCAGTTTTCCAACGCTGCTGTACAGAAAGGCGTAGAGGCCACTTCATGTCCACTGGTCGACATGCTGTCTTTCTGCAGCAGCCGAAGGACAGAATCTGGTGTCCAGCACGACTATTGTATGCTGCAACCGTGTTTTTTTTTTTCTTTCTTTTGTCTCAAAGTTGTCGGTGACAGAACAACCTTTAATCATCCTCTGACGGAGCATTTTGTCTCAGATTGATATAGCGGCTGTGGGCCTGTTGTGACACAGGAAACGTTCAGTGTCAATTATGCGCTTCTCTAAGTCCATGAGACGAACCACCGCTGGGAGGTGGATACGTTTGTCCACAGTCCATGGCCCAAAATGCTCCTGTACGCGTTTTTTCTCCGCCTCCTCTGATCTTACGGTCTTTGAACCGAGCTCAGGAGAAGGGATTGGCAGCTCTCCTGGTGGCCCCGAGCGCGTGGGTGCACCATGGTTTCCAGTCCTGAAACGCCTGTTGTCGGAGTGCCCGTGGGAACTGCCATAGAGGGAGGACGCTCTCCTTCCAGGCAGGAGGAGCGACCAGGAGTTACCCAGAAATAGGCCAGCACCTGTGGTCTGGCCGTTGAACGAATCCACTTACAGAGGATGGGTTGCCCACAGGATGTAATGCGCACAATTCAGGTTTCACGTGTTGCATCTACCACAGCGATGTACACATCAAAGCGGACAGCTTTTCAGTGCTGATGTACAGAGAAGGATGTAGAGGCCTCCTCATGTTCTTTAGGTGGCATGCTGTTCCTTCTGCAGCAGCTGATGGATAGAAATCTGCATCCAGCACGTTTAAAACGTACGCTGCAGCCATCTCTTCTTGACATGAAGGTTTCTGAGACAGAACAGGTTTTATCATCCTCTGATGAAACGTTTTCTAAAAGGTGCACAGAGACGCAGGTCTGTCCCACACCCACTTGTTTTCCAGTGGGATTTAATACTGGTCCTGCAGGTCATGATCAAAGCTTCATTTGAGCCTTTGAATCAGGTTCCACTTAAATTCTTGTCTCTTTAAACAGCACTGCTGCTGGCTTTAACACCCGCTAAGAGAGTGAGTGTTTTTATCTGCCTTCTCTGCCGCTCCGTCATGTCTCAGAATCCAGGCTGACGGTAGTTCAGCTGATTTAAGACCAAACCCAGCTTTTATGCCTAAAACATCACGAGCTCTTTTAAATCAAGAGTGATATCGTTGGAGGGGTTTTTTCCCTCCCCCCCACAGATCAGAAGAAGAAGCATCTTTTCATCCTTTCTGTCCGGTGCGGGCGTTATCGTGTTACATAGCGCGCACAGCTGTAATGCGTCAAACTCAACACCTGTTTGTGCATTATAGAGATGCATCTGCAGGTCGCCCGTTATCCACCCAGCGCTTGTCACACTGGCTGTGTGAGGCCATTTCTGAAGCCTGCAAGCATCAGATTTAGAGCCTCCTGTCAACCTCAAAGCACACTCAACCAGGGGTATCGCATCTTCGACTGCTCTGCATAATGGTATGTCAATGCAGGACATTTGCACTGCGGCTGCGTGGTCAACACCCTGCTCATTTATTCGCTTTTATTTACGTGATGTGACGGCCCGTTCCATGACACATTCTGTCCTTAGTGCTCTAACAGAATGAATATTGTTGTTTTTCATGGAACTCTGTTTAAGCTCACATCTGTCTGCATGCTTCACAGTGTGAGATGTTATCAGTCACAAGTTGTGTCTGTGTTTTTGGTTCTATTGTCACTAATCAGTTCATGACTATTGTTACCAATCAGTTCATTTGATCAATAATCAGTTCATTGTTTTTTGATCTGTTTATAATACTCAGCCATGAACCAGTTGGTTCATGCCCCCCCCCCCCCCCTTTCTTCTTTTCAACATCCTTTCCCCGTTGAAAATTTCCTGGGCGTTTATGTTTTTGTCAGTACGCATAGTTACACAACATGCGTCTGTGCATGGCACATAATTACGCAACGCGTAGTTATGCACACGGGGAGCTGAGTGAAAAGACGTTTTTTGGGCAAGCTTCCGCGTCAAACTGTGTTCGAATGGACCCAGTGAGGCGAGGACCACATCGGCTTCGCCCTTTACCCACTAAAGCGAAGGCCTTAAAGGGCGAAGCTTATACGACACAGAACGTTGGTTACGTACTGTAACCCCAGATTCTATGAGTATAAGCGTAGCCCTTTAAGCGTCGGGCCTCACTGGCTCCTAAATTGCTGAAGAAAAAAGCTATTTTGGGAGCCGATTTCCCGCTCTTAACGTAATTTATACGAACCGGGTGGGGCCCACACAGCAGGTGGGCGTGGACTAAATTTTTTTCAGTGCTTATGCTGCGCATAACGGGATAAACCCACTAAAGCGAAGGCCTTAAAGGGCTACGCCTATATTCATAGAATCTGGGGTTACAGTACATAACCAACGTTTTCTTACATAAAAACAAACATAATTTCCAGTTCAAAGACCAGTTTCAAACCAGTGACACGTCGGTGTCTAATGTTCACTGCTACACACTGAGGACCTTTTCACTGAACAGTTTTTCTTCAGAAACATCAACATGTCTGTTTTCTGTGGACACAAATAAGCCCAGTCCTGGCTGATGGTGTCTCCAGCAGTAGAACATGTTCACTCTGAGGCTGTAGATGATGATTGTTGCACACACAGAGACCTGGTTGTCAGTTTGACATAGTGTCCCTCACATCCCACCAGCAGGTCACTGGATTCACTGAGGTAGGGATGATGCAGACATCTGCACCTCTGTGTCTCTGCCTGAATCTTCTCTGTGGCTCTCTGGGGTTTAGGGCTCTGATCATCTCCCTAATTGACATTAGAACAAAACATCAACAATAACATAGTTGTGTTATTATTACTCAAAAAACATCATCTAGGCTGAGAGATAAAGGTTTAACTGGTCAACAAAATCCTTTAAAGTTTAATTTACCTCCACCATGCAGCTCCACTGTGGAAAAAGGCAGAAATTTTTTAACAACAAAGTCTGATTGTCCTGTGGCCCCCACCTCACTTTTCTTTTGTCCTCACATCTGGGTCAGAACCTCCTGTGAGGAGAACATGAACATAAACAGTGAACATTAGTGAACTGTTTAAGCAGCTGATCCAATGGATGAACACAGTTTTACAAGCTAACCTTGATCTGTTACTGTCAATCTTTAGTTAGCTTCTTAGTTTAGCTAGCTACGTAGATAAAAATAAATGTACACACTAATATTTTAAAGTTAGCGTTACATGGATCATAGTTTATTTCACCGCGATGTACGTGTTAAGCTGCAGTTACGCTAACAAACGTAAACTCACCAGCTGAAGCACACAGAGCCGTCCTCGGAGTTCTTTGATGAAGAGTCCGGTCATGGAGATAATGAATCAGGACGTTCAGGCTCTACTCACAGGCTGACTTTAATGGTGAGAGGAGGAGGAGGAGGGGGGAGGAGGAGGGGGGAGGCTAATGAACTCTTCTCTCCTCGCAGAAAAACACGGAGCAACTTTATGCAGCGCGTGTTGTCGAAGCCGTTCGACAACACGCGCTGCACACGCGAACCCATCGGTGGGCGTCACCAGCACCATAGACATAATTATACATAGATTAGGTACGGCAGCTCTATACAGCTCTGGATGTATGCTGGTGAAGATTCTCAGTCATCCAGGACATGATGAATTCAAAAAGTGTTCAATACAAAAACAACTGGACTTTATTTGTAACAGAAGACGTTTCGCTCCTCATCCGAGGAGCTTTCTCAATTCAAAGAGCAGAGAGTGAGAGATACAGGTTATAAGGCTGAGTGAGATAAGACACACACACACACATATATGTAGATTGGCAGTTCACACCTAAAAACCTAAACAGTAGGTCTTTGTTCCTCTAATTCACAGTCGAGGCCCCTCTGTTCCCATCAGGTGTGAAAACCGGCTGGGAATCTGTCTTAAAGTTGCATTATATGTTTTGAAAGTGGAAATCTGAGGCCTCCTCCTCTGTTAAGAGACGGCTTTTCTCTTTTTACATAAATTGCTTCCTTCGCCCCCCTCTCAAACCATCTGTGTTCTCAGTCCAAAATGTGCACATTTTGGTCCTCAAAAGAGTGTCCCTTATCTATCCCTTATCTAAGAGTGTCCCTTAGCTCTGGATGTAATCTGGGTGTAGTCTGTTTGTCATAAGTCTGGTATTTTGCCTGCCTGCATGCTGAAACCACGGGACACGTTACAGCCAATACCGAAACTTGACACCGAAAGAAGAGTGACATTTCAATACATACACCGACCGGTGAAGTTCGGTCGGTACCATAAAAGAACCTCGGTTCGGTACTCAGCCCTATCTGGATGGTTTCTTTTGTTGAAACGTTTCGTCTTTCATCCAAAATACTTCATCAGTTTGAGGAGCCACAACAAACTCAGTTTTATAAATAGTACCTTCACATAGTGGGTCAGCCATTTTGATGGAGCTCAGATTGTTTCTGGAGTCCACCCTCTCTGCCACCGACTCGTTTGAGGCACTCACGGCCAAAGTGGTTCAAAACATCCTGATTCCTGCTCCATCAGGATGGTTGGCCTGGTCAACCAACTGGTTGATCCACTATGTGAAGGCGCTATATACAAGACTGAGTTTGTTTTGGCTCCTCGAACTGATGAAGTCTTGTGGATGAAAGACGAAAGGTTTCAACAAAAGAAACCGTCCAGAGGACCTGACTTATTAACTTTGTTGGATTTTTCTACATGCGTTCTTCAGCATGAATCAGGATGTTTTTGTTTGTTTGTTTTCTACATCACACGTTATTGTTGCATTCAGAAGAAGATGTGAACATTTTTTTAGAATGCTCTGGACGTTTGTGACTATTTGATACAAGCTAGACATTCACTTCAGTACTGGTCTTTATTTGAAACTTTAGGACAATATAAATTTAGAACATGTCCTGAGCTGCCAGAGACAGTTTCAGCATTTTCATCTATCTAAGACTTCTTGTCTCATACAGAAGTAACCCTCCTCAATAATTTTTTATGTCCTGTTGGAAGTGTGTGCTGTTGTATTTCTTTTCACGCACACTCATAATATTCAATACTTCTGATCATTTTTACACTCGGACTCTTCCAAACCCAAACTGAAGACTTATTCCATAATAAGGTTACATATAGACTGATCCAAACTACACAACAACCCTATATTTTTGCTTCCTAAGTAAAAGTGATACTTTAAGAAATAACACTTGAATCAATGGTTTGTGTATAACAAAATTGTCTCAAAAATACTGTTTTGATGTAAAACTTTGACGATGCTGTTGCTAGAGTCGATTTTTAAAAGCTGTTCCGTTTTATACTTATGATATGGTATCATGTCAACCATGAGTCATAGAGCAATGTTTGTAGAGAGACAGAAGTGGTTTATAAAGAGATAAAAGGATTTATAAACATCCAACAATTTTCAGTCAGGTCATCTGGACAGTTTCTTTTTTTTGTCCTGAAATGTTTCACCTTCCATCCATGAACACTGGTTTGTTCCACTTTGGAGTAAGCTGTTGGGGAAGAATCAGTTTTGTGTTGTGTGTTTCCTTGACTGATGAAGCCTTCTGGATGGAAGATGAAACGTTTCAGCCCAAAAAAAGAAACTGTCCAGATGACCTGACTGAAAAATGTTGGATTGTATACCTGGATTATTGAGCATGGACTTTGTTGATTTATAAACATCATCTAATAATATTGGAGGATATTCAGGATATTAGAAATGACTTTACAAACAATGTTTACAAATATTTGAAAACCGCAAAAATGAATATTGCGTATTGTATCTACAGTGTTTCCCCTAGTTTACTTGCCTTGGCACGGCGCTCATATCTTCAGTTGAATTTTGTTGACGGGTGGGGGGACATGTCTGTGTTGCTCTTCTTTAGCAAGCTAAAAAGATTGTGCGTCTGTTTTGCATGCCGCTAGCTTAGCACTATGCCAGTGCTGGTAGTTGGGGGTGGGGGTGTCGATAGGCAGGGCGCTCCGTTCTGTTGACAGGGCGGGACGCCCTGCTTGGATAATGGTAGGGGAAACAGTGATCTATGTAATTTAATGAGCAGCACTCATTAGACAACTGGTGCTAAGTAAGCCCTGACCCTGGTTTAGCACTGAAACCAGTTTGATGGAAAACACATCCCCCCAATACATTTATCAACACATAAAAAAGAAACAAAGCTAAAATGCTTTGAGCTTCTCCTGTTAGGTTTAAGCTTTTATTTCAGGTCAGTGTTGATATGCATTATGATTTCTGGGTTGTTTTCTTTTTTCTACCTTCAAGACTTTAAGAACACCCTTGGGTTTGAAGTATGCCTGTCCATCAGAAAGCACCTGGAAACTGACAGTTTCATCTTTACTGAAGGTTCTGTCCATTGGATTGCCAGTTGCACGACAGCATGCCTCATCAGGGACGTTTGACACTATGTGGCCAGAGTTGGCCAATGCCTTTGAAGATTTTCTTTTCACCAAAAGGTACAGTATCCTAAAGTCTTGGTGTTTTAGACTTCAAAAGTTTTTTATTGCAGGTTATCCGTTTTCCTTTTCCAGTACTCCCCCAGATAATCTGTCAATACAAGAGTTTCAGAAGAATGAAGCCATTGATGTTGAGGTAAATAACAGCTTCAGCAGACATTCTGCTTTTTAGAAAAGGTTCTGTGACTTTCTCACTTTTTCAGCATTGTTTATTTCATTTTAGGTGGTCCAGTTGATCAGCACTGAGATTTTACCGTTTGCCAATTTCATCCCCAAAGACTTTGTTGGTCAGATTATGGCAATGCTCAATAAAGGTTCCATTCACTCCCAGTCTCCCTCTTTCACAGGTAAAATATGGCTGTTTCAGCTAAAGTCTCTGACTTTTTGTTGTCTTGAAATGTTGCTCTAACTACCAAGCCTTTCCAGTAGCTTTTCTAATAATGCTTTGTCTTTTCTTTTTTTTTTTTTTTGTTCACCAAAGTGGTTCCAATAAGATTTTCAAACCAGTGCTTTAAGAAGCACCAGTACCACCTGCTTCTAGGCCAAAATTATCAGTTTAACAACCAAAAAAGTGGTGTTAAAAGTAGCATCAATGTTTCACTGGACCAGACCACCAGATCTAAACTTTCTGTGGAACCACATTAATGGAAAAAACATCTCAGACTGTACCTTGTTTTCTCTCAACAGAGGCAGAGATAGACGTACGGATGCGCGAGGAGTTCTCAAAGGTGTGTTTTGAGACGTTGCTACAGTTTTCTTTCAGCAACAAGGTGTCCACCCCTCAGGAGGGCTACATCTCTCGAATGGCACTTTCTGTTCTCCTCAAGCGGTCCCAGGATGTTCTTAGACGCTATGTCGAGGATGAGCAGTTGAGTGGACGTTGCCCCTTACCAAGGTACATACCTTTCATCTGTCACTTGTTCCTAGATCAGGTTGCAGGGGCAGCAGCTTGAGCTGGGAAGCCCAGACATCTCTTTTCACAGCCACCTCTTCCAACTCTTCAGAGATTCAGAGAGAGTCAGAGGTTCTTTATTGTCATTCGCGGCACATGTGGTACATGTGGTGGAACAAAATTATGTACACAGGGTTCCAGTTACATCCAACAATCCTACAGCTCTTCCTGGAGGATTCCAAGGTGTTCACTGTGTTTTCCTTGGAGCCTCTTTTCAGTTGGACCTCACTAAGGAAACATCTGGGGGTTAGATGCTCAAACCACCTCAGCTGACTCCTCTTGATGTGGAGGAGCAGCAGCTCTTCTCACCCTGTCTCTAAGGAGAGCCCAGCCACTGGTGGAGAGAACTCATTTCAACCACCTGGATCCACAATTTCATTCTTTCGATCACTGCCCAAAATTTTTTGACTGTAGGTGAGAGTAGGAACATAAACCGACCCGTAGGCCAAGAGGTTCGTCTTGCAGCTTAGCTCCCTGTTCTCGTCTCACCCATCACATGGACTTTTTACTCTTCTGCCCTCTGGGAGAAGGTACCACAGCTTTCAGATCAACACAACCAGACTGATTAACGACTTCATCCCACAAGACATCACACTCCTCATCTGTAGCCTCTGAAACACACACACATACATGCACACACTCGCGGTGGACTGTGGCACACATAAGCCACATCAATCTGTCTGTCAAACTCACACCCAATTTTTACCTCGCTTGTGAACGTAACCCTAAGATACTTGAACTCCACTTGAGGCAGTACCTCACTCCGGATCAAGAGAGGACAGTCCATCCTTTAGCAACTGATAACCTTGGCCTCAGATTTGTTTGTTCACACTCTGCTGCAAACTGTTCCAGTCCTCAGGCTGATTCTGTGAGTATCAAGTTTCCCATCAGACCTCTAACATTTGATTGTTATGCACTGCTGATCGATTGTTTTAGACCACATGTGTCAAACTCAAGGCCCGCGGGCCAGATGTGGCCCGACATGTCATTTTATGTGGCCCGCGAGAGCTTAAAAGTTTTGAGTGTCTAAAAATAAATACCAAAAAAATAAATTAAGAGCGTGCTTTGACCAAAAACTACATTTCCCACAATGCCTTTCTACCTCGGTAGCCGCGGCAGTGTTTCCACATCCATGCCAACGAGTGGAATTGAGATATAAATAATGATCCCAAAATGTCCAGAAAGAGAAAAGTTGATGCAGACGGAAGACTGTTTCAAGAAAGATGGGAAGGCGAATACTTGTTTGTGCTTCAAGGAGAAAGGCCAGTATGTCTTTTGTGTTACGAGGCGGTGTCGGTTGTCAAAGAGTACAATCTGCGTCGACATTTTGACACCAAACACGGAGCTAAGTACGCTAAAGCTAGCCTTCAAGAAAAGCAACAAACTGCCCAAGAATTAAAAGGCAAACTGCGGTCGCAGCAGAGTTTGTTCACGAAATCCACAGCCAAAAACGAGGCCGCAGTGAAAGCTAGCTTCATTGTGGCTGAAGAAATCGCCCACGCTTCCAAGTCTTTTTCAGAGGGAGCGTTTTTGAAGCAGTGCATGCTGAAGGTCTGTGAGCAGGTGTGTCCCGACCAGCTACAGACTTTTAAAAATGTCAGTGTATCAAGAAACGCCATCGCGAACCGAGTGAAGGAACTAGCAGAAAATCTTCCAACACAGCTGACCGAGGAGACGCAGCTACACAGCTTTTTCATTAGCTGTTGATGAAAGCACAGATAACACAGACACAGCGCAGTTATCAATTTTTATTAGAGGCGTAAAGTCGGACCTCTCTATCACTGAGGAGCTGTTGGATGTGGCTGCAATGCATGGGACCACGACGGGACAGGACATTTTTGATGAGGTGGAGAAGTCCGTAAGTAAAAATGCATTGCAGTGGGAAAACTTGGTGGGATTAACTACAGACGGTGCACCGGCAATGTGTGGAGGAAAAGTGGGCTTGGTTGGACTAATGAAGAGGAAAATGCAAAAAATGAACGGTCACACGCCTCTGATAACGTATCATTGCATTATCCATGAAGAAGCTTTGTGTGGGAAGGTGCTGGGGATGGAGGACATTGTGACCACAGTCATGGAAACAGTGAACTTCATTAGGGCGCGTGGTCTGAATCACCGTCAGTTCCAGCTGTTTTTGCTGGAGATGGGCTCGGAACACGGGGATGTGCCGTACTATACAGAAGTGCGGTGGCTGAGTAGGAGCAAAGTCCTCAAACGATTTTTTGAGCTCAGGGAAGACATTGCTCTTTTTATGCAGAGTAAAGGAAAACTCATGTTTGAACTATCAGATCCAGAGTGGCTGTGTGACTTTGCTGTGTTGTGTGACATAACTGACCATCTCGCCCAGCTAAATCAGAAGCTGCAGGGACGCAAACAAGTCATCACGCAGATGTCCGACACGATCACGGCTTTCCAGCGTAAATTGGACTTATGGATGCGGCAAGTGAAACAGGACAATCTTGTCCACTTTCCTGTTTGTCAGAGCATGTCAGCCTCGTTTCCCGAGACGTTTTCATGTGCTCAGTTAGCTACCAAACTGAGCTGGTTAAAGACTGAGTTTGATTGGCGCTTCTCTGACTTCAGAGCACAACAGTCTGGCTTTGACATCTTTGCTAATCCTTTCACCACCGATGTCTGCACTGCACCCCAACACCTTCAGATGGAGCTAATTGAGCTTCAAAGCGACAGTGGCCTGAGAGCAAAGTTCCAGGATGCTGCAATCCAGGACTTTTACCGTCTGATGCCCCCTGGTTTGATGCCACAGCTTCAACTTCATGCTGCCCGTGTTCTGTCCATGTTTGGAAGCACCTATCTGTGCGAACAGTTTTTTTCCATAATGAATCTGAACAAAAACAAGCACAGATCACGCTTCACGGATGACAACCTCCATGCTGTTCTACGCATTGCCTCAGCACAGGACCTAAAGCCAGACATTGACACACTGGCAACGGGAAAACGGTGTCAGACATCTGGTCAGAAAAACACAGGTTAGCATTTTTTTTAAAAACTAAAATATAATAAAATGTAATTCAACCAAGAAGAAGAACAGTTAAACTGTGTGCAATTTAATGATTGTGCTTGCATTTTGTTTTGTGTTTATCATTTTCAGAACATGATCAATCGATAGTAGAGAGAGAATCCACTTTGTGTGTTCAAGGACAGGCAGCATCTCCTCATCAAAGACTAACCAAAAAACTTGAGTAATATAGTTGTGAACTGAGTCAACCTTTATTTTGTTTTTTTAGTTGATTACATATTATTTATGTATAGCTGCTGTTGTAATTATTTAATGTTTGCAGGTCTTATGTGTGTATGCAGGCAAATTGTTGTCATCAAACCATCAGTTGGATGCAAGGCTGTGTGTAGCCTTCTTTTGTAAAATGCTACATGTGTCATACATGTTCTTTGCAGCTCAGTTTTAGGATGTCTTCAAAGCTATTTGACTATTTGTTCTTTTTCTTTATTCACTTGGACAGTTTGATCCTTCATTAATGGAGTTATGTGGGTTTTCATAAGCTGACAAAATTTAAAAGGATTTATGTTAGAGCAACAAGCAAACATATGTTATCTATGCAACTGTAATTGTCACTTGAATAAGTTATAATAAATAATGAGTAATTTACATTAAGGAGTAGTTACATTTTATTTTACATTACATTACATTACATTTAGTTACATTTTTAAGTTACATCTGGCCCGTTAAGGACAGCCATTATGCTGATGTGGCCCTCGGTGAAAATTAGTTTGACACCCCTGTTTTAGACCGATGGTTCCCCTTTTTGTATGTGTCAAGCCAGTTTCTGGGAATTCCACAGCAGACTGGCTTGAAATACATCGATAAGGTGCTATTTATAAGACAGTTTTTGGTGGAAGGCCTCAGACTGACAAAGCCTTTTTAATGAAAGCGAAACGTTTCTTCCAAGAAGAATCTGTCCAGATCACATGATTCAACTCTTTGTGATTTATTTACCTGGATGATTGAGTTTACAAACCTTCTATTTTGTTTTTTTTTTGTTCTAGTGAGAGTTTGAGATTAAGGTACAACACCAAATGGAGCATGTCATCTGCAAATAGCAAAGACAAAATCCTAGAGTCACCTAACTGGATCCCATCTGCCCCCTGGCTGCACTGCTTATAAAAGTTATTAACAGAATCTGTGACAATGGGCGGGCAGCCCTGGCGATCTGAGTTTCACCCTGAAGAGGTCTGCCTTACTGCCAGCAATGCAAAACAGACTCGCACTATTTGTACAGGGACTGAATAGCCTGTACCAACAGACCCCCAATCCCATACTCATGGGTCACTTTTTGCAGGGTACTTCAGTAAACAAGATCAATGTCACTGGATTGGCAGACTGGGGTGGTGGTTCCCCTTTTCGAAAAGCGGACTTGAGGGTGTGTTCCGATTACAAAGGAATCACCCTTTCTAAGGTCTACTCAAGGGTGCTAGACAAGAGAGCCCAGTCAATGGTCAAACCGCTGTTTCAGGAGGAACAATACGGGTTCCATCCCGGCCGTCCAACACATGACTCTTGAGAAGGTCCTTGATGATATGTCTACAACAGATTACAATTTACCATGCACCCCTTGCTTTAGATCTAAATTATTTTAGGGCTGGGCAATATGGGCCAAAATTTTCTCTATATTTGTATGATGAATGGTGATAAACCATTTATATCTCAATGTTTCCCTTACCATTATTCAATCGGGGTGCCCTCCCCCGTCAACAGAACTGAGCGCACCGCCTACCGAACCCCACCCCCACCACCTGTTGACACTGATGTAACGCTAAACTATCGGCTTGCTCAGGTGCGCTAGGTAAAAAGCTAAAGGTAGCCTCTTCCATCCCGATGACACCCCCCATACACACACACACTCGAAAACTGTCAGTACAAACAGCGCACGGCTAAATGAGTTCTGACCTGTGGTTTGTCTCTGTGAAGGAGGCTGAAGTCAACAGTCGAAGCTGCAGCTTCACACATGCTTCATACTCAACTTATAGCGCTGTTTTAAATGGTCCAAAAGATTTGTGGTGCCAACATTTCATCTGGACTTGTTTATGGCATTGTCTTCGGAAAAAAAAATTCTGCTGCTCATCTGACAATTTAAATCCAAACCATCTCCATATAACAGCCACTGCAACTCTGCTCAGCCTGGATTTGCACCTGCACTTTAGGGCCGATTCTGGAGGCGTGTCCAGAATCCAAGTCCTGCTAATGAGAGTTCTGCGATGAGTCAAAGCAGTCTGCTCCTCAGATAAATAATATTAAATTATTATTTTTACATATGAATATTTCTGTTCAGTGCCCTGACACGACTTCTGTTGTGACTTGGTGCTGTATAAATAAATTAAATTGAATTAAATCTGATGAACCAGATTCTACAAAAACATTTATATTAAAATCTAAAAAAGTTTAGTCTGGTCCTCTGGACATTCAAAAAACAAAACGAAACAAAACAAATGTTGAAACGTTTCTTCTTTCATCCGAAAGTCTGAGGAGCTGTATTCAGCTCATAGCTGTTTATATAAGACTGAGCTGAATAAGCTCCTCAGACTGAAGAAGTCTTTCGGATGAAAGAAGAAACGTTTCTATATTTTTGTTTTTGTTTGTTTGTTTTTTGAACGTCCAGAGGACCAGACTTAACTTTTTTAGATTTTTCTACCTGGATTATTGAGCATGCATCAGGATATCTATATTTAAAACTCTACATTTTCTTCATCATTTGATGTATTTGTACCCATTGTGGTTTTGTTTCTTGTATACAAATTATATTTTCTTGTATACAGATTATTTTTAGTTTTGATTTAAAGCTTTAATTTAAAGTGTAATGCTTGTGTTGTGATTTGTACATCTGTGGGTTCGAATAAAGTTGAACCAAAGGCTGTGTCTCTTCTTTAAACATGTTTGAGAGAAATATTCCTGAGAGATCCAATAATTTTGTCTTTTTATGATTTTTCAGTTGAATTAACTTTAATTAACAGATTATTTAATAAAGTCAAAGGAAAAACAGGATTTCACGATAAAGCCAGCACCGTTTATTTATTTTTAATCTTCACTAATTAAAAAACTTATTTTTTATACATAAAATGTTTTTAAAAAACGTTTCCACCCCCCGTCCCTCCATCCCGGTCCTCCCACCTGCCAGGGCTCGAATCCGGCCTTTGTGAGCAGTCGAGGCCGGGGTTCGGGGTTCGGCCTCACGGGCTTCAACGGCTCGGCAGCTCGTATGATCCTCCGCGGTGACACCGCTCGCTCGAATTTTATAGTTGGTCACCAAACACAAAATACATCTGGACTTCAGAATTAAACACGGCGTTGTCATTATTGTTTTTAAATCTTAAAAATAGATCCAGCCGCTGCTCCGCATCCAGAGAAATTGCAAATGGCGGATCGGTGAAAAGTTTCAGAGATCCGGTGACTCCTCCCCCTGACCAATCAGAGTCCTGCATTCACGTTTCGGTCCGAATTCAGCTCGACTGAGCTCACTCGGTCCCACAAGAGAAGCAGGGACGAAAAGAGGTCCTGAATCAGCCTCAAATCAGCTAAATATACTAGCTAAAGTGCTGGTGCAAAAGGGTTCTTTCTGTGGCGGCCTGCCCAGAATTGGGGCTTATTAGGGGCAGTGCAAAAGGGGCTTTTTTGCTCTCACCAGCTAAGCTGCTCTTCAATATCCTCTCCTGTGTGTAAACTCCCACCCACCTGGAGAAGCAGGAAATGGGGGGAGCGGGTAAGGGGCTGTGTTTGTATTCAGTGAGGGACAATGAGGGGCTACGTGCAGTTGGCGCAGACAGGAGAAAAAGAACTACACAGATTTTCAAGTCTAATAATAGTCAATGGTTGCGATAGAGCCATTTTAACAATCATAAAATGAAAAACTTGCAATACATCGAGTATATTTGATACATCGCCCAGCCCTACGTACTGGATGTTGGGTTTTAAAGCTAGTTTACTATAGTTTGGTGACTCAGTAAAGTTGTAGGATATATGAAATCTACAAGTGTCATTAACACTCATTCATTCAGCTTCTGTCTGTTGTTCTCTTTGTTCTAACTTTTTGTGTGTTCCTTTTGAATTTCAGGCAACAAGTGACAGAGATTATCTTTGTCTTGAAAGCTATAAGCACGTTGATGGACTCACTTAAGAAGACCCATCCAGAAAATGGTGAGCAATAAAATATCCTTTAATTTAGTAAATCCTGAATTAAAGAGAGACATGATTGATATCGAAATATACACGTGCTGGTCATAAAATGAGAATATCATGAAAAAGTGTATTTATTTCAGTAATTCCATTAAAAAAGTGAAACGTATATTATATTCATTCATTACACACAGACTGATATATTTCAAATGTTTATTTCTTTTAATGTTGATGATTATAACTGACAACCAATGAAAACCTCAAACTCAGTATCCCAGAAAATTAGAATATTGTGAAAAAGTTCAGTATTGAAGACACCTGGTGCCACACTCTAATCAGCTAATTAACTCAAAACACTTGCAAAGTCCTTTAAATGGTCTCAGTCTAGTTCTGTAGCTACACATTCATGGGGAAGACTGCTGACTTGACAGTTGTCCAAAAGACGACCATTGACACCTTGCACAAGGACAGCAAGACACAAAAGGTCATTGCTAAAAAGGCTGGCTGTTCACAGAGCTCTGTGTCCAAGCACACTAATAGAGAGGCGAAGGGAAGGAAAAGATGTGGTTAAAAAAAAGTGTACAAGCAATAAGGATAACCGCACCCTGGAGAGGATTGTGAAACAAAACCCATTCCAAAATGTGGGGGAGATTCACAAATAGTGGACTGCAGCTGGAGTCAGTGCTTCAAGAACCACCACGCACAAACGTATACAAGACATGGATTTCAGCTGTCACATTCCTTGTGTTAAGCCACTCTTGAACAAGAGAAAGCATCAGAAGTGTCTCGCCTGGGCTAAAGACAAAAATTACTGAACTGCTGCTGAGTGGTCCAAAGTTATGTTCTCTGATGAAAGTAAATGTTGCATTTCCTTTGGAAATGAAGGTCCCAGAGTCTGGAGGAAGAGAGGATCATAATCTATGTTGCTTGAGGTCCAGTGTCAAGTTTTCACAGTCAGTGATGGTTTGGGGTGCCATGTCATCTGCTGGTGTTGGTCCACTGTGTTTTCTGAGGTACAAGGTCCACGCAGCCATCTACCAGGAAGTTTTAGAGACTTCATGCTTCTTGCTGCTGACCAACTTTATGGAGATGCAGATTTCATTTTCCAACAGGACTTGGCACCTGCACACAGTGCCAAAGCTACCAGTACCTGGTTTAAGGACCATGAATCTTAATTGGCCAGCAAACTCGCCTGACCTTAACCCCATAGAAAAATCTATGGGTATTGTGAAGAGACGATACGATACACCAGACCCAGCAATTCAGAAGAGCTGAAGGCCACTACCACAGCAACCTGGATTCTCATAACAGCTGAGCAGTGACACCGACTGATGGACTCCATGCCACGTTGCATTGATGCAGTAATCCAGGCAAAAGGAGCAACAGCGAAGTACTGACATGTTCATACTTTTCAGTTGGCCAACATTTTTTTATTGGTAAATGGTAAATGACTACTTATATAGCACCTTTCTATCTTATTGAGATTACTCAAAGCTCTTTACACTACAATCTGTGCCTCATTTACCCATTCATACAGCACTCTACTACATCTCTACAAAGCTAATTGAACAAATCATTCTAATGAGAATAATCAGAGCTTTATCACATTCATACACCGATGGGACACACATTGGAGGCAACTAGGGGTTTAGCGTTTTGCCCAGGGACACTTGAGCATGTGACTGCTGGTGGATTCGAACCCCCAACTCTTGCATTGGAGGACAACTGCTCTAACCACTCAGCCACACCTGCCCCCTTGGTCTTCTGAGATACTGAGTGTGGAGTTTTCATTAGTTGTCAGTTATAATCATCAACATTAAAATAAATAAACATTTGAAATATATCAGTCTGTCTGTAATGAATGAATAGAATAAACAAGTTTCACTTTTTTAATGGAATTACTGAAATAAATCAACTTTTTCATGATATTCTAATTTATGACCAGTATCTGTATATAATTATAGAGCCAGTAAATCTATGATCAGATTATTTTAGATTTGTGCCTGAGCAGAATTTCGATGTTTCGTTGTTTGTTTGTTTGATCTTTTTCAACCAGATTGTCTGAATTATCTGCAGTAAACAGGAATGAGACTTTGTCAGAAAATATTTTTATGTTCCAGTGAAGAGAATTTCATTTTATTATCCTTACTCAAAGAGAACTAATGTCCCTCTGCCTGTTGAAATTTAACTTCCTTTTACTGAGATCCATTTTTTTTTCTTGTCCCACCATCCCTCCTTCTGCAGTGGATGGAAACACGTGGGCTCAGGTGATCGCCTTGTACCCCACACTTGTAGAGTGCGTCACATGCTCCTCATCTGAGGTGAGCTCGGCCCTGAGAGAGGCCCTGGGGCCCTTTAAAGACTTTATGCAGCCACCTGTCTCCAAAGTCCAAAATGGGGAGTCCTGACCAAATTCACTCCAAACTCCTTGTTTTTAAATGAAGAAATTGAACGCCTGTATTCCGATCCTGGGTGCTTCACAAGTGCTGTGACATGAAGAAGCCCTGAACCAGGCCGGCTCAGACCATGACTGATGACTTCACACACATCAACATGTGCTTCTCATCCTCCCACCTCCATTTTCATACAGACTGGCTGCAATTGCCTGTTAATGACAGAAATTAAAGGAAAGTTGCAGTGTTGCCTCGAGGTTCTTTTTATATTCTCTAGAAGAGGCTGCATCGACGTAGTGTGTGGTGATGGTGTTGATTATGTCATTAAGAAAGAACTAAAGCAAAAAAATAAATACATCTTGGGACTTTATTGTTCTTTAAGATGAACACTGAGATTTTTGTTAACATTTTCAACCGTGAATTTCTTGTAGATTTTGGGCAAGAAAACAAGTTTTACTTTAACATTCCATGTCATCCATAGCCAGCCATCTTTGAAGGGATGATCATGTATGTATGAAATAAATGAGACAATTCAATCAGCGCTGCACCATGCCATGTGTGGTCAATGAACAGGTTATTTATGACTGCTTTGTCTGGGCCAGGTTTAGATTATCTGTATACATTTACCCTTTTGCACTAAAAATAAAGAGCAGTTATTGCACAAAAGTAAATTCTGACGAGATCCTATGAGCTATACAACAATCTAACATTTAAAACCTAGTTTTCCTTAAAACAGTGCCTATTGCCTGCTGCTATTCATGCCAAAGTTTTAGACAATTCAGGTCAGTTTATTTATAAAGTGCCGAATCACAACAGAAGTCATCTCAGGGCAATAACACAAACATTCATATACAAGTACATAAAAAGTAAGTTAATAATGCTAATTATCTGAGGAGCAGACTACTTTGAGTCTTCATTTTGCCAAAATCTCACATCCTGTGCAAGCCTGAAGGCGACAGTGGAAAGGAAAAACTCCCTCATGAGGAAGAAACCTTTAGCAGAACCAGGCTCAGGACAAGCGTCTATCTGCTTCGACCGGCTGGGTTTGGTAGGAACAGATACACAATGGCAGGTCAAGAATCACGTTAAGATAGAAATAATATCAAATGAAAACTATTCAGTTGATGAAGTGTGGTCAGCTTGTCCTCCAGTAGTCTAAGCCTATAGCAGTATAACAAGCCAACCCCAACTATAGGATTGATCAAAAAGTGTCTTAAGCCCAGTATTAAAACTGGACAATATGTCAGCCTCACGGACAGAAACTGGAAGTTAGTTCCACAAGAGATATACCTGATGTTCTCGTCGCACTGTTTTCACTCCTCCTGATGATCCGGCGTCTCTTCTCCGGTGGTTTATTGTAGTCCAGACACAAACTAGGATGCAGGTTTTCCTCCATCAACTGTTTTTCAACAAAGTGAAATGAGCTCACATTGTTTTGGGCGGTCTCTTCAAGTTCACATTTTTCAGCCACATTCTTCTTAATTCCTCATCTGCAGGTAGGAGATGAAACTAAACCTCTTTTCACAGGAACATTCTTTTTGTTTTGGGTCTGTGTTCAAACTCTGTTGTAGCCACTGATTTAGTTTGGTCTGGTTGTTCTGCAGCCGCGAACACAACGGGTACCCGAACTCCACAAGACCACTTTAGTAAACTTTATGGTTGTTAAATAAATGTGAACAAAACAAAAAAAGCATTTTATCTGTTAAACTGAACGCCAATTACTTTCAAATAAACTGCGGTCCGTGCTCCACTACCATGGTTAACCAATGCTTACTGCTACTTCCTGTCTGACAGGAAGTGGTACCCATTATCATTTAGACAGCAGAACCCCCAGGAACAAAGTGGATCATTTAAATAAGATCTTTGCAAGTGCAAATAACCACAACAGCAGCTAGCTGTAGCACTTTCCAGCAGGAATTTTATATTCCTGTCCAAAGAACTGGGTAATGTAAAAATGCGTGAAGCTTTTTACAACGATGTTTGCATGAATCCCTATGAAATTTTGAGATGACAAGAATCCACTGCAGTCCTCGCCCCACCAGAACTAGCTGTTAGCTTGTCATGCTGGTTAGAATTGAACTTCTCAAAGCTGAGGTCATTCAAAGCACTATCTGTAACAGGTAAAATAACTATCTTTTCACAGAACTATCAAAAGACCTGAGAATTGGAATCTTGAAATTAATGCAGGGTGCTTTTGTAATTATCTTCAACTGTATTGTTTTAACTTCTGCTGCCATCGACATGCTGACCTTTGGAGTGAAATTCTTCCACGAGTTGGATCGCGACCCGACCTGTCAATCAATCCAGTAGGCGTGTCGGCAAATGACCAATCCGAAGCTAAATGCTCCTTACCTGCAGAGCTGCATTGCAGCCAATCAAAGCGGACCACCTTACTGTGAGCAGGCTCAAAGTCCTGACACCGATAATAATCTGATGCTGATGCGCAAACAAATGAAGTATCTCCTTGTGTATAAAACGAATACCAAAGTATAACTTAAGATGCTCAACATTCTTGATTTCACCACAGTTAAAATATGGTAAACCCTGCTTTATTGTGTCGGAGTTCGGATAATATTACGACTCACTTAGCTTCGGATTGATCATTTGCTGACATGCCTACTGGACTGATTGACAGGTCACGTTGTGGATCCGACTCGTGGAAAAAATAAAATAAAATAACAAGTCTCATACAACTTTATTCTCATGACATTAAAACTTTATTTGACTTTATTCTTGTAATATTAGGTTTTTATTCTCATAATTTTATGGCATTTTTTTCTTAGCATGGTCCTAAAGCTCTGCCGTAATTGAACATAGGGCAACTGTGGCTGAGTGGTTAGAGCAGTCGTCCACCAATGGAAGAGTTGGGGGTTCGAATCCACCAGCAGTCACATGTCACAGGGTCCCTGGGCAAGACATTGAACCCCTCATTGCCTCCGATGTGTGTCCGATTGGTGTATGAATGTGATAAAGCTCTGACTAGTCTCTTTAGAATACATTGTTCAATTAGCATTGTAGAGATCTAAAAGAGTGCTGTGTGAATAGGTAAATGAGGCACAAATTGTCGTGTAAAGTACTTTGAGTATCTTGATCAGATAGAATTGTGCTATATAAGTACAGTCCATTTACCACATATATATATATTTATATATATATATTGTATATATATATGTATATATATGTATATGTATGTATATGTACAAACCGGATTCCAAAAAAGTTGGGACACTAAACAAATTGTGAATAAAAACTGAATGCAATGATGTGGAGGTGCCAACATCTAATATTTTATTCAGAGTAGAACACAAATCACAGATCAAAAGTTTAAACAGAGAATGTATCATTTTAAGGGAAAAATCTGTTTCCAAATTTCATGGCGTCAACAAATCCCAAAACAGTTGGGACAAGTCCATTTTTCCCACTGTGTGGCATCCCCCCTTCTTCTTACAACACTCAACAGACGTCTGGGGACAGAGGAGACCAGTTTCTGAAGTTTAGAAATAGGAATGCTCTCCCATTCATGTCTAATACAGGCCTCTAACTGTTCAATCGTCTTGGGCCTTCTTTGTCGCACCTTCCTCTTTATGATGCGCCAAATGTTCTCTATAGGTGAAAGATCTGGACTGCAGGCTGGCCATTTCAGTACCCGGATCCTTCTCCTACGTAGCCATGATGTTGTGATTGCTGCAGAATGTGGTCTGGCATTATCGTGTTGAAAAATGCAGGGTGTTCCCTGAAAGAGATGATGTCTAGATGGGAGCATATGTTGTTCTAGAACCTGAACATAGTTCTCTGCATTAATGGTGCCTTTCCAGACATGCAAGCTGCCCATGCCACAAGCGCTCATGCAACCCCATACCATCAGTGATGCAGGCTTCTGAACGGAGCGTTGATAACAACTTGGGCTATCCTTGTCCTCTCTGGTCCGGATGACATGGCATCCCAGTGTTCCATAAAGAACTTCAAATCGTGACTCATCTGACCGCAGAACAGTCTTCCATTTTGCCACACTCCATTTGAAATGACCCCTGGCCCAGTGCAAACGTCTGAGCTTGTTGAGCTTTCTTAGAAATGGCTTCCTCTTTGCAGTGTAGAGTTTCAGCTGGCAACGGCGGATGGCACGGTGGATTGTGTTCACTGACAATGCTTTCTGAAAGTATTCCTGAGCCCATTCTGTTATTTCCTTGACAGTGGCATTCATGTTTGAGGTGCAGTGACGTTTAAGGGCCCGGAGATCACGAGCATCCAGTAGAGTTTTACGGCCTTGACCCTTAAGCACAGTGATTGTTCCAGATTCTCTGAATCTTTAGATGATGTTAAGCACGATTGATGATGATAACTTAAGTCTTTGCTATTTTACGCTGGGTAACACCATTCTGGTATTGCTGCACTATCTTTCTGTGCAACAAAGGTTGAATTGGTGATCCTCTTACCATCTTGGCTTCTGAGAGACACTGACACTCTGAGAAGTTCCATTTGTACCCAATCATGTTGTCAATTGACCTAATTAGTGTTAATTGGTCTTCCAGCTGTTCGTTATATGGTCAATTTCCTTTACCAGCCACTTATTGCTACTTGTCTCAACTTTTTTGCGATTTGTTGACGCCGTTATCAGAAAACAGTAAAAGCTGCTAAATCAAAATTCTTCTCAGATAAAATTACCTCAAACTTTCACAACCCACGTGTCCTCTTCTCCACCCTAAACTCTGTTCTCCACCTCACTGAACCATCACCTCTGGAAGCCTCGACTGAGCTGTGCGACAACTTCTTACATTTCTTTTTGAAAAAAATTGCGACCACCAGGGCTCTCATTTCCCCTCCAACTCATGACCCATCCATCCCACCTCAATCTGTAGATCCTTTTGACCATTTTGAACCCATCACTCTTATCTTCTCTAGAGCAGGTCATGTGCAACTTGAAACTTTCTGGCTCCCCCTTTGATGTGGTCCCCCCTTGACTACTAAAGGAGGTGTTTCCAACTCCTGGTCCGTCCATTCTTGATATAGTAAACAGTAGTTTATCCAATGGCATGGTGCCAAAATCCTTTAAACATGCTGCCGTCCAGCCTCTCCTGAAAAAACCAAACCTTGACCCCTCAGTCGTTTCCAACTACCGGCCTGTCTCCAAACTCCCATTTGTTTCTAAAGTACTGGAGAAAATATCCTGATGCATGCTCAATAATCCAGGTAGAAAAATCCAAAAAAGTTCAATCTGGTCCTCTGGACATTCAAAAAAAACAAAAACAAAGCAAAATATCTAGAAACGTTTCGTCTCTCATCCAAGAGACTTCCTCAGTCTGAGGTGCTGTTTTCAGCTCAGTCTCTTAAATAGCACCTTCTCAGGGTAGATCAACCAGTTTGCTGCTGACAACCAAAACCAGCTGATCACATGCTCAAGAAGGACCATCAGCCTAACAATGGGTCATTAGCACACTGATGGCTGTTTACTACTCACAGAGGGCTGAGTGATACTAGCAATCACAGCATTGTAAGAGTTGGACAGTTGAACCCGGAGGCCTCCACCCCTCTTTAATGATGGACGGTTTCTTTTCACAAAGATGGCCTCCTTTACTCCTCTCTCAAACCATCGTTCCTCTCTGTCCAGGATGTGAACATCTTCATCCTTGAAAGAGTGACCGCTGGCCTGGAGATGAGTGTAGACCGCAGAATCCTGGCCTGATGATGTTGATCTTCTGTGCTGGGCCATCCTTTTGGCCAGTGGCTGTTTAGTTTC
>NC_056507.1:44211681-44215315 GCF_014905685.2 Nematolebias whitei
ATGTGTGTGTATATATTCGTCTTTGTGTTGTAATCCTTGGAAAAGAGTATTCTTTCTCAGCTTTTTCCATGTTGTCAATGACTACTTCTCCTTTCGCTTCACTTTTGCCACATCCAATATGGCGGCGACATTGACGTGCGGTCAGCGCTGATGAGACGTCTGCAGGTGGTGGGAGGGACCTGCTTTGTCTTCGCTCTTTTGTCGGGTCATTTGAGGAGAACAGGATCAGCTCTGGGGGGTGGTGCTTGGTCTTGTGGGGTGGGGTTTCCCTCTTCAAGGCTGTGTGCTGCAGGGTGAGTCCAGGCTCAAAGCAGTAGGGATGGAGGACATCTCGCTGCGGGGACGGTTTGCCTTTTCTCCCAGTCCACCGGTCCTGGCTGAGGTAGTAGTTTGTGCTGTTGCTTGGGCTGAGACTCTGCCCACCATGGAGATGACTGCGCAAGCTACTGCCTTGCTGGTGCTGGTGCGTTCACTTCTGAGATCAAATCAAACCTCTGGCTCCTCCCGTGCCTGTCAGGTAACATGCTGCTGAATTCTTCTCCGCCTTTAGTCCAGACTGGTTTTACTGTAACCCACAGAAACTGGTTCTGTGCTGTTTGACTGGATCACGTGTCTAATAAAATACTATGGAGAGAAAAAAGATGTGCTTGTGTCTAGTTTTAATGAAACACATCCATATGTTTTTTGTTTGTTTCTCTGTATAATGTAAGAAAAGGACAATCGCTTTTGTTAACTGTAAAGCATCCGAGCTGTATTAAAAGGCACGAGGAAGTGGCGGAAAGCACGCGGGGCGGACTGCGTGGAAACTCCGCATGTAGGTCCCTGTTGCTGAGAGGAATGACGTCGCTTTGTCCCGCAATCCATCCGCCGCCGCGTGCACTCAGACAATCCTCCCCCTCCCGCTGACACGCACACATTAATCTGCACGTGCATTTCCTCCACTCGACCTGCTGCGTGTGCACGCCGAATGACCCGCGCCCCGCACCATCTTCCGCCATGACTGCTCCTTTGACAGGGGCGGGGCCAGAATGTGTCGCGAGCTGTGATTGGCTGCAGCCTTGGGGTCACAATCTGCATCCTCTTCCTCCAAGAAGACTGACTGGAGCTGACCTTCCAACACGAGCCTGATGAAATATTGATGACTTGACACTTGATGTGATGGTTCTGTTGGGCCCGGGAGCCTCGGTTCTGCCCACCAGCGTCTGCTGCTCTTTATAGAGACTGGTTCCAAAGAGGGAGTGAAGTCATCACCTGCAGCTGAAGGTCAATACCAGGCGAGAATGTGATTGCTTGTGTTTATGTCTGTTACCAGAATTGATCATGAAATGATGATTTGAATGAAACTCAGAAAATAACTGATTGTAAAGTCAATAACATTTGAAGTGTCACCACTGAGTGGTCTTATCAAACATACACATGACTATAACTCAACTTATTAAAAATCATCTGAATTCCCCTGTAGATGCTAAAACTCTGTACATCACCCTTGTCCTTACAAATGGCACCGGCAAACTTCTCCATTCCTCAGGTATTTTCTCACTCAAGAATCAGATCCAAAACCAGTGCCGTCTCAGACCATTCCAAATTTCCACTGGAATGTCATCAGGACCAACTGCCCTCTCCTCCATCCTCTGCAAAGCTTTCTGAACTTCACCCTCAGTGATCTTTCCCACTTTCTGGTCCACAGAGCCTTTAACAGCTCCTCTCTGAATTTCTCACAACATTCTTCCTTCTTCATCTTCCACCATTTGGTCTTCTTCTCTGATTTGACTCTTTTTCTCTTCTTCACAACAACAGTCATTCTACACACAACCATCTGACGATGTCTGGCCACGCTCTCCCCTGCCACAACCGTACAGTCTCCAATCTCCCTCAGGTTTCCTCTTCTACACAGAATGTAGTCGACCTGCGTACTCCTTCCTCCACTCTTATAGTCACTTTTTTCCTGCCTTTTTTTAGAAATAAGAGTTGACTACAGCTGTTTCCAGTCTCTTGGCAAAATCCACCCATCATTTCCTCATCCTCTGTTTCCTTCACCAACGTGTCCATTCAGGTCTGCTCTGATCACCTCTCTCCTCCCTGGGAATACTCTCCATCACTTCATCCAGATTCTTCCAAAATGCATCTTTCTCCTCCCTGTAATATTTTGTATTTGTCTGAATAAAGAATTGCCACTGCTTCACAAGCTCGAGTCAGGCTCGTAACACGTACACTGAACATACGTCACATCCGTCAAAATATGGCAAGCCCATGAGGACGATAATCATGATGATTTACAATACAACATTGTAAATACAACACTCCCCATCACGTCCAACTTGTGGAGCATAACCACTGACAATGTTTAGCAACAGACCTTCTGCTTCTACCTTCAGACACATAACCCTATCTGACACTCTCTTCACCTCTACTACATTCTTTGCCAACTCCTCCTTCAGGACCACCCCTACTCCATTTCTCTTTCTATCCACACCATGGTAAAACAGTTTGAACCCTGCTCCAATGCTGCGAGCCTTGCTGCCCTTCCACTTGGTCTCTTGGACACATAAAACATCTACCTTCCTTCTCAGCATCATGCCAGCCAGCTCTCTACCTTTGCCTGTCATTGTCCCCACATTTAGAGTTGCAACCCTCAGTCCTACACTTTCTTCACTCTTCTTCATTCTTCACTTTCCTCTTCGCCATCTGTCTCCTGACACGTTTCCTTCCTCGTGGTCTTTGACTAACAGTAGCACACTTTCCGCTAGCACCCTGTTTTTCAACAGCACCGGTGGCGGTTGTTGTTAATGCAGGTCTCGACAGCAGGTCTTGACTGATCTGGTATGGTGTTGTTTGGATGAACACGCATGATAGTTCTTGCATTAGTGTTTACAATGGATGTCCTTACTGACACAAACCTCAGCATATACCCGAGCTTGGGACCAGAACAACAGATAAACCAGCTTGTGCTACCTAGTGACTGGTTACTCTTTTAAGTACAACAAATGCTTGCTATTATTTTTCTCAAGTATTTGTTAATACTTGTTAATGGTACCCTGTCTGTCTATTAATAATATATGTCATGAACTAATAGATCAATCTTAATGAAGCTCAAAAAGTAAAATCACTAGATGTATTTCTAACTTTTTGTTGTCACCCTGAAGCTGTAAGACTCAAATCCATAATCAGGATAATCACTGTGGAAAAAAATCACTGTAATGTCACTTGATTTGTGAAATGTGCTGCTGACGTTCCATGCTGCTGATTTATTTCATGCTGCTGATTTATTTCATGCTGCTGTATTCATTAGTCCTCAAATGCTCACACAGACTCATGTTCGTGCTGCTGTTGTTGGGCGTATTGTTTTTGTACTATTAGTGCTTAGTGTATGTTTAGTTTAGCGTATTTTTTAGCTCTTATTACCATTTTTGTTTTACATTTTATACATTGATTGGATGTAAGTGGGACCCTGTGTACACAATTTCGTTCCACCACATGTACCACATATGGTGCAAATAACAATAAAGAACGTAGACCTCGATTTAAAGATGGCCACCACAATTTATTACCATTAGATAATACATAGGTACATCACTGTCAGTTTTATAGTTACTGAACTAAATTTTTACGTGATGGTAGCTGAGCATTATTATAC
>NC_056507.1:44216485-44221930 GCF_014905685.2 Nematolebias whitei
TGTGTGTGTGTGTGTGGTTTATTTTTTATCATTTTAATAATCTGTATTCTTTTTAATTTACCAGAAACTTCAAACATAAATTCGCACCCTGTACTAAAACCTGTTTCAGGGTCTCACCACCACCAGCTGGTGAGGCACGTGACGTCAATTTGAACCCCGCCCACTGAAACCAGTACTGAAAGGGGCTATGAAAACACAACGTGTACTGAACCGAGTCAAGTTGAACCGAGCCGAACTGGGCTGAAGAGGAGCTGTGGAAAAGGGGCTTATGATAAGCATAGCTGTTATGAACGGGTTTTTGTCCAAGAGTGCCTTTAAGAAATCAATAGAACCAAACTGTGCTTATGATTGCCACCAAACTCACAACTGAAAATGGACTGCACAGTAACGGTGCACAAAGCTTTAAACCACCAGTTAGAGGAAGGCAGAGTGCAAGGGTGGGGCGGGGTGGGGTGTGTGTGTGTGGAGTGTGAGGTGAGTGAGAAACGCAGATGAAAGCGAGACTCTAACATGCAGGCTAATTTCTCATCTGCTGCAGAGTAGGCCCACACCATTCAGCACAGCACAGCTATAGATGGGGGGGGGGGGATAAAGGAGATGATGAAACTCACCGGTGCAAATAGCTGGATCTAAAGAGGTTATCCAGTGAGTGGTTCCAAAAAAAAAAAAAACAATGAGAAAAGATTGCAATTAAACTTTACGGTGGACTCTAGGCTCAAATCACTTATCAATTCTTGTTTTTTTTGTTGTTG
Organism: Nematolebias whitei; assembly: GCF_014905685.2. NCBI lineage: Eukaryota > Metazoa > Chordata > Actinopteri > Cyprinodontiformes > Rivulidae > Nematolebias > Nematolebias whitei. The sequence goes on from NC_056507.1 coordinate 44,217,238, forward strand.
TTATTTTTTTGGGGGGGAGGGCATTCACTCCTGCTGCTTGGGATATTTAAGTCAATCTGACAATAAGGGAACAAATGCAATAAGGCACTAAAGACCACCTCCATCTCACTCTGTCCTCACTCAGACTACCGTATTTTCTGCCGTACACGTCGCACCGTCCTATAAGTCGCATCAGTCCAAATTTGTCTAATAAAGTGGAAAAATCCATAAATATGTCGCTTCACAGTATACATTGTATCTATTATGTTTTACCATTGACGCGTTACGCTTATTATGCGTCACCGCTGACAACCCAGAAATGTGGGCCGATGTGCCAAAAATCGATGGGATGCCAAATGGCGGCCATGATAGCATGCACGGGAGGACTTTAACAAGAAATTAACAACAATAACACTTAAAAAAAAATTTTTGTTTGCTTGAAATTATAGTAAATGTGTGTCTCAGTCTAACTTTTGCGTTATAAATGCACTTTGACGGTCAAATCAGCTGCATTTTAAAAGCAGATATGCGGAAACATGAACACGCAGAGGGCGACTCGCTGTGCATTTCTTTTCAGTTTAACAAGTGTCTGAAAGTCCATTCACTAAACACTAGGATTTCCAATGGAGCACTTGAACGCCTCATCACATAAACTGCATCAGAGCAGGTGTGATAGCTTTGTTTAGTTGCTGCTGCATGGAGGTGACGAGAGCAGATACTGAACACCAAGGTTCTCAGTGTGTGTGCATCTTATGAACATTATATTACAGATCTTATTGTTCCATATTTTCACTCTGAGACTGCAGGTTAACTTGTGGTTCCTAGAATTTACAAAAACAGAATGGGAGGCAGATCTTTCAGTTATCAGGCTCCTCTCTTGTGGAACCAACTTCCAATCTCTGTCCGTGAGGCTGACACATTATCCAGTTTTAAAACTAGGCTTAAGACTTTCCTTTTTGCTAATTCCTATAGTTAGGGTCGGCTTGGGTTTCCTGAGCTGTCCCTTAGTTATGCTGCTATAGGCTTAGACTGCTGGAAGACAAACTGACCACAATTTTCACTCTGCTACTGTCTTTACTTACTCTGCTCAACCTGTTTTGTATTTGTAATTATTTTTTCTATCTTAACATGTGTTTTATGTCTTTCAGATACACATGGACCTATACCTGGACCTACCATTCTGTGTCCGTCTGTCTCTTCTTCCTGTCCTCTCAAACCAGCCGGTCAAAGCAGATGGCAGCTTGTCCTGAGCCTGGTTCTGCTGGAGGTTTCTTCCTGTTAAAGGGAGTTTTCCTTTCCACTGTTGCCACTGTGCTTGCTCAGGATGGGAGACTGCAACAAAGCCAAGATTCAACTTGTCTGCTGGATTCCTTAGATAGAGAACTTTACTAATTGGCTTTTATGTTTGTGAATGTTTCTGTAAAGTGCCCTGAGACAACTTTGTTGTGATTTGGCGCTATATAAATAAACTGCATTGAATTGATTAGTGAAGTTTGACGCTGCTGAGGCACGTTTACAATACTTTCACTAGAATACTTGTCTGTTTAAATGTGATACTTTGAGTTAGTTTAGCAGCATTGAGCCAGGTGACTAATAAATGTTATGCTGTAGCGTGCTGCTGTTTATATCTGCACTCCAGGAAGAGCTAAGCTATATGTGGAGTTAGGCCTAATATTTGATATTAGTTCACAAGTTTGAGCATCTGTTTGAGCAGTGCTGTTTGGGGGAAGAATCAGTTTTGTTGTGTGTTTCATTGACTGATGAAGGCTTCCAGATAGAAGGTGAAACGTTTCAGCAAAAAAAGAAACTGTCCAGATGACCTGACTGAAAAATGTTGGATTGAATACTTGGATTATTGAGCATGGACTTTTTTGGGGTTTGAGCATCTGTGCATTTATTGTTTATTATAGTGCTAACTGAACTGACTGTTAAAACTGTGTCAATGTCTGAGTAAGGTTTAGAACAAACATTAATGGGACTATTGAGAGGCATTTTGTTACATGTTGTTTGGCTAATGTACAGCACGGCTGTAAATAAGGCTAATAATGCAACAGCTTTAATTCTACTATCACACTAATCATACTGTTTGCCTCTGTTTTTCTGTTTAGCCAAAACAGTGGATTTGATAACCCTGCTGTTCAACATTAAAGCTGATAAAAGGATTTCTGGCCGGAATCTATCTGTAGTGTTCCCATCCTAAACCAAACCGCTATTCACCTGCCTTCTCTACAACAAGATAAGCACCTAAAAATAATTATTTGCTTGCTCGACATTATAGTAAAAGTGTGTCTCAGTTGAACTTTTACTTCACCACTTGCTCTTGCCGAGATCGGACGCTTGACCCCTCCCCTCCCTCTCAGCTTTGCTTTGCTGCTCTGTCTGTCTGTGAAACTGCTTCTGAGCCTCTCTTGCATATCTTCCGAACCATATTTATGGACTTGATTGACCTCAACTCAATATACAACATTTCTTCGAAGGGAAGACAGGCTTTAGGCGAGCCAATTTCCCCTGTTGACACGCACGCAGCTGGATATCTCATCGACTTGGAAGACTTCAATTCAATTCAATTCAGTTTATTTATATAGTGCCAAATCACAACAAAGTTGTCTCAGGGCACTTTACAGAAACATTCACATACATAAAAGCCAATTAGTAAAGTTCTCTATCTAAGGAATCCAGCAGACAAGTCGAATCTTGGCTTCGATGCAGTCTCCCATCCTGAGCAAGCACAGTGGCAACAGTGGAAAGAAAAACTCCCTTTTAACAGGAAGAAACCTCCAGCAGAACCAGGCTCAGGACAAGCAGCCATCTGCTTTGACCGGCTGGTTGAGAGGACAGGAAGGAGAGACAGACGAGCATAGAATGGTAGGTCCAGGTATAGGTCCAGGTGTATCTGAAAGACAAAAAAACATGTTAAGGACAGAAAAAATAATTACAAATACAAAACAGGTTGAGCAGAGTAAGTAAAGACAGTAGCAGAGTGAAAAGTGGTCAGTTTGTCCTCCAGCAGTCTAAGCCTATAGCAGCATAACTAAGGGACAGCTCAGGAAACCCAAGCCGACCCTAACTATAGGATTTAGTAAAAAGGAAAGTCTTAAGCCTAGTTTTAAAACTGGATAATGTGTCAGCCTCACGGACAGAGATTGGAAGTTGGTTCCACAAGAGAGGAGCCTGATAACTAAAAGATCTGCCTCCCATTCTGTTTTTGTAAATTCTAGGAACCACAAGTAAACCTGCAGTCTGAGAGCGAAGTGCTCTGTTAGGAAAATACAGAACAATAAGATCTGTAATATAAGATGGAGCTAGGTTGTTGAGAGCTTTGTAGGTTAGAAGTAAGATTTTGAATTCTATTCTGGATTTGACAGGGAGCCAATGGAGAGAAGCTAAAACTGGATAAATATGATATCTCCTACTAACTCCAGTTAAGACTCTGGCAGCAGCATTTTGGATCAACTGAAGACGTTTTAAAGACGTATTTGGACACCCAGATAATAAACCATTGCAATAGTCCAGTCTAGACGTGATAAATGCATGGACCAGTTTTTCTGCATCATTTTTAGATAAGATGTTTCTAATGTTAGTGATATTACGCAGGTGGAAGAAGGCAGTTCTAGTAACGTTTTTAATGTGGGGGATAAAAGACATGTCCTGATCAAAAATAACACCAAGATTTTTAACATTAGAGCTGGAGGACAGATTAATGCATCTAAGGAGGGAGAAAGACTGAAAAATTAATTCCTAAGGTGCTCAGGTCCAAAAAACTAAATCTCAGTTTTGTCTGTGTTCAACAGGAGAAAATTAAGGGTCATCCAGGTTTTTATGTCTTTAAGACATACTTGTAGTCTAAGTAGCTGATTGGTTTCATTGGGTTTAATGGATAAATATAATTGTGTGTCATCAGCATAACAATGGAAATTTATCCCATGCTGTTTAATAACTTTACCTAATGGAAGTATATATAAAGTAGAGAGTATTTGCCCAGGGCAGCACGGTGGCGCAACTGGTAGAGCTGCTGCCTCTCAGCGAGCAGGTCCCTGGTTCAAACCCCGGTCCAGGGGCCTTTCTGGGTGGAGTTTGCATGTTCTCTCCGTGCATGCGTGGGTTTTCTCCGGGTACTCCGGTTTCCTCCCACAGACCAAAAACATGCATGTTAGGCTGATTGGTAACTCTAAATTGTCCCTAGGTGTGAGTGAGAGAGTGAATGTTTGTTTGTCTCGTTTGTCTCTATGTGGCCCTGTGATGGACTTGCGACCCGTCCAGGGTGTACCCCACCCCTCGCACAGTGATTGCTGGACATGGGCACCAGCGACCCCCGTGACCCAAAATGGAATAAGCAGGTAAAGATAATGGATGGATGGATGGAGTATTTGCCCAAGCACTGAGCCCTGAGGAACTCCATGACTAACTTTGGTGTATGAAGAAGATTTATTATTTACATTTACAAACTAGAATCTATCAGATAGATATGATTTAAACAATTTTAGAGCCGTTCCTGTAATCCCAATATCATATTCAAGCCTCTGTAGTAAAATATTGTGATCAACTGTATCAAATGCAGCACTGAGGTCTAACAGGACCAGTATAGACACAAGTCCATTGTCTGAGGCCATGAGAATATCATTAGTGACTTTTACTAGTGCTGTTTCTGTGCTATGATGAGCTCTAAACCCTGACTGAAACTCTTCAAACAGATTATTTCTTTGTAGATGTTCAC
>NC_056507.1:44222030-44232084 GCF_014905685.2 Nematolebias whitei
TATGTATGTATATGTGTATGTGTCATGTGTGCCCAAAGTTGGCCCGCCAAGCTGTCCTCATTACTAGTGTATAAAAAAATTTCCTTTGAAGAGTCAGTGTGAAATATTGAATAAATGTTGAATATGGAATAAATGACAACAGTCTCAAATGGGCCAGTAAAATCTATAAGGTATCACACATCACATCACCCTTTGGAGCACAAGTTAGGAGTCATCAGGACTCTGTATCACAGAGCAGACAGCGTCCCCACTAGCTTAGGAGCCAGACAGAAGGAGAAATCCTACACAAAACAGGCTCTAGAGCAATGTGGATATCCTAACTGGGCCTTCCTGAAAGCAGAGAAGAAACCCAAACAGGACTCCAGTCAGCCATCAGGTGAAAAGGAGGAACCCAGACCCAGACCAGTGGTCATTCCGTATGTTGAGAGGGTATCAGAGAAACTGAGACGTTTATTTTCTAAACATAACATCCCAGTGGCTTTTAAACCCCAAAATACATTACGGCAAAGACTGGTTCATCCCAAAGATCCAGTCCCCCGGCACAAACAGAGTAATGTTGTGTATGCTGCTCAGTGTCAGGAGGGCTGTGATCAGTCTTACATCGGGGAAACAAAACAGCCACTGGCCAAAAGGATGGACCAGCACAGAAGATCAACATCATCAGGCCAGGACTCTGCGGTCTACACTCATCTCCAGGCCAGCGGTCACTCTTTCAGGGATGAAGATGTTCACATCCTGGACAGAGAGGAACAATGGTTTGAGAGAGGAGTAAAGGAGGCCATCTTTGTGAAAAGAAATCATCCATCGTTAAACAGGGGTGGAGGCCTCCGGGTTCAACTGTCCCCCTCTTACAATGCTGTGATTGCTAGTATCACTCAGCCCTCTGTGAACAGTAAACAGCCATCAGTGTGCTAATGATCCATTGTTAGGCTGATGGTCCTTCTTGAGCATGTGATCAGCTGGTTTTGGTTGTCAGCAGCAAAACTGGTTGATCCACTCTGAGAAGGTGCTATTTAAGAGACTGAGCTGAAAACAGCACCTCAGACTGAGGAAGTCTCTCGGATGAGAGACGAAACGTTTCTACATTTTTTTGTTGATTTGCTTTGTTTTGTTTTGTTTGTTTTTTTTGAATGTCCAGAGGACCAGATTGAACTTTTTTAGATTTTTCTACCTGGATTATTGAGCATGCATCAGGATAAAACTTGGCACGTTTTACTTAATAAAAACAACAGACATTTCTGAAGATATCTGGATTAATTACTGGCAAGATAGAAGAGTTTTAAAGATGGGAAATGAAGGAGTTTGAATGGAGAGAAAGATGGATGAGGATGTATGTCTGTAGACCAGAACAACACACTCCTTTCAAGCGCAGTTTGCCCGCAGTACACTGGTAGTGAAGCTCGTGACGACTCTTTACCTTGGCAGAGGATGAGTCAGCTGCGGTCAAGAGGTCCCTGGCATGCTACCTTTCAGCGTCTCCTCAGGGCGGCTGCGACTCGGCAGAAGTCGTGAGATAATCCGTTCCACAGAACAAACTTCCTCAGAAGTTATAGGGCATTCGCCGGGTGGAGCCACAGCGAGGCGTCGTGGCTCCGACAGGAACTCCAGCCGAACTCCATCAGAACCAGCTTCAGAACTTTCTCCAGAACTGAACTTCTCCCAACTAGAACTTCAGAACTTTCCCTCTGAACTACTGGAACTAGAAAGTGTCGACTTTTAAAGAGTTCTGCTTCCGGTCACTTTTGGGAAGTCCTGAATGGTTGAAAGAACCAACAGGCGTGTGGTTTTAGTGACGTCAGAGGGTCATTACAAATCAGAAAAACAATGGAGATGTTTAGGAACGGTTAGTTACAGACGAGAAAATATTTTGGAGAAATGACAGACTTCCAGGTGTCAGTTTTCTTGTTTCTGTCTGAGAGGTTTAAAAACATGACAGTTCGTTCCAATAACTTGCTTCAGACTGTCTCCGACTTTTGACCGACATCACTCCTTCTCATTTCAGACAGAAGATCAAAAATGCATAATTACTTTGTAACATAGACATTTAACTTGATTTCTACTTTGAATGAGGATTAAAAAATCATTAATACTGTTTCACAGTTGATTTAAAATGAGTGGTTCATTTCAACATTTAAAAATGGTATGAACTAAACACACTTTTGATTATCAAGACATTGTAAAATAGTAATGATGATATAAAAAAGAGAGTGTTCTTTCAATTGATTACTTCAGGATACAATTAGAAAGTCTCTGGATGAGCTAATTTGTATTTCTGGATTCAAATCAATGAAATAACAGTTCCTGTCCCATGAAGGTCTTCAGAGGCAGGTTTTGACCGGAGGCCGAGTTCACTATAGTTCTAATTCAGCCACACGATGTTCCAAGAGAACTATCTGCTTGTCTTTTTCAACATGCTGTCTCTTCAGTTCTTTAACCTCCCCCATTAAGTCCATTATGAGTTTTTGTTGATATGAGATTGTTTCTATCTTAGACATAAAATCCAAGGATTTCTTTATCTCCTCTATCTCTTCCTCAGTCATTGGTCGACTTTGCTTCACATTTCTTTTCGCCATTTCTGTTTATGTTGAAGAAAAAGCTGATGTTGGTAGCATTAGTCCTGGGCCAGATTGTAGTAGCTCCTGGGTCTGGTTGTAACAACTCCTGGGCCCAGTCCCAGCAAATCCTGTGCCTGGTTGTAGCAGCTCCTGAGCCTCATGAACAATTAGAGGGAAAATTGCCTCCAATACAGGTGGTTGAAATGAGTTTCCTCTGCAGGGTAGCTGGACTCTCCCCTAGAGATAGGGTGAAAAGTTCAGTTGTCAGGGAGAGACTTTGAGTAGAGCTGTTGGCCCTCCACATTAAGAAGAGCCAGTTGAAGTGGTTCCTCATTTATTCCTCGCAAAATTTATTTTTATCCATTCATCCATCCAAAATGGATGGATTCCAACAGAACCAAGCATCAGAGATCTGATGCTTGGTTCTGTTGGCCCAGTCAGAGGGTTCTGGACCCTCTCCTCTGCACAGTTAGACCTCCCAGTGGGGCTCGGTGCAACTTCTGCATTTTTTCTTTATTCTTCATGCAGATGTTGTGGTGCGACCCTCAGTAAGAAAGGAGAGGGGAGGTTGTTTAACGGTTCTGGTGTGGGGGGTCAGGGGTGGAGGTGAATGCAAAGGGTGGGTTTTGTCCCTCAGAGCTGCAGCCTCTGCTCAAAGCTGCTTCAGATCTGATTTTCAGGAAATAAGATGTGGTGTGGATTACTTATCATAACTCTGGTTTGACTTGGCCAATGAACACAATTTAAAAACTGGTGTGTAACTTAAAAGTCTGTACTTTTGACACAGATTAAAATGGAATTGCTGAGATCTGTGTCACTCCCTATAGAGTAATTGAAACCAGTCATGTGTTTATCACGCGCCAGGTGGGTCGACTCGCTCCAAAGGGGGAAGTCAGTCAGAGTAGGAGGAGAAATGTGCATTTACGGAGAAGGCAGAGCACCACTTGCTTTTAGTTGCGCTCTTCAGTAAAACTGTGTTTTGTTCCAATGTGAGAAACTCCATGCTGCATTTGTGACTGAACTCTGCCGCTCCAACAGAACCGGACCTTCAGCTATCCACCGGCTTGCTTTTCTACGACACACCTTCCTGTTTGGTCAAGACAACGCAAACTTCAATGTGATTGGATGTAATTCTTGTTGAGGCAGAACTTGTCTCTGATGGGGTTCTGTGAACCATCACCTTAAAGAAACATAAACCACACGAGAAAGACAAGAGTGAACATTCAGAACAGGTCCTTGCAAGGAGGGACAGAGATTCTAACAGGGTCAGAACCTAAGTCCAACTTGCTGAAGTGTGCGTTCATATTTTATTGGTGACAGTTTGCTGATAACAAGGTTTTTTACACAGACGTGGCAAAGAGAAAAACAAGGAGTATTTTGATAATGATAAACAAGGTCTGTGATTTAGAAACATCTTCTGGAACATTCTTAACAGTTTACAAGTCTTGTGTAACAGATAACTGGGTATTGACGCACACACAGAAACTGGTCAAAGCAAGTTGGCTGAATACAATGAAAAGTATTAAAAAAAGAAGTTTTAAATGATTACTCTTAAAAAATTCCCTATAATTTCCCCCCTGTAGTGAACTTGACCTGATGTCAAAACTAAGCCTAAGGTCAAAACCCTTGACCTTAAGAACCTTGTGGGACAGAAACTGTCATTTCATTGATTTGAATCCAGAAATACAGGTTCACCCATCCTGAGACTTTCTTTCTTGAAAATTCAAGTGAAAGAACACTCTCTTTTCTATTATCATTCCTGTTTTATAAATGTTTGATAATCAAAGTGTTTTAGTTCAAACATTTTAGATGTTACAGTGAACTAATCAATTTTATTAACTGTAAAACAGTAACAATGATTTTTAGTTGCTTATGCAAAGTAGAATTCATGTTAAGGCCTGTTACAGAGTAATTATGCATTTTCTGATTTCTGTCTTTGAATGAGCAGTGTACGTTTTCCAAGGTCAGGAGTCGAAGCAGACAAGTCGTTGGAACGAATGGTCGTTGTTTTACATCCTCTCAGACGTCAACAGAGGGGTTGGCACCTGTTTCTCCAAACTCGCCAAAACATTTCTCTCTCTGTCTCTGAGAACATTTTTAATCTGTTCCATAACAATTCTTGCTGTTTTCTGACTTCTAGTAACCTCTTACGTCACAAAACACACCCCTGTCTGGTTGATATTGACCAATCAGGAACTCTCAAATATACCGGAAATAGAGCCCTTTAAAATGTCGGTACTTCCTAGTTCTCAGTGCTGAAATGATCGCAGTTCTGTGTGGTAGCAGTTCGGAGATGTTCGGTGAAGTGGCAGTTCTGTGATGTGCCCAGTTCTCAGTTCTGTGAGTTCTGTGAAGTTCTGTTGGAGTCTGGCTGGGAAACAGGAAAACCCTGACATGATAGAGCTCTTCCGAGTTTTATGGGATTATAACATCTTCACCTCTGAGTGGAACTCGGACGAACCCCACTCATGTGAGGTCCACTGGCTGAGGTGAACTTGTGTCAGACGGGATATCGTCACTACTTCGGACGAGTCACAGCCATCCTATGGAGACGCTGAAAGGTAGCGTTAACTGGAGCTCCTCTTCTTCTGATTCATCGTCAGAGAGGTAAATGAGTCTAGTCCCCTACTGAGCGTACCGAGGAAAAGCTGGGTCGGATGGAGGGTGTCGTCCTGTCAACACTTTTCACTCATACACACCACATTCTCCCTCATCCATCTTTCACTCCCACTAAACTTCATCTTTCCATCTTTAAAAATTCTTCTATCAAGTAGAAATCATTGACAAATATTTTTAGAAATGTCTGTGTAAAGTGCTCATCCACCGCCGTGTGGATAATTGATCATAATTGTACAGCTCGCTGATTAATTATGTTGTTATTTTCATATTTTGCCAAATTAATGTAAATGTTTGATGTTAAACTTTGATTCTGTAAATAAATGGCCACATTCATTTTGATGGGTCAAAGATAAATAACGTCTCACGTTACATTTCATTAAATTCAATGCACGTTTATATTCAGTCCAGAAAAATGAAGAATCCGTTTTAATTGATGAATATATCTCAGCATCTGTTCATCTACACCCCGTTTATTATTTAAAACTGATTTAACAATGAATATGAGAATCAAATAAGTAAAATACTTCTTTTTGAGTTTTTAGTTTCTAAGAATGCTGTGTGAATGACGAGGAAACACCCCCAGGGCATATGTTATAGTAGTGGAAGGAAAAACACGTCATCGTTCTAGGCCCCAAAGGCGACGGCCTTATACACGCTCACTCAGCAGCCTCTAAAAGACAAACTCAAACAGAGAGAAAAATACAAAAATCAAGAAAGAATCAAAACAGAATCAAAACTAATGAAATAAGCTCTTTATGAGCAAAAGTTCTTTATGAACTGCAAAAAGCGAAGTGTAAAGATAAGAAAGCATAAAAACAAAGAAAACTGTAACTTCAAAGTTGGATCAGAAAATCAAAACATAAAATCAAATAAAAATGAGTTTTCGTCATCTAGTCCATGCCTGAGTAAAGCGGGAACATCATCTCAGTGCCAGTTATGTATAAATACTTTCAGTACTGGAATTACTCTGCATGTTTTCTCAGCCAGTTGACATATTCGGGACATCTCACTGGACGCAGTGGGACGTAGTCACTGTCAGGAATGTACTCATCCTGGGCACGTGCCTGGTGGAGATTGACCAGTACTCCAGTAAAACTTTTCATCATTGTGTTTTTCAGGCACGTGACTGCGCAAGAAAGGAAGAGACAGAACAAAATTAGAATCACAATCACTGGAGTGCATATTTTTAGCAACAAATGTCACCATGATCCTGAAAACAACCAAGACCATGGGTCAAAAGGTTCAGCTCATTTGGTGCCCCTCTCTACATATCTCTTCAGATCACTAAGATCATGTAATGCGTCGTGGATGTCTCCCCCGTAACCTGATTTGTCAGGCACGTAGGTACAGCATGTCTCACCAATGATCTTACACACACCTCCTTGTGATGCGGTCAGCAGATCAAGAACGATTCTGTTCTGCAAAATCATCTGTCTTATCGCAGTCAGTTCGTTCTGGGTGCCATTTGCCAGTTTGTAGGTGTCGTTAATGAGGCGTAAGAGAGCATACCTGTTAATTTCAACATGATGACGGACTTCACCAACCCCTACCATGAGGAAGAGTCCTTGGAAGAACTTTTCTCCTCCATTCCAAATTTTGAATTCCCATGAAACTCCAGTGCTGGTGGTAAGCCCTCCCCACCTGGTTACCTCTGGCATCGGTGAGCGCCGCGTCCGACGTGGTGGGTGTGTTGATGTCTTCCTTAGCACGATCATTGGGTTTGAAAGAGAAACCAAGGCGCAAAGGCCTCCCCATCAGGTGGTAGTGCTGTGTAGGCTCTGTTACCACTCAAAAAATACCAATCAGTTAACACACGTGAGCCTTTGTCACCTGGTACTGCTATGCTGCAGTAGGTGGTTTCCTGGTGTTTCCTTGTTGACAGGCTAATGTTAAAGATCCGTTGTTGGAGGAGATCAGAGCAGTCGGTGACATCTTCTGTCATGGAGCAATTTTGTTGGTAAACGTCAAAATCTAATCCTGCTTACAGAAGACACATTTCATGTAGTTAGGAGCATTCCTGCGTGATTTCTTAATGTCACAAAAGGTGTACACTCTTTTACATAAATTCCAGGGCACTGAGCCCATAAGAGTGGTTCCATTGTTAAAAACACAATGTCCCAGACCGCCTGGTGGCAGATGTGCCAATGTAATCAATTTGGGCAGTTTGATAGGCATCTGGGGTAGAGGCATGACATCTAGCAGGTCACAGTTTGATGTGGAGTTGTATCTCATGGATGTCATGGCCAGTCGCCTCTGTATGTCAGTGTGTGTACTTGTTACCAGACTGGGTTATGGCATGGTGTAGTTCCGCTTCGCCCAGCTACCTGATCCTGGGTGTGTGGTCAAACCGTACAGGCATGCCTGGTGGGCCGTAGATATAGTTGAGGGTCGCAAACCTGAATTATGAGTAGCATAAGGTAGATGGGCACACACATAACAATTGGTGGTCTTCCCCTCATGAGCAGTTTTGTTCATTAGCTGCCACCAGAGATTGGTGCTGTAATCATGAGGGTGTTCTAGGTCATTTTGTAGCAAATCAGTCAAGTCACTTTTCGCTTGGTGGTATGTGATGGTCATGATACAACAGAGGGCCCACCCTGCTTGGGATGGTCCCATCCTGGCTAGGTAAGTAGACTCTTGTGGCCATTCAAAGTGTAGGGCTAAGGCAGGTTGCTGCACTCAGCGTAGATTTCTTCACTGACCTTTGTGACGACTCACCCTAGGTGATGATTCTCCCTTACAGTCAGGCTTTTTCAAACACCTTGGTTGATTTAAGAGTCCAGTACCTTTTGCAGCTTGCAGTGACTCAGATGGATCCAACTGGTTCGTTCTGCTATTTTCACAGCGGTGGGTGTGGTCAGCAAGACTTGGTACGGTCCTTCCCACAGTGGACTGGCCTAAGTTTTCCTCTTGATGACCTTGAAGAAAACCCAGTCACCAGGTTTGTAAGGATGGTACCATTTGCTGGCTTTGTTTGTGTCTGTGTTTCCCTAGTGTTTCCTCTTCAGTTTAATTGGTGCCACCCTTGTCTCGTCACAGCTGTTGGTAATCACGTCTCGTCTTGTCCTTGTATATAAGCCTTCTGTTCTGTCTTGTTCCTCGTCGCGTCGTACTCGTTGGGTCTTCAGTGTTCTCCTGCGTCTCCTGATTCTTTCCTGAGCTTCCTGAATCCTTTTGAGTTTCCCCCTGAGTCTTCTGTTGCTGTAAGTTTGGCTGCCACGTCAGCTTATTATTTTGTTACTTTTTATTCGTCATTAAAGTATTTAGTTTTGTAATCTGCCGAGTTGAGTCCTGTCTGCACTACTGGGTTCGTTCCTGACCACCAAATCCTGACATTACGACGCAACCACACATCAGAACCCAGCGGGCAGGGCTCTCTCGGCAGCTTACCTCTTAAATTTTTCTCCTCCGAGCCTCCCGAGATGAGCAAGTCCACAATCCGGTGCGGCGGGTTCTGGACTAGGCCCGTCCGCCCACAAGGACGTTATGACCAGGAGGTGGAAATCCTGTCCTCACCACTCCTGGTCCTCGAGGAAGACAGGTCTCGGCTCCGGGGAAGCCACCGGGCCCCTGTTTCTGAGTCCACATCGCCCGGCTATTCGGGGTGGACGTCGGGGGAGGACGAAGAAATCGAGGACGAATTTTGTTGTGTTCCTGTCCCCCGACTCTCCCGCCGTCGCCGGGGAGGAAGAAAGCGGTCCCGGGGGCAGTCCGCGGCGACCAACCCGGTCTCGTCGGCTGAGCAGAATCTTAGAGTTGGTTCCGATGTTTTTGTGGGAGCGGGGTCTGCCGCCTCACCTCCCAGGTTTCCGGTGGGGGCGAGATCCAGCGTCCCGCGGGAGCTCCGGTCCACTCCTGCTCGGTTCGGTGGGTCCGGTCCGGTTGACGTTACAGGGGCGGGTTCCGTCGCCTCACCTTCCAGGTTCCTGGTGGGGGCGGAATCCGGCCTCCCACCATCACACCGCGCCGCGGCTGTCCAACCCGGCCTGACTGTACCTCCGGTGCATAGTATCAGTGACTCTGTGGGGGCGTGTTCCGCCGCCCCACCTCCCAGGTTTCCGGTGGGGGCGACACCTGACACCACACCCTCACTGAAAGACACTTGCCCGTCAGTCACATATTCACCCCAGGATCTTGCATTTATAAACCAGTCTTTATTAGATTCATTTACTAATGCTAAAAATAACCCGGACTGTTCAGAAGTTATATTTTCGCTGATGGAGAAGTTTTTGGTTTCATGGCCTGGTCTCGTTCAGCTCCCTGAGTACAATCAGTTATTAATAGAAATTAGGACTCTCAGCACACCCAGGGTCACTAATACTCATTCTAATCCCATAAGTCATCCTGCACCCATCACCTTCGCCGCTGGTGCACCTGCTCCGTCGTCTGCTGCAGAGCCACAGGTCTCTTCGCCGTCTGCTGCAGAGCTCCAGGTCTCTTCGCCGTCTGCTGCAGAGCCACAGGTCTCTCCGTCGTCTGCTGCAGAGCCACAGGTCTCTACGTCGTCTGCTGCAGAGCCACTGGTCTCTACGTCGTCTGCTGCAGAGCCACAGGTCTCTACGTCGTCTGCTGCAGAGCCACAAGTCTCTACGCCGTCTGCTGCAGAGATCCAGGTCTCTTTGCCGTCTGCTGCAGAGCTCCAGGTCTCTTCGCCGTCTGCTGCAGAGCTCCAGGTCTCTTCGTTGTCTGCTGCAGAGCTCCAGGTCTCTTCGCCATCTGCTACAGAGCTCCAGGTCTCCAAGTCTCTAGAGGGGCCGGCGCTCTCCAAGTCTCCAGAGGGGCCGGTGCTCTCCAAGTCTCCAGAGGGGCCGGCGCTCTCCAAGTCTCCAGAGAGGCCGGCGCTCTCCAAGTCTCCAGAGGGGCCGGCGCTCTCCAAGTCT
>NC_056507.1:44232094-44263615 GCF_014905685.2 Nematolebias whitei
GGCCGGCGCTCTCCAAGTCTCCAGAGGGGCCGGCGCTCTCCAAGTCTCCAGAGGGGCCGGCGCTCTCCACTACCAAGGAGGATTCGCCTCCATGGTTCTCTAGGGCGCACGATGCGGCTCCCAGGTCCTCCTCGCCGCCAGCTGCGGTCTCCGGGGTCTCTTCTCCGCCAGCTGCGGTCTCTGGGGTCTCTTCGCCGCCAGCCGCGGTCTCCGGGGTCTCTTCGCCGCCAGCCGCGGTCTCCGGGGTCTCTTCGCCGCCAGCCGCGGCCTCCAACTCATCAACGCCGCCTGACGCGGCCTCTTCGCCGTCTACGCCGCCTGACGCGGCCTCTTCGCCGTCTACGCGGCCTGACGCGGCCTCTTCGCCGTCTACGCCGCCTGACGCGGCCTCCTCGTCGTCTACGCCGCCTGACGCGGCCTCCTCGTCGCCTACGCCGCCTGATGCGGCCTCCTCATCACCAGCTGCAGTCTCCGGGGTCTCCTCGCCGCCAGCTGCGGTCTCCGGGGTCTCTTCGCCGCCCGCTGCGGTCTCCGGGGTCTCTTCGCTGCCAGCCGCGGTCTCCGGGGTCTCTTCGCCGCCTGCTGCGGCCTCCGGGGTCTCTTCGTTGCCTGCCGCGGCCTCCAAGTCGTCATCGCCGCCTGCCGCGGCCTCCAAGGTCCTATGTGTTGGACGGCCTCCCGGCCGGCCCCCGGAACGTTGGTCCCGTGACGGACGGCCTCCCGGCCGCCCCCCAGAACGTTGGTCCCGTGACGGACGGCCTCCCGGCCGCCCCCCTGAACCATGACTCTAGGGACGGTCTCTTGACCGTTCAGATCCTTTGTGCTTTCCTGCTTGTGTTTTGCCTTAGTTTTTGTCAGGTCCTTGTGTTCTTCCTTGTGTTTCCTATGGCCCTCCACCCTTGCAGTGCCGCCCTCCACCCGCCCAAGTCCTTCGGGAGGGGGGTTTTTTGGGGACGCCTGGAGGCGTCCTTGAGGGGGGGTACTGTATGGATGGTACCATTTGCTGGCTTTGTTTGTGTCTGTGTTTCCCTAGTGTTTCCTCTTCAGTTTAATTGGTGCCACCCTTGTCTCGTCACAGCTGTTGGTAATCACGTCTCATCTTGTCCTTGTATATAAGCCTTCTGTTCTGTCTTGTTCCTCGTCGCGTCGTACTCGTTGGGTCTTCAGTGTTCTCCTGCGTCTCCTGAGTCTTTCCTGAGCTTACTGAATCCTTTTGAGTTTCCCCCTGAGTCTTCTGTTGCTGTAAGTTTGGCTGCCACGTCAGCTTATTATTTTGTTACTTTTTATTCGTCATTAAAGTATTTAGTTTTGTAATCTGCCGAGTTGAGTCCTGTCTGCACTACTGGGTTCGTTCCTGACCACCAAATCCTGACAAGGTTGGACTGATGATGTTTCCTGTGGAGACAAAGAATCAGAAGGCAGTAAATTGGCCTTTAACACTTCTTTCACTTTGAGTGTTTTTATCAAATAATAATCTGCTAATATCCTGATGCATGCTCAATAATCCAGCTAGAAAAATCCAAAAAAGTTCAATCTGGTCCTCTGGACATTCAAAAAACCAAAAAACAAAACAAAGCAAAAAAATATAGAAACGTTTCGTCTCTCATCGGAGAGACTTCAGCTCAGTCTCTTAAAGAGCACCTTCTCAGAGTGGATCAACCAGTTTGCTGCTGACAACCAAAACCAGCTGCTCACATGGTCAAGAAGGACCATCAGCCTAACAATGGATCATTAGCACACTGATGGCTGTTTACTATTCACAGGAGGCTGAGTGATACTAGCAATAACAGCATTGTAAGAGGGGGACAGTTGAACCCGGAGGCCTCCACCCCTGTTTAATGATGGACGATTTCTTTTCACAAAGATGGCCTCCTTTACTCCTCTCTCAAACCATCGTTCCTCTCTGTCCAGGATGTGAACATCTTCATCCCTGAAAGAGTGACCACTGGCCTGGAGATGAGTGTAGACCGCTGAGTCCTGGCCTGATGATGTTGATCTTCTGTGCTGGGCCATCCTTTTGGCCAGTGGCTGTTTAGTTTCCCAGATGTAAGACTGATCACAGCCCTCCTGACACTGAACAGCATACACAATATTACTCTGTTTGTGCCGGGGGACTGGATCTTATATCTAATATCTGGCGTCTGTACTCATCCCTTTAGTTGGCAGCTCAGAACACCACATACAGAACACCATGGACTTTGTGGATAAGGTGAGGGATGTCATCATGGAGACTGATGAAACAATGGTCTCTTTTGATGTCACATCACTCTTTACATGCATTCCTGTTGAGGATGCAGTAGAGGTGGTCAGTTTAAAATTAAAATCAGACACCACTCTGAGCAGCAGGACCACGCTTTCCACAGAACAACTGTGTCAACTCTTGAAACTGTGCCTGCAGTCAACCTACTTCACATATGGGGAGCAATATTATAGGCAGAAACATGGGTGTGCTATGGGGTCTCCAGTTTCTCCTATTGTTGCCAACCTGTACATGGAGGAGGTAGAAAAGAGAGCCTTGACATCCTTTTCAGGGACACCACCAAGTCATTGGTTCAGGTATGTTGACGACACCTGGGTTAAAATCAAATCTCAGGAAGTCCAACATTTTACTGACCACATCAACTCTGTGGATAAATACATCAAGTTCACACGAGAAGATGTAAAAAATGGCAGGTTGGCTTTCTTGGACTGTGAGGTCTCAGTCTCTGATAGAGGACATTTGCAAACCGAGGTGTACCGCAAACCCACCCACACAGACCAGTATTTGCAGTTTGACTCCCATCACCCTTTGCAGCACAAGTTAGGAGTCATCAGGACTCTGTACCACAGAGCAGACAGCATTCCCACTAACTCAGGAGCCAGGCAGAAGGAGAAATCCTACACAAAACAGGCTCTAGAGCAATGTGGATATCCTAACTGGGCCTTCCTGAAAGCAGAGAAGAAACCCAAACAGGACTCCAGTCAGCCATCAGGTGAAAAGGAGGAACCCAGACCCAGACCAGTGGTCATTCCATATGTTGAGGGAGTATAAGAGAAACTGAGACGTTTATTTTCTAAACATAACGTCCCAGTGGCTTTGAAACCCCAAAATACATTACGGCAAAGACTGGTTCATCCCAAAGATCCAGTCCCCCGGCACAAACGGAGTAATATTGTGTATGCTGTTCAGTGTCAGGAGGGTGATCAGTCTTACATCTGGGAAACTAAACAGCCACTGGCCAAAAGGATGGCCCAGCACAGAAGATCAACATCATCAGGCCAGGACTCAGCGGTCTACACTCATCTCCAGGCCAGCGGTCACTCTTTCAGGGATCAAGATGTTCACATCCTGGACAGAGAGGAACAATGGTTTGAGAGAGGAGTAAAAGAGGCCATCTTTGTGAAAAGAAATCGTCCATCATTAAACAGGGGTGGAGGCCTCCGGGTTCAACTGTCCCCCTCTTACAATGCTGTTATTGCTAGTATCACTCAACCCCCTGTGAATAGTAAACAGCCATCAGTGTGCTAATGATACATTGTTAGGCCGATGGTCCTTCTTGACCATGTGAGCAGCTGGTTTTGGTCGTCACCAGCAAAACTGGTTGATCCACTCTGAGAAGGTGCTATTTAAGAGACTGAGCTGAATACAGCACCTCAGACTGAGGAAGTCTCTTGGATAAGACGAAACGTTTCTATATTTTTTTGCTTTGTTTTGTTTTTTGTTTTTTTGAATGTCCAGAGGACCAGATGGAACTTTTTTGGATAATCTGCTAATCATCGCCTTACTGACACATGACAAAGCTCATGTGATGAGATTGTGGCAGCTTTAAACAAAGATTTAGGTAGGACTGGTTTGTCATTTACATAATACAATCCAGCATCATTTAATTTTGCTCCTTTTCTTTCTCACATTTTTTTTTTCCTGTTGTAGGGGCAGCATTTTGCATGTGTCAGGGGTTTGCCAGTAGAGGTCGTTATTCCTCTATTTTCCCATTGTTTAGCAAAATAAAAAGAGTTGAAAAGGCATACTGGCTGTCGGTGTATACCGTTACTTCCTGGTTCTCTGCTAACTGACATGCACGTGTCAGAGCAATTATTTCAGCTGCTTGTGCAGAATGATGTGTAGCCAATTGCTTTGTTTAACCTGTAGTTACTACAGATGAGTGATTATCACTTTCTGTAAGATTTCTGCAGCTGGAGCAGGTATTTCTGTTTACTGGGTAACTTCCTCAGGTATCTCACATTTCATTTTACCCAGACCATACTCAAAGCAACCTGTGTCAGGTGCAGCCAAAGCTGGTTCTTAGAAACCTTCCATTTAAAAAGTAAAATAAAATAAGTAAATAAATAAATAACAAGAGTTGACGTAACTTACTTAAAAAGCAGCAAATATAGTTTAGCCAATCAATAGTTTGCCCTCTACAAATGCCTATTAGTGATAAATACCCACTTTTGGCCTGCAAAGAAAACCTCTTCTCCTTTCAGGAGCGAGTCAGGTGCTGTAGTGACCATGCCGGGACATTATTTGGCGCTGTGGTCTTGTATTTTCGGTTAACGCGCATGCGTGCTGCCACGGGTTGCACTTCCTGTTTAGCTAATGTTTAGCTAACCAGTCATGGCAGTGACAAAGGATGGATTTTGGCTGGTTTTGTGGAGAGAAGTCGACGTTTTTGACGGCAAACGGACTGTTTTATCTAACCAATCCACAGAGAAGGGGTTCTCTGCAGACCAAAAGTGGGCATTTCTGGCAAATAGGCGTTTATGGGCGGCGAACACTGATTGGCTAACAGTATTTAATAGGCGTTTGTCGGCGGCGAACACTGATTGGCTAACAGTATTTAATAGGCGTTTGTCGGCGGCGAACACTGATTGGCTGTGGGTAACCCTTTAAGTCACGAGGATTATTGATGAGGTAACGTTTCTTTGCAATGTTTGACAAAGAAATATGGTTTATTGTACTTATAAAGCATGTTATGTTTTCACTTATGCATTTTATTGAAGTACGTTTATTGTAGGTCACGATAGTTTCGACCGTTCTCTCGTTGTTGTCGTAACGCACTGAGGTAAAGTGAGCCTCCACTCGGCTCCAGCAGCCCTCACTGTGCACGTTTACAACAACTGGGTGTTGCTTTTCAAAATAAAAGCTGAAAATAAAAGTTCTTAATACTTGAAAAATAAATATTTAAAAGCTGAGTATAACTGAAAAATATGAAAAACAAATAAATAAAAGTTGTTATTAGCTGAAAAATAAATAAATAAAAGCTGTTAATTATATCTATGTCTTTCTGTCATGTCAGGGACCACTCTCACTTCAGGTTGACTCTAGAAGACCCCAAGATGTTGCCCAACAATGTTGACCAACATCTGATGTTGACTTTCAAAATAAATCGCCTCCAAAGTTTAACATAGTTCATAGTAATAGTCAAAAGTTGCTGACCTTGTTGCAACATGAGTTAACACAAACATGAGTGTAAATTGTCAATGATTCAATAATGAGTAATAACTTATTCAATAAAAAGTCTGTAATTTGTCAATAATAGTCAATAATTCATTCAAGAATAGATTATGGGTGTTTGGTATGGCTCAGTGGCTAAAATGGGTTGGATGTTAGTGAAATTACTTAATTTTAAATTACCTGAATGTACAAATTCCTTCATTTATAGTTAAACTTTAGGAAATCAACTTTTTTTTCCTTGTGAAAAAAATATCAAAATTAACTTTAAAATCCAATCCAGGATTAAGTAACAACTAGCAACACCCTAACTGTACTGTTTTGTGTTTCCAACAGATGCTATGATGACTTCTAAAAATGGATGTCCCAATAAACACAATAAAAAAATTCAATGATGCATCAAATGTTGTCTGAGTATGTTTTAAGGTAATAACAAATGTGAAATCTGGAAAACAAAGAGAATTCCTGAATCTGTCTTGTGTGCGGGCAGCATGGTGGCGCAACTGGTAGAGCTGCTGCCTCTCAGTGAGCAGGTCCTTGGTTCAAACCCGGGTCCAGGGGCCTTTCTGGGTGGAGTTTGCATGTTCTCTCCGTGCATGCGTGGGTTTTCTCCGGGTACTCCGGTTTCCTCCCACAGACCAAAAACATGCATGTTAGGCTGATTGGTAACTCTAAATTGCCCCTAGGTGTGAGTGAGAGAGTGAATGTTTGTTTGTCTCGTTTGTCTCTATGTGTCCCTGTGATGGACTTGCGACCCGTCCAGGGTGTACCCCACCCCTCGCACAGTGATTGCTGGACATGGGTATCAGCGACCCCCGTGACCCAAAATGGAATAAACGGGTAAAGATAATGGATGGATGGATGTCTTGTGTGCTTTGATGTGTACATAAGTTTATTGGAGGTCCTGAAACAACTTTTCTGAGAACACAAAAGATTTTTATTTTACCTTTGGCCAAGATGTCAGTTTGAAATCAGGCTGCTTACTGCAAAACCAAGAGGTTTTTATAAGACGGTCTTCATTTGTATTGTTTTGTCGACTAAGCTAAATGTAATTTCTAAAATATGGATAAATCTGATCTCATCATGCAGCATAAGCAACTGGGTACAGGTGTGAGTGCCAAAAGTCTGGTTATGTACTGGCTCCTAAATGTGCTTGTTTTCTATTGAAACATGGAGTAGGGTTGACCTTTAAAATGTGAGACAGCTGAGGAAGTTAACCAGTAAACAGAAATACCTGCTCCAGTTGCAGAAATCTTACAGAAACTGAGAATCACTCATCTGTAGTGACTGCAAGTTGAACAAGAAAATGTGAAGTTAAAGGAAACCTCCTTTGTCCCAAGGCCAGTTTAAGTATCATTAATATTTTTCTTTCTTTATGAATCGATTGTAACTTTGTTCACATTTGTCAACAACCAAAATGGAATTTGTTTTTTAATGTTATGGCTAGGTATTAAAAAAAAAACTAACATTTAGCTCCCCCATTACCCAGTTATGTTGCTCTTATTTTGAAATGTAACCGGAAGTTCTGTGTTAAGAGAGTCGAAAAAAGAAGTTATGGAGACGCCGCGGCAGTATACTGGAGCAATGTCGAACCGAGACGCCGCCAGTGTTGAATCTGAGACGCCGCTAATGTCGAACCGGTTAACACCATAGACATAATATGCCTGTGGTTAACACAATCTGCCAATAACACCTTGTTTTTAGACATAATGTGTCTGTGGTTACGGCATTTTATCGTTCAGCCTTTTTTTCTATCGTCCAATCAGATGTGGCCGGCCAGACACGCCTATTTTTCTATCGTCCAATCAAATATGGCCGGCCAGACACGCCCATTTTTCTATCGTCCAATCAGGTGCGGCCGGCCAGACACGCCTATTTTCATATAGTCCAATCAGATATGATTGCCCAGATATGCCCATTTTCCTATAGTCCAATCAGATATGACCGCCCAGATACGCCTTCCGAATTTGGCTGCAGAGATACCTACTTGAATCCACACCGGTCGCCGAATGGACCCAAAACGAGTAAAAGGTGTCGGACTTTTACTACGTAACAACTCGTAGTGGATTTACAGCAGGTAATTTAATACTTGTGTTTTACTTTCATACAACATCCAATTGAGTTTTTATTTTTAAACTTATCTATCTATCTATCTATCTATCTATCTATCTATTTAATTATCTACTGTATATACATTTATATATATATATATATACATATCTTTTTGTCTTTTTTCCACGATGAGGGGCTGATGTCACACTCGGCGGGTCGGTTCTGGCCGAGTCAGAGAGGCAGACGGACAGTGGGGATCAGATTTCAAGACTAAAACCGGGCTGAATCTTATTCCAGTAATCTTCGTTTCAAAAAGTGGGTTTTAATGTAATTATCAGTGTTTGTGTGACTTTAATTAGTGGTGTTGAATAAACCGAAAAAAGTAAAATGAATCCGTTTAATTTATTTTTCAACTTTTAATAGCATGCAATGTTTAAATTTGGATAACATAATTTTTTAGTGCGCGTCATGTAGCTTAAAGCTTCAGTATTTCCCACACAAACATAAATACTGCTTATAATTATACAAAACTGTTGCTATTCAGCTCTTTTAGTATGCTTCAGTGCAATGTGGCGTGTGTGTGTGTGCTCTCCCAGACAGAGAGCTCGCAGCAGTCGGATAACAGCTCTCACACTGACCTTGTGATTTTATTTAAAACTAAATAAAAGTCAACTAGACATTAGCTCTGGTTATAACATGTAATAAAACAAAATAAAGAGAAGAAAAAGAACATTATAAAATCAGGAACACAAATAGTGAACAGTTATCAGTAAAATCATAATGATCAGTAAACTTACAGATGAAGAAAACAAAAGTATTTTAGCGCTTTTCCTATGCTTTAGTGGGTATTATCTTTTGTCTGACAAAAAAAGCAGCAGTTTTCATTTTTCAGATCCAGAAAATCACTTCACCTAAACAACAATCTTAATGGAGGTTGTAAGCAGGCCTGCTTCGGGTCCTGTCTGTTATCTGTTGTAGTATGTCAACGGACAGATTAACTGTCGCTTCACTACTAATTATTTAAATATAACGGGTTCTTTCTTTTTCAAGTTAAATTAATGCCATGTGACCGAGGTAACTGTGAGTATTGTTTAATCAGTGACAGGAGACGTTATTTTCCTTTGACCCATCAGAATAAATGCCGTCATTTATTTAACAGAATCAAAATTTAACATCAAAACATTGTACACTTGATTAGCTGATCTGGTTCTGATTAATAAAACTTGGCACGCTTTACTAATAAGACAACAAGACATTTCTGAAGGCATCTAGATAGATTACTAGCAAAATAGAAGAGTTTAAAGGAAGGAGTTTAGAGGGTTAAAGAAGAGATGGATGGAGAAAGGTGTATGTTGTTGACCAGAATTAGCACACTTCTTCCAACACCAGCTTAGACACTTAGTGGGTGACGACTCATTACCTTCGCAGAAGATGAATCAGCTCTGGTACCGGGTCCATTCCAACGCTACCTTCCAGCATCTCTGGTTAGAGCGGCTGGTCATTGTCAGAAGTCGTGTCGATTGTTGGAGAGTTTTGTGCTATTGATCATTTGAAACTGTTTTTCTTATCAGTATGCTTGTTTCAACAAAGCTTCTGTGTGTAGAAGTGTACTTTGGACATGTATGCTGGACACGCTGAGAGCAGTGCGGTCTGAACGTGTTCAGAGAACACTCTGACCTGAGCTTGTAGCTTCTGTTTTCTAATACTGCTGCATCTGTATTATTTGTTTTTATCTGTTAACCCCTCCTACATGCTCTAATGAAAACAGACGCATACAGAAGCGACTTTAGACTTCGTTCTGACTTTGGTCGGGATGATGTCTCTCTTTGCAAAGAATTTGCGTCTATTATAACTCATCTCTGTTTTCTGTTTGTGGTAATTATTTTTTAATAGGTGCTGGTTTTCTAAAAAAGAAAAACCCCTACATCGATTTACTCCGTTCAACAAACAGGCTCAGCTCCCTTCGAAGTTGTAGGCATTACGCCCGGGTGAATTCACAGCAAGTCGTTGTGACTCCGTCAGAGATCCCACTCAGGAATGGAACACTCCAGAAGGCTTGAGAAGACTCCATCAAAGACTGAAGAGTCAAGAAGACTCAGAAGAACTCCAAGACTTCAGAAGAACTTGAGAAGACGGAGAAGACTGACTAGTTCCAGGAAGTGCTGACTTTTAAAAGAGTCCTCACTTTCGGTCACTTAGTACTTCCTGATTGGTTGAAACAACCAACAGGGGGTGGTTCTAGTGATGTCAGAGGGTTATTGAAAGTCAAGCGAGGGTTCAGGAATGTTTAGGAACGTTTAGTACAGACAGAGAAATGTTATGGCGAAGTGAGACAACGCAGATGCCAGTGTTTCTCTTTTTACCGTCTGCTAGGTTTAAGAACAATACAGCCTTTTCTAATAACTTCTTTTCTGACTCTCTGACTTTTGACCGACATCACTGACTTCTCATTTAGACAGAAAATCAAAATGCATAATTACATTGTAAATAGACATTTAACTTGATTTCTAATTTAAATGAGGTTTAAAAAATCATTAATACTGTTTCACAGTTGATTTAAAATGAGTAGTTCACTTCAACATTAGAAATGATATGAACTAAACCCACTTTTGATTATCAGGATATTGTAAAATAGTAATGATAATATAAAAAGAAGAGTGTTCTTTTAATTGATTTATTCAGGATACAATTAAATATTCTCTGGATGAGCTAATTTGTATTTCTGGATTCAAATCAATGAAATAACAGTTCCTGTCCCATGAAGGTCTTCAGAGACAGGTTTTGGTCAGAGGCCTAGTTCACTACAGTCCCCCCTTTGGAAATCATCGCCTGTCCATGGGGATGAATTCCAACATGAATTTACGCCTCTGAATGTCCTTGATCTAGATGTAATCCAGCAAGAGGAAAACAAAAGTCAAAGAAGGTAATCCCACAACTGTAAGAGTAGTTCTTGCTGCAGCCCCAAGATGGCCGCCAATCACCACCAGCTGTTGGCCATCTGCCTGATGAGTTCCAGCTCTACTTAAGGCTGCAGCCAAGTTCTACTCTTTGCTGGAGCATTGATTCCGTTTTGGTATTTATGCTTCTAGCCAGTGCTTGTTCAGAGTCTTTAAGATATTTACCTTGTTTCTTCTGCCTACAGTTGACCTGTCGTTTGGTTCCGGTCCTGGTCCGTCCTTTTCTTGGTGCCTCGCCCTCCAGCCACTTGCCTGTCTTGCCCTGTTTGCCTACTGAAACCATCCTTGGAAATCCACGAATCTCAGCTGAGCCTCACTGCCTTCTCCAACCTGTAAGAGGAAACAAACAAACCAAACATTATCACAACCACCCTCGTTACAAGAACCTCCTGACCTTTGTCCTTCCTCTCCAGGGATTCCAGGCTACCATCTGTATATATGTATATAACATCACTGTAAATAAATTCATTTTTCCTTTTTATCTGAGTCTTGCGTCGTTTCCGGGTCTCGTACTATCTGGGTATCCTGAGCTTATGACAACAACGGTTTAGGTAATTCCACAATGTTGTTGGTAATTCCATTATGTTGTTGGTAATTCCATTATGTTGTTGGTAATTCCATTGTAGCAATGCTTTAACCCCTTGGAAACAAAGTCTGTAATCCATTGGAAAAAGTCATAATCCACAACGATTGGAGGTGTTGATTGATCAGCATGCAGAGGGGTTCCCTCAATTGAACTGCAGAGGCAACCACTGGATGGAGATTGGAGACCCACGTTGGAGTTGTAGGTCCCTTCAGCGAAGGTTGCTGCTGGTGGTTCCCAGTGGGTGCCATTCTGGTTCTATGTGTTATGCATTTATGTGGTTTTAGTTGGGCTTATGAGTGGGATTTTACATAACACCTTAACCTATATGCACCTGGTGCGTAAGCTATCATGGTTTAGATCAGCTACAGTTACCAGTTAAAGGGTGGGTCATGCTGAAAAATTTATATATAGGGATTTATACCTATAGAAGGGCATTCCAAACTATTTTTCCATTCCTAACTTGGTTTAAGTTAGATTTACATGGCAAAATATAGTTTGGTTCAATTGTCTGTTGTCCCTTTATACGAACGACTTGAGGTTTGGGTTTTTGGTTTCCCCCTAAATGTTTTTGGAGTCTATGGCGAGACTCAACTGAAGGTATAGCTAGCCCCCCACCCCCCCAATAGGATTGTTCGAGTAGGTTTGGCTTGGGCGTCGTGAGACCAATGTAGGTTATGGTACTTAAGGTAGCATTAATCTACACTGACTCCTCAAAGATTGAAGTTTAACAAATGAACTGCATGTTGGCATAGTTAAAGTCCTCTTAGTCTCTAACTAAAGTACACACAGAATTCATTCTTGCTGCGGGTGTTCATAAACAATACCAAAAACCAATTAAACAATGTCTCAACATCAACAAAAGTAGTGATTAAGCAACCAGAAAAACAACGTTTCAACATCGACAAAAGTAGTGATTAAGCAACTAGAAAACAAGGTTTCGGTGCGTCACTCACTCTGACTGTCAGATTTGATCACGTTATCGCGTCTGATAACATCACCCTAATTAACATCACCCCCCTGTGGTCATGGGGGACCACGAACACGGGTGAGGACGTCGCTCCATGAGCAAAAGTTAGGATGCCCTTGAGTAGTTTTAGCTGTTTGTGCAGCTGAAAGAGGACTTTAAGGTCTGGATCGGAATCCAGGTCGGCTTGGGACAGAGTGCTTTTCTCTGGGTCAGTCAAGTACAGCATCATCAAGTTTATCGCAGGATCCGACTTTTGAAGTTGGATGATGTCTGGGTCAGTCAGCACGGGTTGTACAGAAACTGTATTGTCAGCCGGCTTGGCTCCAGCCTGTGCACGTGTGACTGCCATTGCCTTGTCTGTAGGTTGTACTGACTTATGCCCCTTTTCCACCGTCACGGCGCGGGTCGGATATTTCCGGGTTGAAGCGCGTTTGAGGTCTTTCCACTGTTCCAGAAACCGGCTCGCCTCGCTAAATTCTGGCCCGGCTTCTCAAGGGTTCCGAGCGAGCCGCGCCGTGACGTCAGAAACACTGTCGGTCACTGATTGGTCGGGGGGAGGAGTCCGTGGAGTCTTTCCAAACAACCCGATCCACCATTTTTTTCTCTACCGCTTGCCATTAGCGATAACACAGGAGCGTATCTTTTAGTATTTTGAAGATATACAACAACAATAATATCAAAGCCGTGGTCAAATGCAAAAGTGCAGGTGTTGTTCTGCTTGGTGGCCGACGAAAAAAGTCGAAGTGAGCTAGATGGAGGATTGGAGGGTGGTTTGGACACGACTACTGCTCTACTTGAACCATTTATAGAAGATGGTGAGTGTTTTCTAACTTTAAACATATTTTAAATTACTCATCCCATCGGTTCTAAACATATTTTTAACTAAGAAAAGAGGCTGACGCCATAATAGTACAACGTCGGTGCTACGATGCTAAGCTAATTTGCATAAATGCTAACTGTCCTCCGGTCCCGTTTCTCACTGTATTTTATCCAGAACGTATTTCAGCGCGTGAAGGTTCATCTCTAAACTCCACATTAAACCCTCCAAGCCTCCCGACTCCTGCTCCATCAGAGGAGTCTGCACCTGACAGGTCTCCATCAGAGGAGTCTGCACCTGACAGGTCTCCATCAGAGGAGTCTGCACCTGACAGAGCTCCATCACGGCCCAGCTGCACCTGACAGAGCAGCACAACGCTGCAGCTTCTGTGCTCGGTAAGAACAGATGCAACTGTTCCACATCACTTTATTTGTGCCGATAAGGACTTGATTTATTTTATTTTTAAAGTAAAAAACTAAAATGTTGAATAAATACTGAATTGGGATGAAATTATGTACACAGGGTCCCAGTTACAGACAACAAAATGTAAAATAAAAACAGTAATAAGATCTAAGATATGAATTAAGAAAAATATCAACTAAAAAACATCTACTAATAAAACACTAAGCACTAATAGCAGTAAACAAACAAAACAATACGTCAAACAGCAACATGAACTAGAGTTTGTGCAGCCTCATGAATATATAACACTGTGAAGAATCACATCATGTAGCTGCTGATCAGTTTCATGTAGCTGCTGATCAGTTTCATGTTGCTGCTGATCAGTTTCATGTTGCTGCTGATCAGTTTCATGTTGCTGCTGATCTGTTTCATGTTGCTGTGTTCATGCATGCTCGTCTGTTCACACAGACTCATGTCCGTGCTGCTGTTCTGCGTATTGTGTTTAATGTTTTTATGCTATTAGAGCTTATCATATTTTTAGTTGATGTTTTTCTTAGTTCCTATCTTAGATCTTATTACTGTTTTTCTTTTATATTTTATTGTTGGATGTAACTGGGACCCTGTGAACATAATTTTGATCCACCACATGGACCACATGTGGTGCGAATGACAAAGAATATCTGCATCTGTATAATACTTTCTGATTCATATATCCATTATTATCATTTTCATTATTTTTAAATCAATTTATTTTTCATTTTCTTATTTGATCAGTTTATTATTATTAATATATCTATTATAGCTGTTAGCTGCACCTTTCTTTGTTTCATGCATTTATTCAAAAACAGTATGTAGCTTGAATTAACCACCTGTTTCTTCTTTCTAGTGAAGAGAAAGAGAAAAGAGTCCAGTAAAGAAAAGTCTTATTCCATCACTGAATGAACATGAAGAACTGAACCGGACACAGCAGGAACAACACTTGTGTCTTCTTCTGGATGAGCCCGTGAGACGAGGGACAGACACAATCATTAGTTGGACGCAGTAGTTTTTATTTTTCTACATTTTTCACTTCTTACTTTTCATATTAAACAATTTTTTTCTTAAGTGGTGTCCTTGAACATTAAATTTCCTAAACAAATTTTACAATGTTAAGTGCAGATAGTGTTTGTTTAAATTCATACTGGAAGTTGAGAAGAATTTCCAATTGCATTTGATCTTTAATGGATCCTAAGAAAAGATTACCAGAATCTGCTCAACTGTTATTATGTTATAAATGTTTTGTTCTAGGATGAAGTGACACAAAAACAGTCAAAAATTCAGAAAGGACAGTTATCAATTATCAGTCATCAGTTATCTTTTAGCAGTTATCGTTTATCGTCCGTACATCTGTGGCCTGAGAGATTCAGCTGAAAGTCCTGGTGCACCTTTTATTTGAACCTGCAGAGATTTGAACAGCTGATCTGAAGCAAACAGGCGGGAGTTCACCTGAACTGACCACTCCTGCTGTTTGATGGTCTCCTCCTTCACCATCCATCCATCCATCCATCCATCCATCCATCCATCCATCCATCCATCCATCCATCATCTTCTGCTTCAGGGTTGCGGGAGCAGCATCTTCACCAGGGAGGCACAGACATCAACAGCCTCCTCTTCAACTCTTCTAGGACCCCATGGTGTTCACAAACCAACTGACTATTTATTAATTAATATCCTGATGCTGCTCAATAATCCAGGCAGAAAAATCTAAAAAGTTAAGTCTGGTCCTCTGGACATTCACAAAACAAACAATACAGTTTATAATAAATAAACTAAATGTTTTTTGTTAGTTTTGTTTTTTGAATGTCCAGAGGACCAGACTTTTTTAGATTAATAAGTAATAAATTTATGTTTTAATTTAATGAAAGACAAATCTTTAAAATTCATGGACAAAATTTAATCTAATTGTTTTCAAGTCTGTATCTTATTGTAAAAGCAGTTTCAAAGATTACAGCACAGTGTGATGTTTTGCAATTTTAACATGAACCTTGTGCATATCTGCAAATAATAAAAGTGAAGATATTTTTAATACATCTTTATTGTAAAAATCTATACTAAAATGTAAAACACATGGGTTTAAAGCAGCAGGAAGGCAGTAAGGTAGGATTATGAATCAGGTTTATAAGTTACAGCTCATGAGGTACTCCATTAGAGCATGACATCTCTTCCACAACATCGTGTGACAAAACCTTGAGGGTGTTCTTCTTCTAATACGTTTAGTGGTGGCTAGTAAGTAGCTTAAGGGAGCACTACCGCCACCAGGTGGTAAGACGAGTTGGATTCTAGTCCCCGCCTACAGAGCTGGTCCAGAAATGTACATGGAAACACAACAGACCCGAACCGATCTGAACCAACCCGAACTGATCTGATCCGCTCTGTGACGGTGGAAAAGGGGCAATAGTTGCAAGCAGCCCGGAGGGGTCAGAGGACCACTGAGGGCCGTCCACGGCTCCGTCCTTGATAGCTGATTTATCTGTCTGCAGCAACAGTACAGCATCTTTGGTGTAGGATCCTTGGATCTCTACACCTTTAACTACCAATGGTAGGTATTATCCGGTGGGCTCTGACTGTCTCAGCTCGCAGAGGAGGCTTTCTTGTTCAGTCAGATTTGGGTTCACTGGTTGGGTCTCTTCAGTCTCACATTCTTTTGAAGGCTTACTTACCGGGACTGTGTTCTCTGCTGAGAGGTCCTTGGTGCCTTCTGCGGTGCCTGCTGTTGGGCAGTCTGTGACTGTCTCAGGAGGCATGAGTATTGGCAGGGGTTTGCTCACTCTGGCCCACATTGTCTGTTCACCATAATCTATAATCGCGTCAAAGCGATTTATAAAATCCTGGCCGATCAGAAATGGGAATGAGTCAACCGAAGACACATGTACCGGGTGGTATAGTGTCATCTTGCCAACCTGCATGTGAACCATAGCTATAGCTGTTAGGGTTGTCCTCATCTCTGCGAGTCCCTGCAGTCCTATAGCACATTCTATGAGAGGTATTTCCCTGTGAACACCGTTAGCGGCGGCCCCACGTCAGAAATTTCATTTGTTGCTGCGGCTAGTTTCTCCTCACAGGCTTTTAAGCGGTCACGTGATGTATGACACTCACTTTGTAAACGCACGCCTTGTTGGACTAACGCCGCTTTTTCCAATCTGCACTCTTCCAGAGCTTTTGATGTGAGCTACATCTGTCGTTGTAGTGCATCATTGTCTGAACACAGTGCTTGGTACTTAATCCCTCCTTCACGTAGCTTCACCTCATATGAGTCTGCTTGTAATGACAGCTGAGCTTGTGAGAGCTCTCTCTCACATTGTAATTCATTTCCCCAGGTCTCTTTATCAAATTGAGACTGTGCCATGAGTTTTAGATACTCCTCTGTCTCACTGTTTAACCTTTCTGCAAGGTCATCTGCCTTGTTGGCCTCAATATAAAATTTAGCTTTCAGCAAGAGTGCCATTTTAGCTAGATGTTCATAGCTTGACTTTGTTATGTCTGCAGAAGTCACATTTTCTGCAACTTCCTTAAGCTCGTCCAATAACTCTGTTGAGTTCATGCTGTCCACCTGTTCACCATATGGATGTAAGGATTCTGTTAGCAGCGTTAACGCTCTCTCTAACCAGTCCTTCTCATCACATGGAACAATATTAGCTTCTGTCACATCTGCCATGGTTATCCATTGTTCAGCAAACCTATTTGGTGAAATAGTTACAAACTTAGAGTTTTTAACAGGTAAATATTTTACTTAAGTGAGCAGAGAGATTCACACACTATTTTAGCTCTGGGTTCCATCAACAGTACTGTTATAAGCCAACTTTGCAATAAATGGGCCCCTGTTCAGGCCTTCCCCCACAAATATTGTAAGTAAATGCCCTCTTCTGGCAGTGTTACTTAATTATGCTTATTTTTTAACAGATACAATGAACCAGGCCTTTTCAGTGTTATTTTACTCAAATGCACTTCAAATTAATAAACCTCCAATTTTCCTAAAAGTCTCACAGCAACTTTAGTTTTAAACGCTTTTTAAGCAGTTTTGATTTACCAGAATTCGCTATTTAAACAGGACACAGAAACCAGGCTCTGATTAACAAAGGAAAAATGTTTTAAGTGAAAGACGAGTGTACAGCTTTCTTTCAGGAAAACTATTATCCTCCTTTCCAACAGCAGGTGGCGGTGTAAGCTTACTTTTACCGGTAGGAGCCGGTGACGACTTCCTGTGAACCGTCCTGTTGACATCCGGCTGCTAGCCGTTAGCTAGTATATAGCACACGGTCCAGCATGGTTCAAATCAACATTTATGGACGGATTTAAAGCTTCCAACGTGGCGTCTCTCAACAAGCACACCTTATCTGCATGTACACATGAGTTTTAGGAACAGTGTCAGGCTTTATTCAGCGGTTTTAAACACAAAGGAGGACTCGGTTAAAACAAGCTTAATTTCCGGGATCACGTGACTTTACAGACACGTGCACATCGGTGTGGGCTTTACGCACTGACATCAGAGTGAGTGGACGTACAAGGATACGTCACCAGCTTCTCAGCGAATCAGAACGACCCAAACAGCGGTTCTCAACCAATCACAGCATGTGTTTAATTCCTTGAAGCTAGCAGTTAGCAACAACAGTCCGGTCAAATTAACCCCCATTAAAACTTTGAAAATGCACAATTTTACTGTGAACGTAACACATCAGCATACAAACAGCGTTCTGAGTAGGCGCCCAGTTCCATAGACAGCGTCTTCCCATTTAAAACACGACTCGTTCGAGTCCAAGAATCAGAACCGGGTCGGACAGAAGAACCTCCCGGTCATGAAAGAGTTTTAAACAGAATGAAGCCTTTCTCTCTGCTTACAGCTTAGTTACACAAACAGATTGACAATTTTCAGCTTTAAAATTAACACATTGACGTAATCTGCAGCTTTCTGACCACCAAAAGCATGAATTATGCCTGTACCAAGTTCAAAACTCTGACTTTTTTTATGCCAACATAACGTTATTCCACAATACACAGATACTCATGTCACACATAATTTATATCTCTTTAGAAACCTGTTCGAGCCACCAAAATGTAGTGTGTCAACGGACAGATTAACTGTCGCTTCACTAATAATTATTTAAATATAACGGGTTCTTTCTTTTTCGAGTTAAATTAATACCATGTAACCGAGGTAACTGTGAGTATTGTTTAATCAGTGACAGGAGACGTTATTTTCTTTTGACCCATCAGATAAAATGTGGTCATTTATATAACAGAATCAAAATTTAACATCAAAACATTGTACACTTGATTAGCTGATCTAGTTCTGATTAATTAGACTTGGCACGCTTTACTAATAAGACAACAAGACATTTCTGAAGGCATCTAGATAGATTACTAGCAAAATAGAGTTTAAAGGAAGGAGTTTAGAGGTTTAAAGAAGAGATAGATGGAAAAAGGTGTATGTTGTTGACCAGAATTAGCACGCTTCTTCCAACACCCGCTCAAACCTCGGGTACACTTAGCGCGTGACGACTCGTTACCTTCGCAGAAGATGAATCAGCTCTGGTACCAGGTCCATTTCAACGCTACCTTCCAGCGTCTCCGGTTAGAGCGGCTGGTCATTGTCAGAAGTCGTGTCGATTTACTCCGTTCAACAAACAGGCTCAGCTCCCTTCGAAGTTGTAGGCATTACGCCCGGGTGGATTCACAGCAAGTCGCTGTGACTCCGTCAGAGATCCCACTCAGGAGTGGAAGACTCCAGAAGGCTTGAGAAGACTCCATCAAAGACTGAAGAGTCAAGAAGACTCAGAAGAACTCTAAGACTTCAGAAGAACTCAGAAGAACTTGAGAAGACGGAGAAGACTGACTAGTTCCAGGAAGTGCTGACTTTTAAAAGAGTCCTCACTTCCGGTCACTTAGTACTTCCTGATTGGTTGAAACAACCAACAGGGGGTGGTTCTAGTGATGTCAGAGGGTTATTAAAAGTCTAACGAGGGTTCAGGAATGTTTAGGAACGTTTAGTACAGACAGAGAAATGTTATGGCGAAGTGAGACAACGCAGATGCCAGTGTTTCTCTTTTTACCGTCTGCTAGGTTTAACACTAGAAGTCCCAGGAATTTCGACCTCCCCCCAGAAGTCCTGAAAAAGGGTCAAAAGACCCTTAGCACTAGAGTGACTAGATTTTCAAGATCCTGAGGACAAACCCCCTCCTTCTCCTCAACAATTTGCAGGCCATTAACTGCCATTTGTTTTAAATATGCACACAAGTAACTCAGACACACCCACCTCACCAGACTGCATTCCAATGTCCAATCCAGGGAGCGGGGGATTTAGAAGCCAGGTTCACTTGCGCAAAAAAGCGCAGCCTTAGTCAAAGTAGTGCTCCAAACCGGACAACTCTGATGGCTCCAATTAGCATCCTTTCATTTGTAAATGTGGCCATTGCCTTAGGAATCAGTAGGGGAGAGATAAGCTGAACTCACACAAATGTCCGTCTAATACTCCAAACAGATGCGAAATCAACTGGTTATATTTTGAACTTATATCTCTTGGTGGCACGTTGGTGCACATTTTGAACAAATTGAAGTCGATTTACCGTTTATTTTTCAATTGGTTTGGCTCATTTCTTGAAACCGAGATGACATTCTCAAAACACCATGTGAAACACAACTCAAGAGACTTTGCATTTTGAGGTTACTGACAATTTGTATGAAACACATATTTTGTTTTGAAGCACACATGAAGTGTTTTGGGAGAGATGCATTATCCAGGTCATTTGGCCAAATGAACAAAACAAAACAAAAGTTTGCAAAACATACAATCTGTTTCAAGATATATGCAAAAGTTTTTCTAAAATATTTTAGTAATGTTTTTCTTTCAGAAAAAAGAGAAGTGGGTTCAAAATGACAGTTTAGAAAAAAATAACCAAATTAATTGTGAGAAGAAGGCACGCAAGAAGAAACTACTTCAGCAACAACCTTCCACACCCAGCC
The DNA here is from genome assembly GCF_014905685.2 of Nematolebias whitei. Taxonomy (NCBI): domain Eukaryota; kingdom Metazoa; phylum Chordata; class Actinopteri; order Cyprinodontiformes; family Rivulidae; genus Nematolebias; species Nematolebias whitei. The sequence continues at coordinate 44,252,303 of NC_056507.1, forward strand.
CTGGCAAAAGGGCAAAGTGTCGGATCAAACATCGATGCACGAACAATTGTGCAACTGTGAGATGCATCAACTGCTACAAATACACATGTGGCAAATGTACCAGGGACATACCCTGGCAGTGCCAGGTATGTTTCGACAGTGCAGATGGACTGCTGAGTGAGTGCTGAAATGCCAGTCACACAAGGAGGACATGCCACTCACACACACGCAGCCCCCCCACTAGAGCATAGTGTAAATATGTGTAGAATTGTTTTATCCCTTGTATTTTTATGACAAAAATAAAAAGCATGGAAACAAATAACGGTTGTTGTTTTTTATATTTCTCATGCTGAAGTTTTAGTCCTCTTGACTTACACACAATTGCTTATGGTCTGTGCTTTTTTGCTCAAAACTAAGCTAAATACTATATATATCAAAACAAAATATGTGTTTCATACAAATTGTCAGTAACCTCAAAATGCAAAGTCTCTTGAGTTGTGTTTCACATGGTGTTTTGAGAATGTCATCTCGGTTTCAAGAAATGAGCCAAACCAATTGAAAAATAAACGGTAAATCGACTTCAATTTGTTCAAAATGTGCAACAACGTGCCACCAATGTATATATAAAAAATCTTCATATTATAAAATACAATAAACTGAATATAACTAACTAGAAACTAAATGGCTAAACTCAATGGAAAACAGTTAGTTGGGAGTTAAGCGTGCTCCCTCCTGTGGTGCACCAGTAATGGCCTTATTTACAAAACAAAAGCGCCTGTTAACAGCTCATTATAGGATGTTAGCTAAAATCCTTCAGGTCACTCGACCCGTCTCTGGGTTCCAAAGGTAGAAATGTTAAATGACCCTTCTCTGGGACTTCTAGTGTTAAAAACAATACAGCCCGTTCTAATAACTTATTTTTCTGACTGTCTCTGACTTTTGACAGACATCACTGACTTCTCATTTAGACAGAAAATCAAAATGCATAATTACATTGTAAATAGACATTTAACTTGATTTCTAATTTAAATGAGGTTTAAAAAATCATTAATACTGTTTCACAGTTGATTTAAAATGAGTGGTTCACTTCAACATTAGAAATGATATGAACTAAACACACTTGATTATCAATATATTGTAAAATAGTAGGGCAGCACGGTGGCGCAACTGGTAGAGCTGCTGCCTCTCAGCGAGCAGGTCCTTGGTTCAAACCCCAGTCCAGGGGCCTTTCTGGGTGGAGTTTGCATGTTCTCTCCTTGCATGCGTGGGTTTTCTCCGGGTACTTCGGTTTCCTCCCACAGACCAAAAACATGCATGTTAGGCTGATTGGTAACTCTAAATTGTCCCTAGGTGTGAGTGAGAGAGTGAATGGTTGTTTGTCTCGTTTGTCTCTATGTGACACTGTGATGGACTTGCGACCTGTCCAGGGTGTACCCCGCCCCTCGCACAGTGATTGTTGGACATGGGCACCAGTGACCCAAAATGGAATAAGCGGGTAAAGATAATGGATAGATGGATGTAAAATAGTAATGATAATATAAAAAGAAGTGTTCTTTCAAGGGCAGCACGGTGGCGCAACTGGTAGAGCTGCTGCCTCTCAGCGAGCAGGTCCCTGGTTCAAACCCTGGTCCAGGGGCCTTTCTGGGTGGAGTTTGCATGTTCTCTCCGTGCATGCGTGGGTTTTCTCCAGGTACTCCGGTTTCCTCCCACAGTCCAAAAACATGCATGTTAGGCTGATTGGTAACTCTAAATTGTCCCTAGGTGTGAGTGAGAGAGTGAATGGTTGTTTGTCTCGTTTGTCTCTGTGTGGCCCTGTGATGGACTTGCGACCCGTCCAGGGTGTACCCCGCCCCTCGCACAGTGATTGCTGGACATGGGCACCAGCGACCCCCGTGACCCAAAATGGAATAAACGGGTAAAGAAAATGGATGGATGGATGGGTGTTCTTTCAATTGATTACTTCAGGATACAATTAGACAGTCTCTGGATGAGCTAATTTGTATTTCTGGATTCAAATCAATGAAATAACAGTTCCTGTCCCATGAAGGTCTTCAGAGACAGGTTTTGGTCAGAGGCCTAGTTCACTACACTGTTAGCACAGTCAGGTTTCAAGGATTTTTTACAGAATCAGCTTGTCCTCCTAAACATACATACAGACAGACAGAAGTTTTGCATGCGTCTTAAATTTTTAGAATAACGCCGGCTTATGAGTCTCACTCAAAATTTTTAGAAAAGATCTTGACCGGAGTCTCACTTTTATGTTTTTTGTCTATTAAGGTCTTGATTTTTTAGAAAGTCTCACTTTTGTTCTCAACTGAAAAAAATCTCACTTATGTAGATGAACATATGCATGAGATATATTCATAAATTAAACGGATTCTTTCATTTTTCTGGACTGTATATAATGTGCATTGAATTTAATAAAATGTATCGTGAGACGTTATTTATCTTTGACCCATCAAAATGAATGTGGTCATTTATTTACAGAATCAAAGTTAACATCAAACATTTACATTAATTTGGCACATTGAAAATAACAACATGGCTAAATTTAGCAAGCTGTACAAGTGATTGATTATCCACACGACGGTGGATGAGAACTTTACACAGACATTTCTAAAATTATCTGGAATGATTTCTACTTGATAGAAGAATTTAAAGATGGAAAATGAAGTTTAGAGGGAGAAAAAGATGGGTGAGGGGGTTTGTTTATGTCGGCACCAGAAACGACACTCTCCATTCGAACCCAGCTTTCCTCGGTACGCTCGGTAGTAAACTTGACTCGTTACCTCTCTGAAGATGAATCAGCGGATACGGAGTTCCAGTTAACGCTACCTGTCCAGCGTCTCCGTAGGATGGCTGTGAATCGTCCGAAGTAGTGACGGTATTCCGTCCGACACGGTTCACCTCACGAGTGGACTCACATGAGTGGAGTCCATCAGAGTTCCACCCAGATGTGGAAGAAAGTTATAATCCCATAAGACTCGGAAGAGCTCTGTGGTCATGTCAGGATCTTCCTGTTTCCCAGCACGGGAGCTCGACCGCAACCTCGGCTCGACTCAACTGGAACTTCGACCCAACAGGAACTGGGGTGAACTAGGAAGTACCGACATTTTAAAGGGCCCTATTTCCGGTTCATTTGGGAGTTTTCTTATTGGTCAATATCGACCAGACAGGGGTGTGTTTTGTGACGTAAGAGGTTACTAGAAGTCAGAAAACAGCAAGAATGTTATGGAACAGATTGAAAATGTTTTTCAGACAGACGAGAGAAATGTTTGGACGGGTTGGCGGAAAACAGCTGCCAACAGGTGCCAGCTTCTCTATTTACGTCTGAGAGGATGTAAAAACAACACAGCTCGTTCCAACACTTGTCTGCTTAGACTCCGACCTTGGACCAAACTTACATTGCTCATTCAAAGACAGAAAATCAGAAAATGCATAATTACTCTGTAACAGACCTTAACATGAATTCTAACTTTGCATGGGGATTAAAAATAATCATTGTTACTGTTTTACAGTTAATAAAAATTGATTAGTTCACTGTAACATCTAAAATGTTTGAACTAAAACACTTTGATTATCAAACATTTGTAAAACAGTAATGATAATAGAAAAGAGAGTGTTCTTTCACTTGAATTTTCAATAAAGAAAGTCTCAGGATGGGTCAACCTGTATTTCTGGATTCAAATCAATGAAATGACAGTTTCTGTCCCACAAGGTGCCTAAGGTCAAGGTTTCGACATCAGGCCTAGTCCACTACACTTATTAAAAAGGTCTTGATTATACGTTATACTTATTTGGAATTAAAGTTCTTAACTCCTAAAATCTCACTTATTAAAAGAGGTCTTGACTCGTTTTACTTATAGAGTAAGAAATAGTCTCCGCTGTTTAAAACCAAAATATTATGACAAAGTACTCACGTCGCTGTTGTTGTGGGAAGGACATCAGGTTTTCCGTCAATCTGCCGTTGGTAGGCTCGTGACGGACCTAAGAAACGCTGGCCTGAAACAGGAATGAAAGCTCCCAGGACTTTAGTTTCACTGTGCGCACTGATTTTTTCAGCGTGTCCGGTCGAACCTCACTAGCCAGACAGGTATGTTGGAAATCCAGGGTCACGTGATATTGCTCGTAAACCTCTCAGTTCTATTTCGTATAAGCTTCGCCCTTTAAGGCTGTCGCCGATGGTTTATCCCGTTATGCGGAGCATTACACTGAAAAAAAATTTAGTCCATGCCCACCTGCTGTGTGGGCCCCACCTGGTCCGTATAAATTACGTAAAGAGCGGGTAATCATCTCCCATTTTTCTTCAGCGAGCTAATAGCACTGTCAGAAGAACGAAGAAGGAAAGTTGTGTAGATGACCAACCTTTGCTAAGAATGCTTGGCCCGTCACGTCGACCTCCGGTCGTCCGGTGAGCTCTCCTCCCCGAGGAGAAGCTGATGAGCAGTCTTGTTTCAAGGTAAGCGCCGAGGAGTATTTCTCAGTGACAGGTCGCTACACGCTGGACAACGCCATCTTGTAATTTTCCTCTTATCGCCGACCCCCGGAGCGAATCGGATGGTTCCTCTGGGACAGGCAGCGTCAGCAGCGGCCCCCCCGCGGCTCATTCCCTCCTGGAGAGCGTAGTGTCGGTGGAGGGGTGCTGAGCGAATGCTCACCTCATCCCACCTCGTTTCGCATTGGCAATCACACCGCTCCCGGCCAACGGCACCCTCTGGGGTTGCCCTCGTAACCCAGGAGTGGCTGACATGAAGGGACCTTTTTTACGTCCCGCGCCTTTTCCCGCCAGTTCGGATGATCCAGCGGGAGGGTTCTTTTTTTAGGCTCCTTTTCCGGCTCACCATCCTGACCCCATCTGTCCTCGTTTTTCCCAACAGGGCGTCCTACGGGACGAGGCCACAGCCGGTTTTCCTGGTAGATTGGGGGCCCGGTTCCCACAGCCCATTCCCATCACCAGAGCAGAGGGGTTTTCACCGAGCGGTTTTTCCCTCAGTGCCCCCTGGAGCCGAACCTGATCGAGGCTTCATCGGAGCAAGATGTCCAGGTGGACTAGCGTACCGCGCCTCCGGTTAGCGTAATCCAGACGGTGACACCGATCTTCGACTGAGCTCACCAGCATGCGTTCCAGACGGCCGCAGCGAATAACACGTTACGCTGTTGGTGTACATGTTCAGAGGTGGGAGGAGACAACGCTCCATCTGCAGAGCAGCTGACGTCACCCCCAACCGGTGTGCCTCTTTGCTGTCTGCCAGCCCGCATCGCAGCCGGAGGACGGAGTTTTTCACCATTTCCCTGAGACCGCCAACAGATGGCGCTCTAGGACAACAAATGGCAGAGCAATTGATGGTTGTGGCAGAGAATGTGTGTAGGTGACACGAGTTTGGAATAAAACATCATTTAATGATGAAAGTGTCCATTTTTAGCCAGTTTGTCAGCTCAGATGATCTGACAGTGGCTCTCTCTCACACCCTCCACACGAAATGAGCCGGTGGCAAGACGGTTCCACGGCCGTCTCGCTGAGCTTCAGCCCGTCCGGCCCTCTTCATCCCCGCAACAGAGTGTCCAACGTTTTTCCCAGAGACCCCCAGCAGACGGCACCCTGGGCCAACGAATCCCAGAGCTCAAGGGGGGAAAGATTCAGAATGATGGTCTGCAGAGGGTGTGTGTAAATATGACACAAATGTTGAATAAAACATCATTCAATGATCAAGTGTCTGTTTCTAGCCAGTCTGTAAGCTCGGATGGACTCACAGCGGCTGCGCACACACCCTCCACACATAACGAGACGGTGTCTTTAATAAGGGTTTTTTAAACTCACCATTGCTCCAAGACATGACGAGACGCTCACACCTCACAATGGTAAGCAAAATAACTCGTTGTCAACCTGAGCTGCACGATCCTCACCCAAGCGGTGTCAAACGCGCACTCACGCGATGCAAACAGCCTTCACCTAAACGGCATTGCGTTGATGATGGTGCACACACAGCTCCCCGGCGTTCACCGGCCCACATTGGCATAAATGTGGGACCGCAGGTCGGGTCAGTGGAGGACCACGCTCTCAGTGAGAGCGACACACGCCGCATCGAAGCAAACGCGTGCTGCCGCGGCGCAGGCAGCCTTCATCCACCGCGTCTCAGCACTTGGCCGCTCAAGGCAGCATAAGCGTGAGACAGCTGAGCGAACCCAGTGACGAGTCTCGCTTCCAGCGAGAGCGGCGCGCGTCCCACCAGAGAAAACGTGTGCTGCCGCGGGGCTCGCAGTCTTCACTCAAACGGCACGGCGTAGATGAAGTCGCACTCACAGCTTCGCAGCGCTCGCCCGCTCATAGCAGCATAGATGCGAGATCTCAAAGCGAACCCAGCGCAGGACACCGCACGCGGCAGGAGCGACACGCGTTTTCACCGTAGTGGCGTCAAACGCGCAGTCCCACGGCGTCATCAGCTGCCATGCTTCGCCTCAGCACACACCGGCCCACCTAGACCTAGACAGTACACGGGCACGTTCGGAGCCCTTTCAAGGAAGCCTCGCCTTGGGTCACGCGGAAAACATTCCCGCGACATGACGCGGTCAAGGTGGTGGACTGGATGACATCCGTACAAAACATGACGCATCACTTAAACGCACGTCCACTCCACGAACGTTACGCGGAGTGACTAAAAACATGCTCGCCAGAAAGATGGATGGCCAGGGTGTTATGCAAAGGTTACACGTTGCAATTTGCAACCCGACCCCCTCCGTTCAGAGGAATTTTAAAGACGGTCCTATCATCACCAGACCAAATCTCATCCCTAAATGCAGACGTCCAAGAGCTTCTGATAAAAGAAGTAATCTCCAGAGTTCCCAACGGAGAGAAAAACACAGGGTTTTACTCACGTTACTTCCTGGTTCCCAAACGGACCGGAGGGATGAGACTGATTTTGGATCTGTCAGCTTTCAACAAGGTGATCATGGACAAACCGTTTCACATGTTGACAACCAGACAGCTGTTGGACAACATCCAGAGAAACGACTGGTTTGTTTTCCGTCGACCTGAAAGATGCTTATTTTCACATACCGATCATCCCAAAACACAGACAATTCCTGTGTTTCTCTTTTCAAGGGATGAAGTCTCAGTACAACAGGCTGCCGTTCGGTTATCCTCTCGCGCCTCATACGTTCTCAAAGTGTGTGGAGACAGCCCTGCATCCATTACACAGAGCAGGGATGAGAGTTTTGTTTTACCTGGACGCCCTGTTGCTGCTGTCACGCTCCAGACAGGAAGCAGTAATACAGGCTCAGGTGTTGACATCACACCTGTTAAATCTGGGCTTCACCATAAATTGGAAGAAAAGCTCAATTTTCCTGGCCCAGACAATTGTTTATCTGGGAGTGAAGCTAACTCAACCACCATGAGGGCTCGTTTATCACAAACGAGAATTGACACTTTAAAAGACCAGCTCCGTCTCGTAAGACCTGGCAGAGCGGTAACAGCTGTTTTCCATCTTGAAGCTGTTAGAAATGATGTCATCAGCTCACACAGTTGTCCCACTGGGTTTATTACACATGAGACGCCTCCAGAGGTGGTTTGCGCGTCTGCGTGTGGATCCAGAAAAACAAAAGAGATGGATGATCACTGTTCCTCCCTCTGTGAGAGCAGACCTCTGACACTGGGGAAACACCCTGGTTCTGTCGGAGGGAGTTCCCGTCAGCAGACCCACGTCACACGTGCCAGTCTTCACGGATGCGTCGCTGTCAGGCTGGGGGGGACATGCCTTTCTCAAGCAGTAGGGGCACTGTGGCCCCATCACACATCTGCCCACATAAATGTTTTGGAGTGCCACACGGTGCTGAACGTGATTCAACACTTTGCTCCCGTGCTACAGAATCAACACGTTTTGATTCACACAGACAACAAGGTGACTGCTGCTTTCATAAACCGGCAGGGGTGTGTGCGCCCAGCCCAGATGTTACATATTGCGCGAAAGCTACTGTGTTGGGCTCACCAAAATCTGCTCTCCATCAGAGCAGTTTACATACCCAGTGTTCTGAACAAAGGGGCAGATGTGATGTCCAGGGGCGGTCCACGTCACAGGGACTGGACTCTCCATCCAGACCTGATGACTCAGACGTGGCAGAAATTTGTCAAAGCAGCTGTGGACCTGTTTGCGACACGAGAAAACGCTCAGTGTCAACTATGGTTTTCTCTGAGCCCGCGAGACGAACCACCGCTGGGGGTGGATGCGTTTGCCCATAGCCCATGGTTCAAAACGCTTCTGTATGCGTTTCTTCCACCTCCTCTGATTTTACGGTTCCTGAACCGAGTTCAGGAGGAGGGATTGACAGCTCTCCTGGGGGCCCCCGAGCGCATGAACGCACCATGGTTCCCAGTCCTGCAAAGCCTGCTGTCGGGGCGCCCGTGGAAATTGCCGTGGAGGGAGGATGCTCTCCTCCAGGCAGGAGGAGCGATCAGGAGTTACCCAGAAATAGGCCAGCACCTGTGGGTCTGGCCACTGAGCGGATCCACTTAGAGAGGATGGGTCTCCCACAGGATGTATTGCGCACAATCCAGGATTCACGTGTTGCATCTACCACAGCGCTGTACACATCAAAGTGGACAGTTTTTCAGCGCTGGTGTACAGAGAAAGGTGTAGAGGTCATCTCATGTCCACTAGGTGGCATGCTGTCCTTTCTGCAGCAGCTGATGGACAGAAATGTGGCGTCCAGCACAGTTAAAATGTACGCCACGAAGGGTTCGGAGACAGAACAGGTTTTAATCTTCCGCTGATGAAGCGTTTTCTAAAAGGTGTACAGAGACGCAGGTCTGTTTCACGCACTTGCTCCACAGTGGGTTTTAACGCTGGTCCTGCGAGCCCTGATCAAAGCCCCATTTGAGCCTCTGGATCAGGTCCCAATTAAATTCTTGTCTCTTAAAACAGCCCTGCTGCTGGCTTTAACATCCGCTAAGAGAGTGAGTGATTTATCTGCCTTCTCTGTCGCGCCGTCATGTCTCAGAATTCAGGCTGACGGCAGTTCAGCTGATACAAGACCAAATCCAGCTTTATGCCTAAAATATCACGGGCACTTTTAAATCAAGGGTGATATCATTGGAGGGGTTTTCCCTTCCCCCCACAAATCAGAAGAAGAAACATTTTTTTTCCATCTTCACTGTCGGGTGCGGGCGTTGACGTGTTACATAGCGTGCACAGCGGCAATGCGTCATTTGTTTGTGCATTATAGAGATGCATCTGCAGGTCGCCCGTTATCCACCCAGCGCTTGTTACACTGGCTGTGTGAGGCCATTTCTGAAGCCTACAGAGCATCAGATTTAGAGCCTCCTGTCAACCTCAGAGCACACTTGATCAGGTGTGTTGCATCTTCGACTGCTTTGCATAATGGTATGACAATGCAGGATATTTGCACTGCGGCCGCGTGGTCAACATCCTGCTCATTCATTCGCTTTTATCTACGTGATGTGACGGCCCGTTCCATGACACATTCTGTCCTTAGTGTTTTACAGAATGAATGTTTTTGTTTCATGGAACTCCGTTTTACTCACATCTGTCTGCATGCATTACAGTGTGAGATGTTATCAGTCACAAGTTGTGATTGTTATTTTGGTTCTGTTATCACTAATCAGTTCATGACTATTGTTACCAATCAGTTCATTTGATTAATAATCAGTTCTCCTGTTATTATTAATCTGTTCATACTGTTCAGCCGTAACTGGTTGGTTCATGGCTCTTTTCAGCATATTTTCCCTCCCCGTTGAAATTTTTCCGGGGCGTTCATGCATTCAGAACGCATAGTTACACAACATGCGTCTGTGCATGGCACGCATAATTACGCAATGCGTAATTACGTACACGGGGAGCTGAGTGACAAGACATTTTTTGGGCAAGCTTCTGCTTCATACGGTGTTCGAATGGACCCAGTGAGGCGAGGACCACATCTGCTTCGCCCTTAAACCATCAGCGACAGCCTTAAAGGGCGAAGCGTATACGAAATAGAACGTTGGTTACATACTGTAACCCCAGATTCTATGAGTATAAGCGTAGCCCTTTAAGCGTCGGGCCTCACTGGCTCCTAAATGGCTGAAGAAAAGTTATTTGGGAGCCAATTACCCGCTCTTTACGTAATTTATACGGACCAGGTGGGGCCCACACAGCAGGTGGGCGTGGACTAAATTTTTTTTCAGTGTAATGCTCCGCATAACGGGATAAACCATCAGCGACAGCCTTAAAGGGCTATGCTTATACTCATAGAATCTGGGGTTACAGTACGTAACCAACGTTATTCATGCATTCACTCATTTACACACACAAAAAGAGAAATGGAGATGGAAGAGAGAGAAAGAGAAAAAATATTGCAGAAAAAAAACAAGACACGTCTAAAAGAAATCTCTGTTGAGCCTCACTGTAAATCCAAACAGTTCTTGGTAAAAAATGTCTCACTTTTTTCAGGTTTTAACCAAATTTTACCTCACTTTTATAACACTGAAGATCTTGATTTTTATGGTTAGACGTTATCATTAGCTGTGAACCTTATGTTAAAAATCTCACTCCTTTAAATTTTGAGGTCTTGGCTCAACACGAAACTAGTTCTGTACCGTATTTTCTCACGTATAACGATCTTATTTTTATACTCACTCTGTTGTCTGGTGAGGTGTCCGGTCATATTTCCGTCACTCTGTCTGCCGGTGGTCCGAGTAAGACCTACAGATGCTGGCCTGAAACAAGAACGAAGAACCTCTCAGGGCTTTACCTTTTTGCCGTGCACAGGCTCTGCAGCACGTCTGGTCGGATCACACCGTCAGACAGCTATGAGGAGAATCCGGGTCCAGCGGCACCAATAAATGATGGGTTTCTGTGAACGATCATCTTGAAGAAACATAAACCACACGAGAAAGACAAGAGTGAACATTCAGAACGGGTTCTTGCAAGGAGGGACAGAGATTCTAACAGGGTCAGAACCTAAGTCCAACTTGCTGAAGTGTGCGTTCGTATTTTATTGGTGACAGTTTGCTGATAACAGGGTTTTTTACAGACACAGACAAAGTTGGGACACTAAACAAATTGTGAATAAAAACTGAATGCAATGATGTGGAGGTGCCAACATCTAACACCACATCAGCTTTAAAATGCAGAAGCGTGAAAAAGGTCTATTAGTGTTAATTGGTCTTCCAGCTGTTCGTTATATGTTAATTTCCTTTTTCCAGCCACTTATTGCTACTTGTCTCAACTTTTTTGGGATTTGTTGACACTGCGAAATTTTGAATCAACATATTTTATTTGTATATATATATATATATATATATATATATATATATATATATATATATATATATATATACATACA
>NC_056507.1:44269070-44280112 GCF_014905685.2 Nematolebias whitei
TTTGTGTCCACACTTCACATCTTCAGTCTCTGCAAGTGTCACTGGAAACGTCTTCTCAGAGACCAGAACCAGGGAGCAGTCCAGATGTTCTGCAGGGGTGCAGCTTCTACAACCAAGGCTTACTGCTGTTTCCGTGTTGCAGAAGAAGTGTGGAGGAGGAGTGTGCTGACATGTTTTACTTCAACACCTTCATCCATGTGTTTATATCAACGCAGTAAGAATCATAAAATGTACAAATCACATCTTTTGTTCCTTCATATTTTTAATATTCAGTCTCGAGCTGTGAATCACTGTAAATACTGTAAATAGTTGTTACTCATGAAAAATACATAAATGTGCCAATTTATTTAAAATGAAATTGCATAATTTTAGGAAAAATATCTATAATCCACTTCAATTTATAGTGTACAGTTATAAAATGTTAAATAGTTAAGGGCTTTTTTTTTTTACTAGATATTGTAAATTACACTTGTTTTTCTTTCAATACAACTGAATCAATCCACAAATTAAATAAAAACAGTACAGTATGCTGCTCAAGTGTGTTTTAATTGAAGAATGTTTAAAATAATTCAAAACCTTTAAATAACTAATTACATAACACTAGAACAATATGTAACAAGCTGGGTATGGATGTTATTTTTATTTTATAAACTTACTGCAACACCACCTCAGGACTTTCATCCAAGGACATAATTTATACACAGAAGACACTTGGGTTTGTTTACAAGTAAGCAGGAAACTGTTCCAAGATACAATATACATTTTATTAACACTAAGTTAAAAACCTATTCTAATGGAGGCAATAATGATTCTGAAAATAAATATTGAGCCAAGGCCGAGGCTTTCCAGTGTTCATTCAACTAAAAGACTAAAGTTTGGTTCAAGGTTACCATCCATCTATCCATTATCTTTACCCGTTTATTCCATTTTGGGTCACGGGGGTCGCTGGTGCCCATGTCCAGCAATCACTGTGCGAGGGGCGGGGTACACCCTGGACGGGTCGCAAGTCCATCACAGGGACACATAGAGACAAACGAGACAAACAACCATTCACTCTCTCACTCACACCTAGGGACAATTTAGAGTTACCAATCAGCCTAACATGCATGTTTTTGGTCTGTGGGAGGAAACCGGAGTACCCGGAGAAAACCCACGCATGCACGGAGAGAACATGCAAACTCCACCCAGAAAGGCCCCTGGACCGGGGTTTGAACCAAGGACCTGCTCGCTGAGAGGCAGCAGCTCTACCAGTTGCGCCACCGTGCTGCCCGTTCAAGGTTACATGAGCAGAAATTCACCCACAAGCTGTGATGCAGGAGACACGAGTGGAACGGAACCTACACGAGACTGGACTGTACCTTCAACCTGGAATATAACTATAAAATTAAGTACACAAAAATAAATATGAACAATATTTAAGAATTACAAAACAAACATGGGCCTCACATTCACATTTGAAAATCACATTAAGCATCTGTTTAAAACCTGTTTCTTCCATCTTCGAAATATCTCCAAACTGCGCCCATCTCTCACTTTTGCTGATGCAGAGAAACTCATCCATGCTTTTGTCTCCTCCAGGCTCGACTACTGCAACTCCCTATTTACTGGAATACCCGGCAAAAACCTTCAGAAGCTTCAATATATTCATAACAGTGCAGCCAGGATTTTATTGAGAGCTCGTAAATTTGAACATATTACACCCATTCTCCATAACCTCCATTGGCTTCCTGTCACTTACAGAATTCAGTACAAAATTGCTCTCATCACCCATCAGTGTTTATATGGAAATTCACCAGATTATCTGAAGGACCTTCTTGCTCCATATTCATCCACCCGGTCCCTACGATCACATAACAGTAATCTCCTCCACCTTCCATGAACTAAATTAAGAACCATGGGAGATCGGGCATTCTGTGTGGCTGCCCCCCACCTCTGAAACTCCCTCCCTGAATATCTGAGAGCTCCACAATCATTGACTGACTTTAAAAAAGGCTTAAAGACTTTTCTTTTTAAGCAAGCCTATTCTGCCTCCACATGATTGTATCATTGATTTTAGTTGATTGTATCATTGATTTTAGTTGATTTTATCACAGATTTTAGTTGATTTTATCACAGATTTTAGTTGATTTTATCATTGATTTGAGTTGCACTCTGTAGCACTTTGAGATTTTTGTTAATGAAAAGTGCATTACAAATTAAATTCATTATTATTATTATTATATAAAAATAGTTAAAATTGGCCCCAGCCCTTAGTTCAGCCAATCTTCTCTCAGGTAAGACACTGCCTAATCATGGTGACTCAAGCAGGAGTGAGAGTCCACCAACACAGGACTGAGCAGAATGAGGACAGCTGGGATTGCACCAGTAAAACCACAAAATAAAATATGATTAGCAAGATCATTTCAATTATTGAGCCTGTTGACATTAGTATTATTATTGTTGACATTATTTCCATGAAGATCAATAAATTGTGAGTCAGTGTAACTTGATCTCTCCATGACAAGTTTATAATGTACCATCTTACTGTGATATTTACCTGTGGGTGGATGTGCCACCAGGTGAAGTGAGTTTTACGTGGACTCCAGTAGCAGCTTCAGTCTGGCTAGCTTTCTGAGAGAGGACAAGCTGCTGTTTCTGAGCTCTCTAAAAACAGACTCTTAGCTGGTGCAGTGAAATTATTCCAGGTGAAGAGAGAAGCTCAACCTTTAAAGCAGCTGGCGGTGGATCCATGAACAAAATCCTCCTGAGTGAAATGCAGCTACATACAAGTGCTCCCTGGCTTTATGCAGAAGTCGGGACCCTCATCTCTTCTGATCGCTTGGATCCACTGCCTCCTTTGGTCTGGGTACGTTGTGAAAAGCATGGTAGGACAGATATGGTTGTTTTCTTGCCCCACAAGAACAGCCAGGAACTGAACAAAAGAAACCGCGCCAAGACTGAGCCATTTTCCTCACTGTCTAAAGATAGCACTATAGCCACGAAAGTTGTTTAACACCACATCCACTTTAAAATGCGGAAGCATGAAAAAGGTCTATTAGTGTTAATTGGTCTTCAAGCTGTTCGTTATATGCTCGATTTCCTTTTTCAAACCACTTATTGCTCCTTGTCTCAACTTTTTTGGGATTTGTTGACACTGTGACATTTTGAAACAACATATTTTTTCCTTTAAAATGTTACATTTACTCAGATTAAACTTTTGATCTGTCATGTATGTTACATTACGAATAAAATATTGACATGTGCCATCTCCACATCATTGCATTCAGTTTTTATTCACAATTTGTTTAGTGTCCAACTTTTTTGGAATCCTGTTTGTATAAATATATATATGCATATATATAGATATATATATCCGCATATATAAATATAAATATATATATATATATATATATGATATATATATATATATATATGTATATATATATATATACGTAGATATGTGCGTACAGAACAGAGCAGCCCAGCAGCAGAGCCTTGGATTCACTGACAGCTACCACACCCAGGCTTCACTAGGCCTAGCCTCCACTAGGATCAGGCTCCACCGGGCCTGGTCACCACCAGGCCTCACCAGACACAGGCTACCTTGTACAGGTGTACCTGCTGGCTCGAGTAATTTGTTTGCTCATCAGGAAAAGCTATTTTAAGCACATTTTCTATGGATTTTGGATGGATTTCAATGGATTTTTAACCTTTTACCTAAAAGTTTTTTTTATGTCTTGTGAGTTTTAAGCTAGTTTTTTATACCTTTTTATGAACTAACTTAGATTTTGTATGAAAGACTTTTGCCTACCACATGTGCTGAGGCCTGCTTTCAGGCTAGCTAATTTTTGTAACATGTCCTGTGCAGTCACTGCAGTCTGACTTGCCCTCAGCTTATATTAGTAGCGGGCCACAATCACAATACAATAGCAAAGGCTACAAAAGTATTTTTGTATTACATAAATACCTTTATGCTCTGCAAAGAAACCAGCAACAGCCAGAAGTCAGGACCGGAGAGAAGCTTTTGTTTGTGACGTATGACTGTTAAAACTCTGTTGTGGTGACACAGCTCATTTGGGGTATGGCTCCTGAAAGTTCTCCAACAAGATGTCAGGGCTGTATCTCACTTTTTGAGAAAGTTGCTGATCTGGAATGTAGAATATCTACATTATGCAAGATACAGGACACAGATAATTATTTGGACACCATAATAATTGGCCAGACTCAGGCACCTGTGACTGCTGCACAACTAGCTGACACTGTTCCTGTCGAAGATGACAGACAACTCGCAATGAGTTCCACCCCTGCACCTGTGATTCACAGTATAGTCAATGTAGGTCCTCCAACCATTAGTCCACCATCAGCCACCAACAACTTGGGTCCAGCGGGGGACTCTAGCCACACACACTGGCTTCAGTATGGGGCAAGACCCAAAATTCCCCCCAGCTCCACTCCTGTACAATCGGAGCATTGGGTCACAGTTGGGACTCGCTGACACAAGGTATTTGCTGGGAAACATCGTAGTGCTATTTGTCCACTCCCCCTAGAAAACTGCTTTAGCATCTTGGATTCCCACAATTTTCCTTCTCTAGCTTCAGATCACCGTCATTCTGCTCCACTACCTGTGTCATCCCCACCCCAGCTGCTACAAACAACGGCGGCCCTCTCTCGTAATAAGTCCCAGGTCAGGATGACTCGGGCGGAGTTGAACTACACACCGGCCCAGAGCATGTCAGGGAGGGGGTAAGTTTTGTTTTCCACCATTGATAATCTGATTAACCCTGACTTTACTGCTTCTTCAAATACTCTAACTAACTCTCTTTAGCCCCTTATCCACAGGGCCCTTTGGTACTCCTATGTAACTAGTTGTGGCCGATTGCGTGTTTTATCCACAATGCCTTTAGCGGTGGAACCCACCCCATTTTTGGGACCTAATTCTCTGAGGTCCCAGGTCTGGTTCTTGTAGGGTCTAGATGTGACATCAGCGCACTGTAGGTCACTGATTGGTCAGGGGGCGTATTCATTGGTGGAGGGCGGAGATTCAGTCTTTCACCGGAAATCCCGATCCGCCATTTTCTTTTTCACCCACCATAACAGACAACAAGAAATCGGAGGAGCATATTTAGGAATATTTTATAAGGTAAAACAAATAATCATGGCACAACCGTGGTCGAATGCTGAAATTCAGGCATTTCTCTGTTTGTTGGCCGATGAACAAGTGCAGAGCGAGCTAGATGGAACCAAACGAAATGAAAAGATTTTTCAAGAAGTGTCTGCGCAGATGGCGGTGCAGTGCTCCATCGCACACCAAAGCAAAGAGGAAAGCTTAAAAAACTAAAAAGCGATTACAAAACGATTAAGGACCACAATGGTAGGAGTGGAGCAAACAGAAGAAACTGGAAGTGGTTTGAACAAATGGATGCCATTTACGGCAAACGCCCAGCCAACAAAGGGAGGGAGAGTGGCCTAGACACGGCCACTGCTCTTCTGGAAGCTATAGCTGATGGTGAGTGTATTTTATTTACTTTAAGCATATTTCCTTTTCCTCATGCAACCGTTTCTTTGCATTTTCTGAAAGTACTCTGAACAAACGAGGCTGGCACGGTTAAGTCGTCATTAGTTAGCATCATTGCTAACTGTACTCTGTTGCTGTTTTTCCACTCTTATTTTGATGCAGAAAGTCCCACTGAAGATGAAGGTTGGCCAGATTCTGCTTTTGACTGTCCAATCCTCCTCGCTTCTGACCCTTCCCGACCACACCAGCTCCAAGTACATCTACACCACCAAGTACATCTACCCCACCGGGCACATCCACGCCACCGGGCAACACGCAGCAGAGCGGTACCAAACAGCACCCGTTACTAGGTAAGAAGCAACAATCGTGTTTAACATCACATTGATCATGTTGATATGAATGTTGTTTTGTTTTTGTTGTAAAACACCTTGCATGTATTCAAACTACTTGTTTATTCAGTTGTAATGTATAAATGTTAAATTTAATTATTCATTTATTACTTAAACTTTCATTTATGAAGTTTATTATTGAAATTATACAGGGTGTAGTGATTTTTGTTCAGATTAACGATGCTCTGTTCTTTTTCTAAATGAGCACAAACCGTTGTAAATGACTACATGTAGTTTATTTATGCCCACCTGCTTACTATCATTAAAGTACTAGACTGCTTTATGAACAGAATCATTTCTGATCTTGTGAACAAACACCTGTTGAAATTAGCAGGAACTTTAATGTAAATAATTTATTTAAAAACTACCTGTACTTCATCATCTAACAGCCATTTTCTTGTGTGTTATTCCTAGGCAATAGAAAGCGCAGATCAACAAGTGCAGCAGAGAGCTTTTTAACAAAAAAACGAAGTCCAGATGACATGATTCAACCTTTTTTGTTGTTATATACCTGGATGACTGAGAAAACAAACTTTGTGTAGCAGAGAGCTTTGTTTCTGCACATACAGAACAAGAGGAGATGAACCGGAAGCAGAGAGAGGAACGCTTCCATTTTATTTGTGAGGATGCCAAAAAAGCAAGGCAAGAAGAAGCTGCGGAGAGGCAACGCCAAGCTGCAGCAGCGAGGAAGCAGGAGAAAACAATTAGGAGGGAGGAGATGGCCTTGAGGAGAGAGGAAGCAGATCTTCGCAGAGAGGAAGCAGCACAGCGAAGGCAGGAGGCTGAACAGAGTGCTGCTTTCAGTCAGGCACTCCTTGGGGTGCTGGAATCCATTGCCAGTTCCATGGCAAACAATGTTTAAAAATATTTAGAGTAGATCATAGTTGATATATAGAAATGTAGATCCTGCAAGGTAAGCCCACAAATAGCCAAACATGTAGCTTGTTAAGTTTGCATATATAATTAGTGTATAATTATTATTTTTTTGTACAGGTCTTTATTTCTAATAAAAGAAACATTTTCAAGTCTTGAGCTTCCATCTGATCATCAAAAGTGAAGTGCTTACAGTGTTTTTTTACGTCAATAGTGTAGATAAGTGAAGTAATTGTTTTTTTACCTGTAACAATGCTGGTGAAGATTCTCAGTTAACCTTGACATTGCAAATCCCCCCCAAAAAAGATAAAAACAAAACCACAGGACTTTTTTTAAAACTGAAGACGTTTCGCTAATCATCCGAGGAGCACTCACAATTCAATGAAAAAAGGAATATGGGATTAAAGTTATAAAGCTGTGGTGTTCTGTAAACTTGCTGGAGATTGATCTGCATGCGCCAGTCTCCATAATACAAGCTTACGGCACACCACAGCTTTATAACTTGAATCACACTCCTCGTTTCATTAAATTGAGAAAGAGCCTCGGATGAAAAGTGATACATCTTCAGTTACAAATAAAGTCCAGTATTTTTATTTATGTATTTTTTCGGTTTTATCTGTAATGAGTACTGAAAAACGTAACCATAATACAGAATGTCCATGTGTTGTAAATGAACATTGCAGTGGAGTTAAAAAGGTGTAGGACTTGTGTAATCTAGGTTTACAATCATCCTCATTCAGGAGGTTTTCAGTCATTGCATGTCAAACACCTCGGCCATGATGTCCATCCTGTGGATCCAGCAGCTTCTGCATCTTTTTCGCCCAAGGTCAAAAATTCTCTCCACGACTTTCACTGTGGTAAAAAGGAGCACTGACTTAATATTGCTTAACAGCACTTCAATCATGAAGATAATTTGCAACAGCTTAATTTAAAGAGCTGCGTGGTAAGCATAAGCTCTGAAAGAGTTGTTAAATATCAAATCAAATGTAGGTTATTATGTAATGTACGTAATATATATATATATATATATATATATATATATATATATATATATATATACACATATACATATATACAAATCAAATTACAAAAAGACTGTATTAATCCCAGAGGGAAATTAAATGTAACTCATCATCCTGGTTTCATTAAAGAGTTGTTCTAGATGCTGATGGCTGTGGGCAGGAAGGATCTCTTGTAGGACGAACCACAGTACAGAGACAGCCCTATTAAAAATTGTGAATGATTTAAGGTGTAATCTGGATTCACACAAGCTCTCAGTTCTTGTTCTATTGGATCTGAGTGCAGCCTTTGATACAGTAGATCATCAAATTCTTCTAAATAGATTAAAACACCTGGTCGGTCTTTCTGGTACTGTTCTCCTGTGGTTCAGCTCCTATCTCACAGATAGAACCTTTATGGTAAGTATGGATACATGCACCTCACAGATCCATGAAGCCAACTATGGCGTCCCCCAAGGCTCTATTTTAGGCCTCCTACTTTTTAATTTGTACATGTTGCCACTTGGTGGAGTCATCAGGAGACATGGGATAAGTTTCCACAGTTATGCTGATGACACACATGGGATAAGTTTCCACAGTTATGCTGATGACACACAGCTATACATCTCATTATCTCATAATGACCCCCGGCCAATCACTGCACTTTGTAATTGCATTTCAGATACAAAGTCCTGGATGGCACAGAACTTTCTCCAGCTAAACCAGGACAAAACAGAAGTTTTCAAGAAGAATTCCAAGATGGCAGCGCTCAGAGCAGTTGCAGCTTGACAGGCTCCCGGTACCATCCCAGTTTTTAGAAGTTTTGTATTGACTCTGTGCCTGACTCCGCGCGATTTATGCATGTGAACTATAGCCGAACCGAACTGATGAGAATAGGAGCAGATTTGCCATAAAATATAGCAGAAATCAGCAACAAATTCAAAACTACGCTCGGCAGAATGCAGATCTTAAAGTCATCTACCTGGAAGCTGCAGCAGAGACGTTCCAGCGGGCAGAAGAGGAAGCGCTGCTCCCGGCTTAAGAGGAGAGGATGCCGGGCGGGGGTTATGGTGAGGCTACGAGCTAACGCTAAAGCCGGTAAACTCCCCATGCCGTCTCTCTTTCTGTCGAATGTCCGCTCGTTGGACAACAAGGTGGATTTACTTCGTCTGAGAGCGGGCACCTCAGAAGAGATGAAGAAGTGTGTGGTGCTTTGCCTCACAGAAACGTGGATTACAAGCGAAATGCCGGACACAGTCTTCCAGCTGGATGACAGACTTTTTTTTCGAGCGGACCGCTGCAGCGAGCTAACGGGGAAATCCCGGGGAGGCGGAGTATGCATTTACGTGAGTAAAAGTTGGTGCACGAACTGTACTGTTGTAAATAGCTCATGCTCGAAGGCTTTGGAGCAAATAACAGTGAAATGTCGGCCACATTATCTACCCCGTGAGTTCACGGTGACTTTCATCTCTGTCGTTTACATTCTTCCGGACGCTAATGCTAATGAATCACTGCAGGAGCTACATGATATCATCAGCTCGCTACAGAACAAACACCCTGAGGCTCTTTACGTGGTAGCCGGAGACTTTAATCACGTGAATCTAAAGGACTGTCTCCCAAGCTTTTATCAACATGTGGCGATTCCGACACGTGGAAACAACACGCTGGACCGTGTTTACACGAACGTAAAAGATGCATAGAAAGCCGAATCCCGCCCCCACGTAGGACTGTCAGACCACATCTCAATCTTCCTGGCTTCTGCTTACATGCCCCCGCTGAGACGCTCCAGACCGGTACAAAAGAAAGTTAAATGCTGGATCCAGGACAGTGGCCCCATACCGAGAGATTGTTTTGACCGAACAGACTGGCAGGTTTTCAGAGAAGCTGCTGAAAATGAAAGATCGCTTGATCTGAACCAATACACATCCTCAGTTCTGGGTTACATTAGTACATGTACTGACACCGTCTCCATTATCAGATATGTTAAAAGATACCCAAACAGAAAACCTTGGCTGAATGCAGAGGTGCGTACCCTGCTGGAAGCCAGGAACACTGCCTTCAGGTCTGGAAACTCAGAGGAGCTGAGTAGGACAAGAAAAGAGCTGGTTGCTGGTATTAAGAGGGCCAAGGCCACATATGCAAAGAGGATCGAGGGTCAATTCATCTCACAAGACCCTCGGAGCATGTGGAGGGGCATTAAGTGCATAACAGTTTAGTTTAGATAACTTCAGGAGGATTTTCTGGCAGCTCGCTCTGCTATTTGCTACGTATTTTCTGTTTCTGCCTGTTGATTCTGGACCCAGCTTCTGTTTCTCATGGGAGCATCCATCCATCCATCCTTCTTCACAGGGGGGCCGGAGCCCCCCTCAGCCCAACTCAAACTGCAGTTGGGCCACCTCGTCGGGTTTGTTTGCCCATTTGAACTGTGACGTTTTATGGTCTGAAACTTTTCTGCATCATTCATATTACTGTCACTATTTTCAGTTCTCAGATTATCTGGAGTCACTGAATCTTGTTAATACACCTGAATCTGTCCATCACTGCAACTTTCACTGTTTTTGGGTTCTGAATGATCACGTCTTCATTAATGTTTCTCATGGTTCAATTATGGGGGCTAATTGCCACACTGTTAACTCCTGTAATTACACATCAGTCACAAAAAACTCAAGAAAATGTCTGATAATAATGTTGTTACTGCTCTCAGGGATTCAGCCCAACCCTGGACCCCCGACTAATTACAGCACACCAAATGACTTTAAAAATGCCTCTGGGCTTCATTTTCTGCATGTAAATGCTCGTAGCCTTCTGAAAAAACTTGATGCTGTGAAAATCCTGGTCAGTTCTTCTGGGGCTGATGTTATCTTTATTTCTGAATCCTGGCTCAACAAATCTGTAATGAATAATGACGTGGCAATCAATGGATTTAACATCTACCGCTGTGATCGTCAAAAAAGGGGGGGTGGAGTCATTATTTACATTAGAGATACTCTGGTTTCAAGTCTTGTGTCTTCCAAAACAATTCTAAATCAGTTTGAAGCCTTATCTGTAAACATCACCTTGAATGGAGGCCAGATCTTAACTGTAGTCTGCTGCTATCGTCCACCATCAGCTTCACCTGAGACATTAAATGCCATGAAGGAATTCCTTGGTAATTTAAAATTCAAAGAGGTCTTTTTAGCTGGAGATCTTAACATTGATTGGTGTAAGTCGACCCCCCTCTGTGACAAATTCAAGGAATGTTGCTTGTCTTTTAATTTAACCCAACTGATCGACTCCCCCACCAGATTA
>NC_056507.1:44280212-44281473 GCF_014905685.2 Nematolebias whitei
TGGAGACTTGGAGAACGTCGACCCCTCTGGAGACTTGGAGAGCGTCGGCCCCCCTGGAGACTTAGAGAGCGCCGGCCCCCCTGGAGACTTGGAGAGCGCCGGCCCCTCTGGAAACTTGGAGAGCGTTGGTCCCTCTGGAGACTTGGAGAGCGCCGGCCCCCTGGAGACTTGGGGAGCGCCGGCCCCCCTGGAGACTTGGAGAGCGCCGGACCCCCTGTAGACTTGGAGAGCGCCGGACCCTCCGGAGACGTGGAGATCTGGGGAGCTGCTGGGGCAGCTGGTCTGGGACTCTGTGGGACCATGGCAGCTGGCCTGGGGCTCTGTGGGACAACGGCAGCTGGCCTGGGGCTCTGTCGGACCACGGCAGCTGGCCTGGGACTCTGTGGGGCCACAGCAGCTGGCCTCGGACTCTGTGGGGCCACGGCAGCTGGCCTGGGACTCTGTGGGACCACGGCAGCTGGCCTCGGACTCTGTGGGACCACGGCAGCTGGCCTCGGACTCTGTGGGACCACGGCAGCTGACCTCGGACTCTGTGGGACCACGGCAGCTGGCCTCGGACTCTGTGGGACCACAGCAGCTGGCCTCGGACTCTGTGGGACCACGGCAGCTGGCCTGGGACTCTGTGGGACCACGGCAGCTGGTCTCGGACTCTGTGGGACCACGGCAGCTGGTCTCGGACTCTGTAGGACCACGGCAGCTCGTCTCGGACTCTGTGGGACAGCTGGAAACGTTTGGGGCAAGGGCTCTGAAGGCGGAGGGGTAGGACATCGGGAGGGCCGGTACATTGTGCGCCTACGGCTCTTCTGAGGGCGAGGGACCTGGCAGGGAGGAAACCACAAATCCTCGTCCTTCTCCGACTCGTCCTCCTGATCACAAAAGGGGAACGGGAACTTGTGCCTGTTCATGAGGTGGAGAGCCCAACGCTGGGCTTCTCTCTTCTCCGCCTCACCCGACAGGACAGGCTGATCCTGAAGGAAACTGCCCGGCTTTATTGCCAGGCGGGTGCCTGTAAATTGAACCTCCAATTTACCAGAACGCCACCTCCGAGTCTGTGCTGGATCCATAATTTGGCCAGATTATTCTGTAACGAGTCTGTATGGATCAGCACAACACCTGACTCAGGACAATATTAAAATAAAAGGTTTTATTTATTAAAGGTGTTAGTCTGGGGAGGATCTGAGCCTCTGTTCTGGTCCAATCTATGAAGACAGACAGGTTAGTGACTGCAAAAAGGTTCTGGGAGCTGAGAGAGGTGGTGTGC
>NC_056507.1:44281573-44282729 GCF_014905685.2 Nematolebias whitei
GAACCAAGTTTTCCACTTCTAAGAACAAAAGGTGTGTTTGAAATAAGAATCCAGAATTTTACGGTTTGCTTTGCTTTTCAATTGTAACGAGTCTGTATGGATCAGCACAAAACCTGACTCAGGACAATATTAAAATAAAAGGTTTTATTTATTGTAGTATGACATATCCTGAGATATATTCATCAATTAAAACGGGTTCTTCATTTTTCTGGACTGTGTAACATACGTGCATTGATTTTAATAAAATGTAACGTGAGACGTTATTTATCTTTGACCCATCAAAAATGAATGTGGTCATTTATTTACAGAATCAAAGTTTAACATCAAACATTTACATTAATTTGGCAAAATATGAAAATAACAACATAATTAATCAGCGAGCTGTACAATTATGATCAATTATCCACACGGCGGTGGATGAGCACTTTACACAGACATTTCTGAAAACATCTGGATTAATTTTCTAGCAGAAAGGAGAGTTTAAAGATGGAAAGATGAAGTTTATCTGAGAAAGATGGATGAGGGAGAATGTGGTGTGTATGAGTGAAAAGTGTTGACAGGACGACACCCTCCATCCGACCCAGCTTTTCCTCGGTACGCTCAGTAGGGGACTAGACTCATTTACCTCTCTGACGATGAATCAGAAGAAGAGGAGCTCCAGTTAACGCTACCTTTCAGCGTCTCCATAGGATGGCTGTGACTCGTCCGAAGTAGTGACGATATCCCGTCTGACACAAGTTCACCTCAGCCAGTGGACCTCACATGAGTGGGGTTCGTCCGAGTTCCACTCAGAGGTGAAGATGTTATAATCCCATAAAACTCGGAAGAGCTCTATCATGTCAGGGTTTTCCTGTTTCCCAGCCAGACTCCAACAGAACTTCACAGAACTCACAGAACTGAGAACTGGGCACATCACAGAACTACGATCATCTCAGCACTAGGAGAACTAGGAAGTACCGACATTTTAAAGGCGCTATTTCCGGTATATTTGAGAGTTCCTGATTGGTCAATATCAACCAGACAGGGGTGTGTTTTGTGATGTAAGAGGTTACTAGAAGTCAGAAAACAGCAAGAATGTTATTGGAACAGATTGAAAATGTTCCCAGACAGGCGAGTTTGGAGAAACAGGTGCCAACTCCTCTGTTTACGTCTGAGA
>NC_056507.1:44282829-44293886 GCF_014905685.2 Nematolebias whitei
TGTCTGCTTCGACTCCTGACCTTGGAAAACGTACACTGCTCATTCAAAGACAGAAATCAGAAAATGTATATTACTCTGTAACAGGCCTTAACATGAATTCTAACTTTGCATAAGCAACTCAAAAATCATTGTTACTGTTTTACAGTTAATAAAATTGATTAGTTCACTGTAACATCTAAAATGTTTGAACTAAAACACTTTGATTATCAAACATTTGTAAAACAGGAATGATAATAGAAAAGAGAGTGTTCTTTCACTTGAATTTTCAAGAAAGAAAGTCTCAGGATGGGTGAACCTGTATTTCTGGATTCAAATCAATGAAATGACAGTTTCTGTCCCACTAGGTTCTTAAGGTCAAGGGTTTTGACCTTAGGCTTAGTTTTGACATCAGGTCAAGTTCACTACATTATTAAAGGTGTTCGTCTGGGGAGCATCTGAGCCTCTGTTCTGGTCCAATCTATGAAGACAGACTGGTTAGTGACTGCAAAAAGGTTCTGGGAGCTGAGAGAGGTGGTGTGCACGTCACTAACCTTCTGTGGCAGGAGCAGGCCTGAGACAGAGAACGTTGGAGGGCTGGGCAGGAAACAGAATCCAGGGACGTAGCAGGGGTCGAGAGCCAGGAGCTGTGTGAACAGGCAAAAGGATGATCCGTAGTCGTGGTCAAAGAGGAGAGCGAGGTTGTACCATGTAGGCCGAGAGCGTGGTATCCAGACAGGGGCAAAGTCAAAGCGAGGAATCAAGAGGGAAGCTGTGGTCAAAAATGAAGAAACTAGGAACAAACGAATGCTGGATAATTTACTGGCTGTGAGGCTTTCAATAATCTGGCACTGAGGAGAGTGAGAGTGGAGCTTAAGTAGTGAGCTGAACAGGTGTGGCAGGTGAGTGGTGATTGTAGAGACAGGGTGCAGCAGATGAGTGCAGATTGCTGAGAGAGAGTGACAGGAGCAGAAAATGGGTGATAGGCAGTGCAGGACCAAACAGGATGAAATAAACAGAAACTGAGGCAGGAAAAAACGTGAATGATCTTAAAACAGGGGCTGTGATATGAGGAGCAGAGGCTTAGGCAGATGGGGGGGCAGCGGGGGCCGCTGAGCGTGACATCAATAACTTTTGTAGGGGAAAAGCGGTATAGCACAATAATGATTACACTGGATTACACAGAGATTACATGATAAATAATTCTCACTCCTTAGTTCCTTTTTTTAGTTGATGACCTTACCTGGGCGAGGTGGGTCTCAGTCCCTGTGGATGGGCTTGAAACAGGCGCTCGGATCCCTCTCTGCCCGGCGTCGGACTTCCCTCAGTCCAGCCGGCCATGCCCCGTCTCCCTCAGGAACACAAGTACCCACACAGTTTACCTACTCTCTCTACCTGCCCCAACAGATTATTCCTCACCACAAAGAAGACCCTTCTACAACTCTGAACAACCAGGTTTTTAATATAATTAATTTTTCTGCTTGTCAATTCATTCACCACTGCTAAAATTTGGGATAAGGTTTTAGTAAGGATCAATTTTGAGGAGCGTCCCCTTACCATGTTTTCTGAATCCGGTAAGAAGCAGATTTCCCAATCCCATTTGTTCGGATATGGGCCACTCCTGGTCCTTGATCTGGTTCAATTTGAAGAAAAAGGGTTTCAGGTTTAATCTGGGCTGTTGAGTTTTGAAGAAATAGTTCCAAAAAAGAAACTTATTCCATCGGATTCCACCCCAGTTCTTCTCCAGCTAAAACCGTTCAAAATTGCCCTATTAATCCACAATTCGTCCAAAGGTTCTTCGGATCTTGCCCTGAGCTCCTTCGCTTTGTGAAGTGGGTCCCCAAACAGCAGAGCTTTGTCTGAAACCCTCTGTTTATAAAGCCTGAAATTTTTACTGACATCTCTCGGCCAGTCACCCCATCAGGCCTAACCCACCCCTTCTGGGCTGGACTTTGGTCTGACTTCACTGGCTTCTTATGAGATTTTGCTAGTCATTCTTATGCATATTAAAATCTGGGTGTATTTTGTTCAATAATGCACAGTCATTCTGTGCTGTCCTATGCTGATTGGCTCAGAGCTGTATTTTAGGGTTTTTCCCCTTGCGTAACACTCTTACTCATAACGTCTTTATCCAGAACATTCATGAAGCTACAGGTTTTTTTTTCCATTCAACATTCATCATGAATAAGCTTAAACACAGAGTACATTGTAAAATCATAAAGATTACATTCTAAAATCACAGAGTTTATAATATCACTTGATTATCTACTTGTTTATTGACTCTATTATAACCACATATTTCTCATTCATCTGAAACTGGTACTTTTTATCGAAAAGAAAATTCTTTCCTCTGCTTTCTTCCCTTCGCGTGTGCGTGTCTTAGGGAGCCTGTGTGTATGGCTGTGTGAGCTTGCGTGTGTCTGTTTCTTCAAGCGGGCCTGTGTGTGTGTGTGTGTGTGCATCTTAGTGAGCCCGTGTGTGAGCTCGTGCTGCTCCACACATGGCCCTGATCTTTCAAGGCATTGAGGCCTACAAACCATGACTTAGCAGAATAACACAAAATAACATGTTCTGACTTGTTCTTTCCCATAAGATCAGTCTGAGCTCCGTACATATTTGACTATATATATATATATATATATATATATATATATATATATATATATATCCTGCGCATGCATGTAAACCCAAAATACGACCGCGTCAATGCAAATCTTTTCCTCTAATTAACATATGAAAAAACCTACGTTTTCTCCCATCGTGTCCGTGTAAATAGGGCCTTAGTCTAGCACCGAATGTCAGCCATGATGAGGAATGGCGGGCGGGACTTCCTTCAGAGGTCCGCTCACCCTGTGGGCCGCACTAATATTATACTTTCATATCACGGTGAGGGCCACAAGACATCGTCCTGCGGACCGCTATTGGCCCGCGGGCCGCGAGAATGAGACCTCTGATCTAGTTTCTGCACAATATCTAGAGTAGTTAAAGAGTTATGTTGAAGAGGCTCATAGTTCTGCCTTACTCTGTCAAGGCTATATTGAACTTCCTGATTCATCTCATGTAGTGCCTCCTGAAAACAAAAACCCTTTAATTTTCTCCTGGCTTCTCTTGCAATTTGTTTCCAGGATGCATAAGATTTAAGAAATGCCTTTATCCGTTTCTTAGACCCTACTTCCCAGTGTTGTTTTCCCTTTTCTGTCAACTTTCTAGTGTGAGCACCCAAAACCAATTCTTGTACTTCTCTGGACTTTTCTTCAGTGCACACATCTTCATCAGAAGGTTCCTTTTCACATGGTAGTGACATTTTGATTCATTAGTGACTTAAATCTTACAGTGAAATTAAACCTACATTCAAAATTATAAACTCAACACAAAATGTTTAGTTACAAACCCATTTTACTATTAACCTTTTTTTTAAACCAGATACATTTTAAATTATGCCAAGTATATAATTTTAACTAGACTTCAAACTCATTTAATTTTATAAACTTCAAACCAACACTCAGATGACGTCATGTCCAAGTTATTTCAGTTCGATCAGTCAATCTCTCACCACGTCAGTGGTCTTCTGTCAGATTCAGTTTCTGCCAACACAAACTTGGATCCACTGCAAGGACAGCTGCTCATGTTGGCGTCCACTCCACAGCAGCACCAAGCCCTGGCTAATGTCCGACCAAACTTCTCACCGCCCGATTGGACTTCGCACCACCCGATTGGACTTCGCACCACCCGATTGGACTTGGCACCGCCTGATTGGACTTCGCACCGTCCGATTACAGCCGTCACAGAAGCGTTGAGTTTTCACTGTAGCAGCCCCCAGGTTTTTAACAAGATTCAGCGCAGTCTCAACAAGTGTTTTTCCAGGTTCTTTAATTTCTCTTCCATCAGGATCACCATGATCACCGTGAAAACTAAAATATATACAAACATTTAGATATAAAACGTGCTCATAATAAAAACATTTAGATACAAACAAAACGTACCTCGCTGCTTTCACCGGGGGAATGCAAAGCATAGTTTGTCTTGGTTTCCTTTACACCAAACATTTGTGTCCTACTGACAGTTGTTTTTCATCCATTAATTAGTGCACTTTAAAGCCAGACTGTAAAACCTCGAGAAAGTTCTGTTCTTTCAAATATGCTGATGGTCGTACACCACCTTCTCGAGAATTTTTGAAAGAAATGGCAGTTTGGAGATTGGCCTGTAGTTAGCAAGAACAGAGGGGTCCAGAGTGGGTTTCTTATGCCCCTTTTCCACCATCACGGCGCGGGTCAGATATTTCCGGCTTGAAGCGCGTTTGAGGTCTTTCTACTGTTCCTGTGACCGGCTCGCCTCGCTAAATTCTGGCCCGGCTTCTCAAGGGTTCCGAGCGAGCCGCGTCGTGACGTCAGAAACACTGTCGGTCACTGATTGGTCGGGGGGAGGAGTCTGTGGAGTCTTTCCAAACAACCCGATCCACCATTTTTTTCTCTACCGCTTGCCATTAGCGATAACACGAGGAGCGTATCTTTTAGTATTTTGAAGCTATACAAAAACAATAATATCAAAGCCGTGGTCAAATGCAGAAGTGCAGGTGTTGTTGTGCTTGGTGGCCGACGAAAAAAGTGAAAGCGAGCTAGATGGAGGATTGGAGGGTGGTTTGGACACGACTACTACTGCTCTACTTGAACCATTTATAGAAGATGGTGAGTGTTTTCTAACTTTAAACATATTTTAAATTACTCATCCCATCGGTTCTGAACATATTTTTAACTAACAAAACAGGCTGACGCCATAATAGTACAACGTCGGTGCTACGATGCTAAGCTAATTTGCATAAATGCTAACTGTCCTCCGGTCCCGTTTCTCACTGTATTTTATCCAGAACGTATTTCAGCACGTGACGGTTCATCTCTAAACTCCACATTAAACCCTCCAAGCCTCCAGGCTCCTGCTCCATCAGAGGAGTCTGCACCTGACAGAGCTCCATCACAGCCCAGCTGCACCTCACAGAGCAGCACAACGCTGCAGCTTCTGTGCTCGGTAAGAACAGATGCAACATGTTCCACTTCACTTTATTTGTGCCGATAAGGACTTGATTTATTTTATTTTTAAAGTAAAAAACTAAAATGTTGAATAAATACTGAATTGGGATGAAATTATGTACACAGGGTCCCAGTTACAGACAACAAAATGTAAAATAAAAACAGTAATAAGATCGAAGATATGAATTAAGAAAAATATCAACTAAAAAACATCTACTAATAAAACACTAAGCACTAATAGCAGTAAACAATCAAAACAATACGTCAAACAGCAACATGAACTAGAGTTTGTGCAGCCTCATGAATATATAACACTGTGAAGAATCACATCATGTAGCTGCTGATCAGTTTCATGTTGCTGCTGATCAGTTTCATGTTGCTGCTGATCAGTTTCATGTTGCTGCTGATCTGTTTCATGTTGCTGTGTTCATTCGTGCTCATCTGTTCACACAGACTCATGTCCGTGCTGCTGTTCTGCGTATTGTGTTTAATGTTTTTATGCTATTAGAGCTTATCATATTTTTAGTTGATGTTTTCATTAGTTCATATCTTAGATCTTACTACTGTTTTTATTTTATATTTTATTTTTGGATGTAACTGGGACCCTGTGTACATAATTTTGATCCACCACATGGACCACATGAGGTGCGAATGACAAAGAATATCTGTATCTGTATAATACTTTCTGATTCATATATCCGTTATTATCATTTTCATTATTTTTAAATCAATTTATTTTTCATTTTCTTATTTGATCAGTTTCTTATTATTAATATATCTATTATAGCTGTTAGCAGCACCTTTCTTTGTTTCATGCATTTATTCAAAAACAGTATGTAGCTTGAATTAACCACTTTTTCTTCTTTCTAGTGAAGAGAAAGAGAAAAGAGTCCAGTAAAGAAAAGTCTTATTTCATCACTGAATGAACATGAAGAACTGAACCGGACACAGCAGGAACAACACTTGTGTCTTCTTCTGGATGAAGCCCGTGAGACAAGGGACACACAGATACACAATCATTAGTTGGACGCAGTAGTTTTTTTTTTTCTACATTTTTCACTTCTTACTTTTCATATTAAACAATTTTTTTCTTAAGTGGTGTCCTTGAACATTAAATTTCCTAAACAAATTTTACAATGTTAAGTTCATATAGTGTTTGTTTAAATCCATACTGGAAGTTGAGAAAAATTTCCAGTTGCATTTGATCTTTAATGAATCCTAAGAAAAGATTACCAGAATCTGCTCAACTGTTATTATGTTATAAATGTTTTGTTCTAGGATGAAGTGAGACAAAAACAGTCAAAAATTCAGAAAGGACAGTTATCATTTATCAGTCATCAGTTATCTTTTAGCAGTTATCGTTTATCGTCCGTACAACTGTGGCCCGAGAGATTCAGCTGAAAGTCCTGGTGCACCTTTTATTTGAACCTGCAGAGATTTGAACAGCTGATCTGAAGCAAACAGGCAGGAGTTCACCTGAACTGATCACTCCTGCTGTTTGATGGTCTCCTCCTTCGCCATCCATCCATCCATCCATCCATCCATCCATCCATCCATCCATCCATCCATCCATCCATCCATCCATCCATCCATCCTCTTCTGCTTCAGGGTTGTGGGAGCAGCATCTTCACCAGGGAGGCACAGACATCAACAGCCTCCTCTTCAACTCTTCTAGGACCCCATGGTGTTCACAGACCAACTGACTATTTATTAATTAATATCCTGATGCTGCTCAATAATCCAGGTAGAAAAATCTAAAAAGTTAAGTCTGGTCCTCTGGACATTCACAAAACAAACAATACAGTTTATAATAAATAAACTAAATGTTTTTTGTTAGTTTTGTTTTTTGAATGTCCAGAGGACCAGACTTAACTTTTTTAGATTAATAAGTAATAAATTTATGTTTTAATTTAATGAAAGACAAATCTTTAAAATTCAAGGACAAAATTTAATCTAATTGTTTTCAAGTCTGTATCTTATTGTAAAAGCAGTTTCAAAGATTACAGCACAGTGTGATGTTTTGCAATTTTAACATGAACCTTGTGCATATCTGCAAATAATAAAAGTGAAGATATTTTTAATACATCTTTATAGTAAAAATCTATACTAAAATGTAAAACACATGGGTTTAAAGCAGCAGGGAAGGCAGTAAGGTAGGATTATGAATCAGGTTTATAAGTTACAGCTCATGAGGTACTCCATTAGAGCATGACATCTCTTCCACCACACCTTGAGACAAAACCTTCAGGGTGTTCTTCTTCTAATACGTTTAGTGGTGGCTAGTAAGTAGCTTAAGGGAGCACTACCGCCACCAGGTGGTAAGACCAGTTGGATTCTAGTCCCCGCCTACAGAGCTGGTCCAGAAGTGTAAATGGAAACACAACAGACCCGAACCGATCTGAACCAACCCGAACTGATCTGATCTGCTCTGTGACGGTGGAAAAGGGGCATTAGAGAGGTTGGAGGGCTGCATGTTTAAAATTTCCAGGGACCACCCCAGAGGACAGACTGGTACTCAGAAGAGCAAGGACTGAAGGACCCACAGTGAAGAAAACCTCTTTGAATAAACGAGGAGGAATAGCATCACTTGGTGAACCTGCTGGCTTCAAGTGACTGAGCACCTCCAGCAGAGACGACAGAGTCACTGGTTCAAAGCTTCAACAACAGCCGAGCAGGGCACAGAGACTGAGGGGTCATGAGCAGAAGGAGAGATCTGGGCTCTGCTGGAAGTGACTTTCTCAACAAAGAAATTTAGAAAGTTTTCACATGTAGCAGGTGAGGATTCAGTACAGTTCGTTTGTGGTGCATTAAGAACAGGACCAATTACTTTAAATAGAACATGAGGATTGTGACTGTTTGATACTGTAGTGATGTCGGGTCAGCTTTGCTGTGGACACACTACTTAATTATTCTTAAAGCTAGTTCACGCACAAAGAATATTAATTGTTTAATTAACAACGGATTATTTCTTTTTCAAGTTAATTGTTAATTCAGTCCAGAAAAATGAGGAACCCGCGTTAAATGATGAATATATCCCAGCATCTGTTCATCTACATAATTTTCTGCCATGTGACCAAGATAACTTGAGAGTGGAGTTTTAATTAGTGACATGAGACGCCATTTTATCTTTGACCCATCAGAATAAATGCGGTCATTTATTTAACAGAATCAAAATTTAACATCAAAACATGTACACATTGATTGGCTGATCTGTTTCTGATTAATAAACTTAGCAAGATTTACTAAACAAGACAACAGAATGTTACTGATGGAGAATGATTCGTCTCTGAAGGCACCTAACTTGATTTACTAGCGAATAGAAGTTTAAAGAGAAGGAGCAAAGAAGTTTAAAGATTTAAAGAGGAGGTTTAGATGGATGAAGGAAGATGTGTTGACCAAAAATGGCACCCTTCCTCCGAATCCAGCTCAGCCCTCGGTACACTCAGCGTGTGACGACTTGTTACCTTGGCAGAAGATAAATCAGCTCCAGTACAGAGGTCCATCTCACGCTCCTTTTTCAGCGTCTCCGATCAGAGTGGCTGGGGATCATCAGAAGTCGTGACGAAGTACTCCGTTCAACAGAATAAGCTTCCTTAGAAGGAATCTTCATTAGAAGTCGTAGGGCGTTATGCCCGAGTGAGTTCACAGCGAGGCAGCTGTGACTCTGCTGGAATGGATGGACCCTTGGCACATGGTCCAAGTCCATACTCCAAAGCTGACTTTCAGTAAGAACTGAAAGTTCCTGTACAACTCGCCATCAGACAGAGTCTTCCAGTAAGGCTGAAAGTTCCAGGAAGACTGAATAGTTCCAAGAAGTGTTGACTTTTAAAGGGTATCCACTTCCTGTCACTTGGTACTTCCTGATTGGTTAACACAACCAGCAGGGGTGGAGTTTTAGTGATGTCAGAGGGTTATTAGGAGTCGCAGACAACAGAAATGTTTTTAAGAATGGTTAGTACAGACAGAAAAATATTTTGAAGTAGTGAGAGACTTTGCAAACGCCAGTTTCTTATTTACTGTCTGAGAGTTTTAAAACAAGGCATTTCGTTCTCATAACTTGTTCTCTGACTTTTGACCGACATCAAATCCACTCCTCATTCAGACAGAAGATTAAAATGCACACTTACTTTGTAAATAGACATTTAACTTGCATGATCTAAGTCTAATGAGGTTTAAAAATCATTAATACTGTTTCACAGTTGATTTAAATGAGTGGTTCACTTCAACATTAGAAATGGTATGAACTAAACACACTTTTGATTATCAAGATATTGTAAAATAGTAATGATAATATAAAAAAAGAAGAGTGTTCTTTCAATTGATTATTTCAGGATACAATTAAATAGTCTCTTGATGAGATAATTTGTATTTCTGGATTCAAATCAATGAAATAACAGTTCCTGTCCCCTGAAGGTCTTCAGAGACAGATTGATGTCAGAGGTCTAGTTCACTACAATACAATCACATTAGACAGGTGTTTTCTTTTGGCATCTTTCACAGTTTTTTGATAGTGATGCCAGCAGGCCTTTAATATTTGAAATGACACCTGTAACTTGTCCGCTTTCCACCTGCACTCGGCTCTGCAACACTCTCTCCTGGCCACCCTGGTGTCGTCATCCAACCACAGTTCGCTCTTGATTTTAGGAGATTTGATTTTTAACGGAGACACAGAATCCAGAACCGTTGCACAGGTGGAGTGAAACCATGAGCTGAGGGCCTCGGTGTTGTTGGTCTCTGGGATGGCTCAGTTCTGATTAAAGGCAGATGAAAAGTGACCAGCAGTGGAAGAGTTCAGAACCCGACAGAGTTGAGCTTCAGCGCGGGGTTTAGCTTTAGTGCAGGACAGGTTCGTTTCAAATCAAACAGGCATGTGGTCTGAAAACATCATGTGTCACTACATTACAAACAGGTAGACCACAAGATAAAACCAGATCCAGAGTGTGTCTATGTTCATGTGTAGGACCAGTCACAGACTGTACAAGATTAAAGGAGTCAATGATGTTTAAAAAGGACTGAGCCAAGGGTAAATCAGGACAACACACATGGATATTAAAATCACAAACAATGACAATAATGTTTAAAGGAATCACTGATTAGTAGGAACAATAGATCTGGTTTCAACATGTTAGTAGCTTATAATTTATATCGACAGACACCACAAGAGGGGAGTGGTGGCGCAGAGGTTAGAGAAGGTGAGCCTGTGATCGGAAGATCACTGGTTCAACTCCCGGCATCAACAACACACACAGTGTGGGTGGGATAAGTGAACCTGTGTCCACCCTCATTTGCCCCACACAAGGCCCTTGAGCAAGGTCCTTAACCCCCACCATCTGCTCCCCCGGGCATCCTAGACAGCAGCTCTCTGCTCCACACAGAGGGCTGTGGTTGTGTCAGGAAGGGCTTCTTGCGTAAAAACAACTGCCAAGTTTTCCTGCAACTTAGGTCACTGTGGTGACCCCTGAAGAAGGGAGAACCCGAAAGAAGAAGAAAAAAAAAGGCACCACAATAAACCAAAGTGTCTGAATATTTTTTAAATTTCTTTTAGTTTTTTTAATTATTGGACGTATGTCTTCTGTTTGTTAACATTTTGTATCTATTTTTATTTAAATCTTGTAAATCTGCTACAGATCAGTGACAGTCATTCAGAGTCAGAGTTTCTTTATTGTCATTTGCATCACATGTGCTACATGTGGTGGAATGAGATTATGTCAGTTACATCCAACAACTAAATCTAAATGAAAAACAATAATAATAATATTAATAATAATAATTAATAATAATTAATTAATAATAATAAAAATAGATGTAAGTTATGAACTAAGAAAAACAATTAAAAATATGCTAAGCACTAATAGCATAAAAACAATAAACACAATACGCCGAACAGCAGCATGGACATGAGTCTGTGTGAACAGATGAGCACGAATGAACACAGCAACATGAAACAGATCAGCAGCAACTTGAAACAGATCAGCAGCAACTTGAAATAGATCAGCAACAACATGAAACTGATCAGCAGCAACATGAAACAGATCAGCAACAACATGAAACAGATCA
>NC_056507.1:44293896-44299724 GCF_014905685.2 Nematolebias whitei
GAAACAGATCAGCAACAACATGAAACAGATCAGCAGCAACATGAAACTAATTAGCAGCAACATGAAACAGATCAGCAACAACATGAAACAGATCAGCAGCAACATGAAACAGATCAGCAGCAACATGATGTGATTTTTCACAGTGATTATCCTGGTTAGTCTAACAGCCTCAGGGTAGAAGCTGTTCCTCAGTCTAGTGGTTCTACACTTAATGCTCTTTAACCTCCATTCAGTGACCACAAAAGTAATTTAAACTACAACAAAGTCCACGCTCAATAATCCAGGTATACAATCCAACATTTTTCAGTCAGGTCATCTGGACAGTTTCTTTTTTTTTTTTGTGCTGAAACATTTCGCCTTCGATCCAGAAGGCTTCATCAGTCAATGAAACAACAACAAAACTGATTCTTCCCCCAACAGCTTACTCCAAAGTGGAACAAACCAGTTTTCCTTCCTGATCTAAGGCGAAACGTTTCAGCACAAAAAAAAAAAGAGAAACTGTCCAGATGACCTGACTGAAATAATTTAAACTACATTCATTTATGTTCAACCTTGTTCTAAACAATCTTTAGATGGAAGAAAATTGCAGATTTAGTTTATATACAGGCAGCACGGTGGCACAGTTGCTAGAGCTGCCTCCTCTCAGCGAGGTCGCCCCGGTTCAAATGCAATGCAGACATGTTCCTGTTTTTAGTTTTCTAAATCGCCTTATAATCTAGCTGTTTTTAATTTGTTTGTTTGTTTTTTGCTACTATTCCTCTTGATTATCCTTTTGGTTACTATTTTGTTTTGATTTGTAAAAAAAAAAAAAAAATTTAATTTATATGCCTATTTTATGACTGTCTATTGTTGTCGTTGTTATCCACTGTCGTCACTCTTTGTTAAAATCAGGTCTCTCTTGTAAATGAGTCTCCGAGGCTCAGTGGGATTAACCTGTAGAAATAAAGGTTGAATGAAAAAAAATACCAGCCAGGGGCCTTTGTGGGTGGAGTTTGCATGCTCTATCCGTGCATGCATGGGTTTCCTCCCACAGACCAAAAACATGCATGTTAGGCTGACTGATAACTCTAAATTGTC
Source organism: Nematolebias whitei (assembly GCF_014905685.2). Taxonomy (NCBI): domain Eukaryota; kingdom Metazoa; phylum Chordata; class Actinopteri; order Cyprinodontiformes; family Rivulidae; genus Nematolebias; species Nematolebias whitei. The sequence continues at coordinate 44,294,974 of NC_056507.1, forward strand.
TCTAGGTGAGAGTGAGAGAGTGAATGGTTGTTTGTCTCTTTTGTCTCTGTGTGTCCCTGTGATGGACTGGAAACCTGTCCAGGTGTCCCCCGCCTCTCGCACAGTGATTGCTGGACATGGACACCGGTGACCCCCACAACCCGAACAAAGGAAGAAGCGGGTAAAAGATAATGGATGGATGGACGGACGGACGGACGGACGGAAGGACGGAAGGACGGAAGGACAGAAGGATGGACGGACGGACGGACCATGGCAGAGTTTTTGTTTACACAGTTCCATGGCAACAACGGACCTGCGTATGTCTCTCTGTAGACAAGATTGGTATTTCATTTTAGATTTTATTGTTGTGTATGTATGCATGTCAAATGTTTACCAACCTGTTCTGATAGTTGACATGGTTTTACATTTTTGTAAAAAAAAAAAGAAGCAAAACAAACTTTTGTTTTAAGCCACATGATCACATGATTAGGCGCCTTAAAGATGCAAGAACTGAGCGTGGGAGAGGTGAAGAGAGACGTTCAGTGCTTCTGTTAGGCTCCACAAGTTGTCCACCTGTGAACACAATAATGGATTTTTACTTTTCATTTCATTTTACTACAACTGTATCTTAAGGGACCCCCCCCCCCACCCCCCCAAAAAAAAGTACTCTCAAAAAAGTCCCATTTACTGATGAGCTGGAATTTCCGCCTTACGTGGGATGCATGAAGTCATATATGTACTAAATATAGTGAATATGAGAACGTAAACAAAGCTTTAAAGAGGAACATTTCACAGATAATTTACTGAAAAATTCATCTCTGCCACAGAATTGTCCAAAAATAATATGTGCAGCAGAAACTCAGTAAAGAAAACAAAGAGACTCATTGGGAGTGAGAGACACAAATCTTTAAATAGTTCTAATCAAAAGTGACTTGTTTCTTTTTACACAAGCTTGCCAGTTTCATGATTCTCCCCCAGAGAGTTGGTGTTCCTTCACATCTACTGGTTCAAAGGAACAGCGTTGAGAACATTGCTGTCTACTCTCCTGATAAATGACATGTTGTGCTGATGCCTCTGAGTTTCCCATAAGCATGTTCGTACATGAACCCACCAGATGCACGCATGTCACACCAACAAAACTCACTGGATGCATTCGGAATTTCCACTTAGCTAATTTATTTTCTCATAAATAACTCTGTCTGTCTGTGTTTTGCTGTTTATGTTAGATGTTACTTTCTCAGTGCTCATAAATACGTTGATGTTGATAATCATGACCAAAGACAAACTACAAGAACAAAAAGCATGTGAAGAAACTGAGTTGACACAATACTTTCTGTCACACTCCAAACATTGAAGATCTGCTTTTGGTTTCTTTCTGTCTATGGCTGATGTGTTTCTTTTATTGCACCAAAATTGATTAGAGCCTTTAAATAGCCTTTTCTTTATGGTGGTGGTTCCAAAGCACACCTCTGACAGATATTGTGGGAAGCGACGTTCATGCAGAGAACAACGTGATCAGACCTCAGAAGACGTATTTGTTGGAGAAATGTCCAAATAACTCGACCACAGAAGAAAATGTGGCTTCCTTGTGACGCTGACCATAAGAACCAAGAGTCAGGTGAAATTTCTGAGACAATTAATCCTGAAAGCACAGTCCATTTAGATGATCAATATGTCTCTCTGGTAATTGCAAATCTGTTTAAGTAGTTAATGTTGCCTTGTGGGTGGTACCCTGCAGCTCAAGCCATCATCTATGCAATTTATGGTGAACTGGTGGCCACACACTTTTTCCTGTTAGTTACTTAACTGGTTTTTCTAAAAAAGTTAAATCTGGTCCTCTGGTCCAGAGGACCAGATTTAACTTTTTTAGATTTTTCTACCTGGATTATTGAGCATGCATCAGGTTAACTGGTTTTTGTTTCTTGTTCATTTTCTTCTGGTGATGTGCTCTAATGATGGAACTTGTAGCTCGTTGTTTCTGAGAACAAGCTTATTTGACTCATCAAAAAGAGTCTGCTCATTTAACTTTTGAATGGCATTTTATTGAGTACATACTGCTTAGCTCTGAGCTGCTCATCTGTATCACACCACACATAATGTAATTAGAGAAATTACATTTCCTGGGAAAATGCAGTGTGAATGCTTATTGCTTAAGAACATGTTGAAAGTACCTAAAAATGCTGAACAGTGGCTGAAATGAAATAACAAGTCTTAATTAGCAGAAGCAGAAAGATTTTTTTTTCTGAATTAGGTGTATATTAGCAAAAATTAGCCAAAAATTAGGAAATTAGCTAAAAAAAACTGAAATTAGCACAAAAAAGCTGAAAGGTCAGAAAGGAGCTTAAACTACCAGAAGGAAGTGGAAAGAGCTGAAATTAGCTTAAAATTGTGGAAATGGCTGAAAAGGCTAAAATTAGCATTAAAACAGATACATAGCAAGAAATAACAGAAAAAGCTGAAACTTTTTTACAATTCAACCTTTATTTCTACAGGTTAGTCTCATTGAGTCTTGAGGATTCATTTACAAGAGAGACCTGTTTTAAACTAGCAGAAAAAAGCTGAAAGGGACATAACAAGATGAAATATAAAGAAGTCAATTAGGCTGAAAGTAGCAAAACTTACTTTGAAAATCTTGAATTTACCTGAAAACAGATGAAATTAGCTAAAAAAAATTCTAGCTGTAAAAATAGCTAAAAATTTAGCTGTAAATGTTAAATTAAGTAAAGGTAAAATTAAAGGTATTAAAGTAAAGGTTAAATTAGCAGAAATTATCTTAAATTAGCAGAAGAAAGCAGAAAGAACATGTTTGCCCAGTTAGGCTGAAAGAAGAAAAATGAGCACCAAAAAGTGGAAATTAGCTGAAAAAGGTTGAAATTAGCTAAATAAATACATAAAAAAGCCGAAAAGTAGATTAAAAAAGCAGAAAGAAGCTTAACTTAGCAGAAGGAAGTGGAGAGAGCACATTTTTGCTGAATTAGGCTGAAAAAAGTTTAAATGAGTGCAAAACTTGTAATTAACTGAAAAAGCTTAAATTAGCATTCTTCTTATTTCCGCTGCTCCCTTCTTCAGGGGTCACCACAGTGAACTAACTCTCATTTGGCAATTGTTTTTACACCAGATGTCCATGCTGACACAACCACAGAACACCGAGCTACCACAACCCTCTGTGTGGAGCAGAGAGCTGCTGTCTAGGGTGCCTGGGGGAGGCAGATGGTGGGGGTTAGGGGCCTTGCTCAAGGGCCCAGAGTGGAGCAAATGAGGGTGGAGGCAGGTGTGGGTGCTTCACCTATCTCACCCACATTTTGATGTTGTCAGTGCCGGTAGTTGAACCGGCAATCTGATCACAGGCCCACTTTCTCTAACCTCTTTGCCATCACTCTCCTCTAAAAAGCTTAAATTAGTATAAAACAGCTAAATGGTAGCTGAAGTAGTATAACAAGCTGAAATTAGCAGAAAGAAGTTAGAAAAAAACACAAAAATGTTTTAGTTAGCATTTAAAAAAGTTAAATCTGGTCTTCTGGACATAAAAAAAAGGACCAGATTTAACTTTTTTAGATTTTTCTACCTGGATTATTGAGCATGCATCAGGATGTTTTGGTTAGCAGAAAGAATCTGAAAGGAACACAAAGCAGCTAAAAAAAAACAGCTGAAAGTAGCTAAAAAATGTTTAAATTTGCCCAAGATTAGTCTCTTTAGAATGATTTGTATTGTTAGCTTTGTATAGATCTAGTAGAGTGCTGTGTGGATGGGTAAATGAGGCACAGATTGTGGTGTAAAGTGCTTTGAGTATCTTGAAATAAGATAGAAAGTCAAAAAAGTTCAATCTGGTCCTCTGGACATTCAAAAAACAAGAAAACAAACAAACAAAAAAAAAAACAAAGCAAAAAAAAATGTAGAAACGTTTCGTCTTTCATCCAAAAGACTTCCTCAGTCTGAGGAGCTGTATTCAGCTCAGTCTCTTAAATAGCACCTTCTCAGAGTGGATCAACCAGTTGCTGCTGACAACCAAAACCAGCTGCTCACATGGTCAAGAAGGACCATCAGCCTAACGACGAATCATTAGCACACTGATGGCTGTTTACTATTCACAGGGGGTTGAGTGATACTAGCAATCACAGCATTGTAAGAGGGGGACAGTTGAACCCGGAGGCCTCCACCCCTGTTTAATGATGGATGATTTCTTTTCACAAAGATGGCCTCCTTTACTCTACTCCTTTACTATTTTTCTACCTGGATTATTGAGCATGTATCAGGATAAGATAGAAAGGCGCTATATAAGTACAGTCCATTTACCAAAGAAGCTGAAAGAAGCTGAACCAGATCAAAATGTACAAGAAGCAGTAAAAGGTTGTAAACAGATCTAAAGATCTGAAGGATGTAAAATGAGCTCAATTCATACCATACCAGCTTTATTTATAGAGAAACTACAAACTATAAAAATAAATTAATGTTCATCTTTTATTTGTATTTAGCTTTCAAAAAAATTGAAATCATTGTCAAATAAACATAAAATTCTCAACTTTGTCTACATTAATACTATTAATTGTAAGAGTAGCACTTGCTGCAGCCCCAAGATGGCCGCTGATTACCCACAGCTGACGGTCATCTACCTGATGAGCTTCCACCCTACATAAGGCTGCAGTCAAGCTCTACTCTTCGCTGAAGCATTGATTCCTCTTTTGGTATTTATGCTTCTAGCCAGAATTACTAGAGTTGATGAAAGAGAACTTACCTTGTTTTTGTGTGCCTACAGTCATCCTGTTGTTGGATCC
>NC_056507.1:44299734-44310086 GCF_014905685.2 Nematolebias whitei
TGTGTCGTTTGGGTCTCGTTACAAACTGTGTACCTTGAGTCCTAACATTAATTCATTTTAAAAGAATTCAAAAAGAAAACATTGAATGAAAAGAGTGCAGAAAGAAGAAAAAAATTCTTATATCTGCCCCTTATAAAATATAAAACAACTTTAAACAATAACTTAAATTAATCACTTTAATATCCACGTTAAAACTAGGAATAAAAAGAAACGTGTTTTGTGTTAGCAGAATTTAATTCTAACTTTAAAACTTATCCAACATTAATAAAACTTACCTCAAGTTGCCTTTTTGGACATGCATGCATATATTTGTACAAATTGTACTTGAGAGGAGATTATTACAGCCCCATATAAAATCAATGATGATCATGATATCGGAACTGGATCGGTATTGGCCGATACTCAGATCTAGGTATCGGGATCGGATCGTAAGAAAAAAAAAAGTGGATTGGTGCATCCCTAATTAATAGTTTTAACTTTAAACAACAACTTTAAAATTGACAGCATTGAAATTCGTTGTTAATGAAAAAACATTTTTGGGTGTCGTTATTGATGAGAAGCTGACGTGGAACTCTCATGTAAAACACTTAAAAATAAAAATAACAATCAATTGCATTACTGTATAAAGTAAAAAAGTTTTTGAATGACAAAGCTTTGTATATATTGTATAATGTAATGATTGTTCCATATTTAATCTATTGTTAAGAAGTTTGTGGAAAAGCATGCAAAACAATTACAAATCCTATTTTTATTTTTACAAAAAAAGAGCTATAAGAATTATTAGTAGTATGAAGTGCTATGGTCACCCAACAAATATATTATTTCATCAATTGAAATTATGAAAATGTTATGATTTGGTTGAATACAGTATTTTACAAGTCATGTATAAAGCTCATAAAAATATTAGCCCAAATATTCAATAAAAATGTGTAAAAATAACCTTAAGGGAATGGAAATGTTTGTAAAACCTCCATTTAGAACTAGTCTGAAGGAGCTGTGTTGTAATTCAGGGAACAGGATTATGAATTGTCTTGATATCACCATAAAAATGTCTAAAACAATTTATATGTTTAAAAAGATGATAATTAAAGTTGTTGGGAAGGTATAGTACCAGGTGAAGGATACCGGAAGTTTTTTTGTTTTCAGTTTGGAGATTGTTCAAGTCAAAGTTGTTGTTTGATTCTAGTTATTTTGTATTTTTTAAATTGGGGCAGATAAGAATTTTTTTCTTCTTTTTGCAACCTTTTCATTCAATGTTTTTTTTTTCTTTCTGATGAATTTGTTTTATTTTAAATGAATGAATAAATGAAAAAAAAACATGCAGCGCTGGGGGTGTTTCAGGGACACATTGGCTCAAACTTTTATTGTGCTTCATCTTGTGACTCAGCATATTCTGTCAAGTGGAACAAGTTAGATGTTCCAACTGCTAGTTAGAACGACTCTCGGTCACATTTTGCAGCACACTGACTGAAACCTGCAGTTCTATTTCGTATAGGCTTCGCCCTTTAAGAGCTGTCGCTGGTGGGTTTATCCCGTCATGCAAATCATCGCACTGAAAAAATTAGTCCACGCCCACCTGTTGTGTGGGCCCCACCCGGTCCGTATAAATTGCGTTAAGAGCGGGTAATTGGCTCCCATTTTTCTTCAGCAAGCTAATAGCACTGTCAGAAGAACGAAGAATGGAAGTTGTCCAGCTTGACCGGCACAACCTTTGTTAAGGTGGCCTGGGGTCCCGCCACGCCAACCTCCTGCCATCCCGGTGAGTTCTCTTCCCCGAGGAGAAGCAGACGAGCAGCCTTGTTTCAAGGTAAGCGCCGAGGAATATTTTTCAGTGGCGAGTCACTACCCATTGGACAACGCCATCGACCCTTTATTCCTTTTAACGCCGACTCTTGGAGCGAATCGGATGGTTCCTCCGGGACAGGCGATGTCAACAGCAGCCCCCGCTGCTTATTCCCTCCTGGAGAGCGTAGTGTCAGAACGATGGGGGCTGAGCGGATGATCACCCCCCTGGGCCCTTTTGCATCGGCGACCACACCGCTCCCAGCTGTCGGTGCCCTCCTCTCGGAGCTGCCCATCATAATCCAGGAGGCGGCTGACATGAAGGGACTTTTTTCCGTCCCTCTCCTTCCCCCGCTCAGATCAGATGATCTAGCGGGAAGGTTTTTTTGGCTCCACCCCGGCTCACCGTCCTGATCCTATCTGGCTTCGTTTTCCCAGCGGTGATGTCCTACTGGAACGAGGCTGCAGCCGGACCTGGTAGACTTAGAGCGCCGATTTCAACATTCGCGCCCATCACCAGAGTGGAGGAGTTTTACTGAGCGGAATTTCCCTCGGTGCCCCACGGAGCCAAGCCTGGTGGAGGCTCCCGGAGCAAAGATATCCAGGTTGGACCAGCGTCCTGCGCCTCCGGGGAGGCATGACCAGACGGTGACGTCGCTCTCCAACCGAGCTCACCAGTATGCATTCCAGGCGGCAGCAGTGAACAATAACGTTGCGCTGCTGACGTACAGCATCTCAGAGGCCGGAGGGACAGACCTGCCTCAGGAGACTAAGAGCTCCCTCTACAAGGCGTCTGACGTCACCCTCAACCCGTGTGCCACGTCTGCTGTCTGCCTTGTCTCGCATTGCAGCCTGGATGACAATGGTTCAGAGGTCCACCTGACTTGTCACTCCCCCTCCCTGTCGGAGAAGCTGCAGATAGACTCGCTGGAAGGCCCCATTACGACGGACACGCTGTTCGGAACCAATTTTCAAGGACATTCTCGAGAAATCGAAGAAGCCGGAGGAGGTGTCAGAGACTGTGCGCCATCTGATCAAGCCGCACCCCTCCTCTCGCCCCCCCGCCCGCTGGAGAGTGTGCCGTGGCCGAGACAGCAGAGACGCGCCACAGCTGCAGCAGCATCTTTTCGCTCCGCCACCAGCCCCTCCCATCAGAGTACAGCCCTCCTCATCCCGACAAGCCGCAGGGCTCATGGAGGAGAAGATTCAAAAATGATGTGTGTGCAGGATGTATGTGTGCATAATGATGGTTTGAGTTTTGGAATAAAACTTAAACATCATTCAGGAATTAAAGTGTCTGATTTCAGCCTGACTCAGTTAGTATGATCTCACAGCGGCTTTTCCTCAAACATCCTCCACACAAGCGAGCCGGTGTACTCCAAACAGGTTTTAAATCACCGCAGCCCGGGAAAACACACAAAATGCGCGCGAGTGACATAGCAGCCAAAGTGAATGTTTTCAGCAGACCGAGTCCAGTGGGAAACCTCACTCTCAACCCAAGCTGTGTGCTGCCTCCTCAGCGCACGCCAGCTCACATCAGCATGGATGTGAGCCCGCATCCTGAGCGCGGCACAGAAGTGCCGCACCTCCGCGGCATCGGCAGCCCTCACCTACACAGTTCTGCATGCCCGGGGGCGCGCGCATCTTCCCTCAGCACACACCAGCCCACATCAGCACAGATGTGAGCCCGCAGCCTGAGCGCGGCACAGAAGCGCTGCTCCCCCGCGGCAGAGGCAGCCCTCACCTACACGGTTCCGCATGCTTGAGGGCGCGCGCACCTTCCCTCAGCGCACACCAGCTCACATCAGCACTGATGTGAGCCCGCAGCCTGAGTGCGGCACACATGACAGTGGTGATTGGCATCCGTAAATAACGTGACGTAGCATAAACGCGTGCCCGCTTCCCAAACGTTACGCGGAGTGGCAGCGAGCGTGCGCTCTAGACAGATGAATGAACCATTTTATCAGTAGGGGATACACGTTGCAGTTACAGCTCAACCCCCCCCCCCCCCCCAACCTGAGACACTGCGAAACCCTCTTGTTCTGTCAGAGGGAGTTCCCGTCAGCAGACCTACGTCACACGTGTCAGTCTTCACAGACGCGTCCCTGTCAAGTTGGAGAGGCACATGCATGTCTTGAGCTTTGGGGGCACTGTGGCCACCCCACACAGCAGCTCATATAAATGTTTTTGGAGTGTCGCACGGTTTTGAATGTGATTCAACACTTTGCCTCTGTGCTGCGCAATCAACATGTGTTGATTCACACAGACAAGTGACTGCTGCATACATAAACTGGCAGGGGGTGCGTGCTCAGCCCAAATGTCACACATTGTGAGACAGCTGCTGTGTTGGGTACACCAAAATCTGCTCTTCATCAAAGCAGTGTACATCCCCGGTGTTCTGAACAGGGGGCAGATGTGATGTCCAGGGTCGGTCCGCGTCACAGGGACTGGACTCTCCATCTAGAGCTGATGGCTCAGACGTGGCAGAATTTTGGCAAAGCGGTTGTGGACCTGTTTGCAACACGAGAGAATGCTCAGTGTCAACTATGGTTCTCACTGAGCCCACGAGACGAACCACTGCTAGGAGTGGACGCGTTTGCTCACAGCCCGTGGCCCAAAATGCTTCTTTACGCATTTCCCCACTCCCTCTGATATCACGGTTTTCTGAACTGAGTTCAGGAGGAGGGACTGACAGCTCTCCTGGTGGCTCCCGAGTGCGTGAAAGCCCCATGGTTCCCAGTTCATAACTATTGTCATCAATCAGTTCGTTTGATTAATAATCAGTTCATTTATTATTAATCTGTTCATATTGAAGAGCCATAGATCTGCTCTGTTCACAGCCTTTTACAGCCTCTCCTTTTTCTGTTGAAAACCTTTCCGGGGCGTTCATGCTCTCGGAACACGTAAATTACGCAATGCGCGTCTGTGCATGGTGTGCGTAATTATGCAATGAGTATTTACGCACATGGAGAGCTGGGTGACAATATGTTTTTTGGGCAAGCGGGCACTTCTTATGGTGTTCGAATGGACCTAGTGAGGCTGAGACTACATCTGCTTCACCCTTAACCCACCAGCGACAGCTCTTAAAGGGCGAAGCCTATATGAAATAGAATGTTGGTTACGTACTCCCCAGATTCTATGAGTATAGGCGTAGCCCTTTAAGCATCGGGCCTCACTGGCTCCTAAATGGCTGAAGAAAAAGCTATTTGGGAGCCAATTACCCACTCTTAACGTAATTTATACGGACCGAGTGGGGCCCACACAACAGGTGGGCATGGACTAATTTTTTCAGTGCGATGCTTTGCATGACGGGATAAACCCACCAGTGACAGCTCTTAAAGGGCTACGCCTATACTCATAGAATATGGGGTTACAGTACGTAACCAACGTTTATCGGATCTTAGAAAGCCTAACCACTTCCAAACCAGCAAATTAGTCTTTTCTCTCTCATCAGTGATGTCATCTTCTTTCTCTTCGCTTCTGAAAGCTTGTTCAGTCACATTCTGACAATCTTGGGCACTCGTTTTGAAGCGAAAACTTAACGTGCATTGGAGATTAGCCTAGCTTAGCCTGCTACCACTAAGGCCTTCTGTACTTTAGCTCTGCGTAACATTTCATCACCACGCACTTACGTACAAAGTAGTTGTGTCGCACCTTTTTCTGGCCAGTTTGAAACTGAAGTGGCCACTTCAACCCGAACATAAAAAGAAATGCATCAGTGAAATGCTGTAACCCTATCGAAATATCGAAAACGTGCTTAAAACTCATATCATCGTTATTGAATAAAAGTATATTGCGAGATATATCGATATCAAATTATTGTCCAGCTCTCCTTCCTGTCCTCTCAACCAGCCAGTCAAAGCAGATGGCCGCTTGTCCTGAGCCTGGTTCTGCTGGAGGTTTCTTCCTTTTAAAAGGGAGTTTTTCCTTTCCACTGTTGCCACTGTGCTTGCTCAGGATGGGAGACTGCAACGAAGCCAAGATTCAACTTGTCTGCTGGATTCCTTAGATAGAGAACTTTACTAATTGGCTTTTATGTGAATGTTTCTGTAAAGTGCCCTGAGACAACTTTGTTGTGATTTGGCGCTATATAAATAAACTGAATTGGGTTAGTCCTTCCTATTTTAAAGGGAGTGCCTCAAGGCTCCTTACTAGGTCCTTTGTTGTTCACAATTTATGTAAACAATTTGTGCGATAACTTGCCTGATGCTAAAGCTCATCTATATGCTGATGATACAGTTATTTATTGTTCATCATCTTCAGTTTCACAATCATTTAAACTGCTGCAATCTGCATTTGATACTGTTCAGTCCTGTTTGGCTGGGCTTAAACTGGTTTTGAATCCAGAAAAATCAAAGGCTATGCTATTTTCAAATGGTAAGCAGCTTCCACCTATCCTCCCCAGCTTGTTAACTGTTCAAGGGGCTGAAATTGAAGTTGTCAGGTACTACAAATATTTAGGTGTTCTGATTGATGAGAATCTAACCTTTAACTCTCATATTGATAAACTGGTTTCTAAACTAAAACTTAAATTAGGTTTCTTTTTTCGAAACAAAAAGTGTTTCTCACACCAAGTCAGAAGGCACCTGATTGTTTCAACTATTCTGCCCCTGGTGGATTTTGGAGATCTGCTATTTATGAACTCTTCAGCTCAGGTTTTGAAAAACATGGATGCTGTATATCATTGTGCCCTCCGTTTTATGACAGACTGTGGCTATCGAACACTTCACTGCACTTTGTATGCTACAGCAAAATGTCCCTCTTTGACTGACCGCAGACTTTCTCACTTGTTGTTTTTTGTCTATAAATGCATCCTTGGGCATCTTCCTACATATTTATGTTCACTTTTATCTAGAACTTTTAACCATTGTATCCTGCGCTTTCAGGACATCATTTTGATGCAGGTCCCAAAGGTCAGAACTGAACTGGGTAAAAAGGCTTTTAGATATTTCGCCCCTGCCACTTGGAATATTCTGCAGAAGGATTTAAAGTTATCATCTCTTGTCACGTTGGGACAATTTAAATCAACTCTAAAGGAACGAGAGCTCAGATCACTTGGCTCCTGTAACTGCTCTAATGTGTAATTATTGTGATTTCTCCTGGATATGTATTTGTGTAATTGGTTTAGTATTTTGGATTTGTTGTATGTTTTATGCTGCTGTCTTGGCCAGGTCACTCTTGGAAAGAGGTTTTTAATCTCAATGAGTTATTTTCCTGGTTAAATAAAGGATACATACATACATGCATACATTAAAGTCAAAATCTCGGATGGTGTCAAAGGTCATGGAGAAGATATGGTTTTAAGAAGGGATTTAAACACAGACAGGGAAGAGGCCTGTCTGATGTTCAAGGGAAGGTCGTTCCACAATGTTTGAGCTGCCTTAGTAAAAGCATGGTCTCCTCTGAGCTTTCGCTTTGTCTTTGGCACACTCAGGAGCAGCTGATCACATGACCTGAGGGATGAGAGGTTGTGTATGGATGCAGCAACTCGGACAGATAGGGTGGGGCAAGTCCATTAAGAGCTTTAAAAGCAAATAAAATAATTTTTAAATGAACCCTGGAATGTACGGGCAGCCAGTGCAGGGAGGATAAAACAGGAGAAATGTGGTCAAACTTTTGTGTGCCAGTTAAAAGCCGTGCAGCAGCGTTCTGTTCCCTCTGAAGCTGACAGATACATGAATCACTTCATGTATAGATGCACTCTATACAGGAATCACTGATTCCTGTATAGAGTGCATTGCAATAGTCCAGGCGAGTCGTCACAAAGGCATGAACTACTGTTTCAAAATGCTGCTTAGAAAGAATCAGCTTCACCTTAGCCAGCTGCCTCAGATGAAAAAACTAATTTTAACAACTGCTCTTATAACAACGTCCATGCTCAATAATCCAGGTATCCAGTCCAACAATTTTCAGTCAGATCATCCAGATAGTTTCTTTTCTTTTTCTTTTTTTTTGTGCTGAAACGTTTCACCTTCCATCCAGAAGTCTTCATCAGTCTAAGGAAACACACAACACAAAACTGATTCTGCCCCCAACAGCTTACTCCAAAGTGGAACAAATCAGTTTATGTAACAGCTCTGATGTGATTTTCTAATTCTGGTCCATTATCGACTTTGGCCCCCAGGTTTGTATCAGTTGGCCTGATATACTGGGCCAAGGAACTAATATCTACATTGGGAGTCTCAGTGGAGCTTCCAAAAACCATCACCTCAGCCTTTCCCTCGTTGAACTTTAAGAAGTTCACAGCCATCCAGGCTTTTAAATTTCCTATGAGATAAAACAATAACAGAAATGGCTAAATATTTCAAAAAGCTAAAGCTGCACCAATACTACAAGTCGTAGCAGGATTGTGCTGAAAGAGCTGAGCCTTTAATTTGTGATTTATTGAAATAGCTGAAAACTGCGCTTAGTGCAGCACTGAAAACTTTAGTCCGCACCCACCGGCTGTGTGGGCCACACCCCCGGTCCGTATAAATTACGGTGAGACTGGGCAATCGGCTCCCAAATAACTTTTTTCTTCAGCCTTTTAGGACCCAGTGAGGCCCAGAGCTTAAAGGGCTGTGCCTATACTCATAGAATCTGGGGTTACAGTATGTAACCAACGTTCTATTTCGTATAGGCTTCGCCCTTTAAGGCTATCGCTAGTGGGTTAAAGGTGAAGCAGGATGTAGTCTATGCCTCACTGGGTACATTCAGACACAAACATGAAGCACCTGCTCGTACAAAAACATTTAATCACTCAGCCTTTTGTACGTAATTACGCACATCGGAGACATCGGAGATAAATTATCTCTGGTGAGGAAAAGACTGAGATAACAGACCTGCTACTGTGAATAGGAACATTAGAGGCTACGAATTGTAACAGTGTAACGATGAACAGAGCAGGCCAACAGCTCCTCAGGATGAACCGATAAATAACAATAAAATCAGCAGTCATGAACTTGTGACTGATAATAAATATCTCACATTGCGACTGCATGCAGCCAGGTGTGAACTCAAAAGTTAGGCTCCATGAAACAAATAAAAATCATTCTGTCAGAACACTGAGAACAGAATGGGTCATGGAGAAAGTGGAAACCTCACGTAGATAAAAACAAATAAATGAACACGGCAATGACCAGGCAGCCGCCGTATAAATATCCTCCACTGTCATCCCTCCATGCAGAGCCATGGGGGATGAAAACCTTCTGGTGGAACGTGCTTTGAGATTTCCTGGAGGATCCAGCCCAGATGAACTTTAAGCTTCAGAAATAGCCTCACACAACCAGTGTGAGAGGCACTGGGTGGATAGAGGGTGTCCTGTAGAGCTGCCCATGTAATGCACGAACAGACGCTGAGAGCAGTGTAGTGTGGCCATGCGTGCCACGTAACACGAAAATGTGTGCACAGAGGAGGTGAGATGTTGCTTCCTCCTCAGAATTATGAGGAGGAGGATAAAACCCATCCAAGGTTATCACTCTCCATCTGAATGAGCTTGTGATGCTTTTAGGAGTAAAAGTACAGCTGAACTGTAACAAAATGACAAAACTGTAGCAAGAGTAAAACCCCATGTTTTCCTCTCTATCGGGAACTCTGGAAATTATGCTTTCATCAGGAGTTCCTGAACGATGGGGTTGAGCTGCGAACTGCAGCGTGTAACCCTTGCTGATCAGACGGTCCATCCATCTGTCCAGGGAACACACTCGCTGCCACTCTGAGTAACGCTTGGGGAGCGGGCACGCGTTTTGTGTTGTGTCATGTTTCTCATGGACGTCAACCAGGCTAAAATTCCTGCCACCGTCCCCAGCTCTGGAGATTCTCTGGGAGGGACCCAAGGGGGGCTCTGACAGAAAGGGCTGTATGTGTGCCTCTGTACTGAGCTCAAGCTGCGGGCTCACATTAGAGCTGAGGTGAGCCGGTGTGCACTGAGAGGAGGCATGAACGCTTTTTGAATGAGATGCCATTTCGGTGGAGGCTGCAGCTCTCATGGAGAAAACACGTTTACTCCCACTGCGTGGTGAGTGAACAGAAAAAGCAGAGAATAAAACAGGCTCTGGCTGAGAGCAAGAGATTTTACTGGACTCAGTCTGCTGAAAAACATCATTTTTAGCTGATGTGGCAGACGAGTGTTTTTTGCGATTTACCGAGCTGTGGTGCCTTTTAAAACGCAGTTTAGAGGTTACCGGTTCGTTCTGTGTGGGGACTGTGTGAAGAGAGGCAGCTGTGATATCATTCGATCTGATAGTTAGGCTGGAATCAGATGAAACTTCACTCTCTGAGTGATGTTTCAGTTTTATTGTATGTATTATGAAATTCTTTATCAAAGGTTCGTGAACGGTCGGCCCCGATCATTCATACGAGAGGAAATAAATCAGAGGAGACTGTTACTGCTAGAATAATAGTGTCATTTTATTAATCTGCCACAGAAAAACAGCCAAGCAAAAACATGTACACTCGTACACTCTTAACACACAAATTGATATGAAAATCCTCTCACCGTTGACACTTTGATCGGGAAGCCTTCGACCCGATGACAGGAATTCACACCGAACTGCTGGGCACCGCGCGCTGGCCCTCAGCAAGACTTCTGA
>NC_056507.1:44310186-44337646 GCF_014905685.2 Nematolebias whitei
TGTGTCGTTTGGGTCTCGTTACAAACTGTGTACCTTGAGTCCTAACAGAAATGCTCCAGCCAAACAAAACCCAGAACGAGACCATGAACGAACAAGCTTCATCCTCTTCTCAAGCTGAGCGAATTTACCAACTTGAAGAGATGTTAAAACAAGTCTTAGTTCAACAACAAAAGATTCAGTCTAACTTACAGGAGCTTGGAGGAATGTTTTTTTCTATTAATCAGAGGCTTGCACCCTCTCCACCTACAGCCCCAGCTGCTCCACCAGCAACGAGTTCCACCGACAACAGCCCCGTAACTACATCATCTAACGAACTGTTTGTCAAACCTTCAGAGCTTTTTTCTGGGGATCCTGATCAATGTGGCTTCCTCCTCCAATGCAAACTCGCTTTTAAGGGAGCTCCTCAGCGCTTCTCCACAGACATCGCTAAGATCACGTACTTTTCCAGTCAACTCAAAGGTAACGCTCTTCGGTGGGCAACTTCATTTCTAAACCAACACGACATGGATACTGTTTCTTTCGACACTCTTCTCACAGAGTTCCGCAGGATTTTCGATCGACCGCTGTAACAACCCAACGCAGAGAAGCGTTTGCTGGGATTACGTCAGGGCCGGCGACCTGCATCCGAGCATGCCCTTGAGTTCCGCATACTCGCCGCACAGACTGGCTGGAATGAAAGAGCGTTGCAAGGTACGTTTCTAAATTCCTTGTCAGAGTATATCAAAGACCAGATTGTGGCACGAGATGAGCCGCATAGTTTTGACGCATTAATAAATTTAGCAATATCCCTGGACGAACGCTTCCGGGAACGACAAAGAGAACGGGACTACAACTCCCAGAGGGCCGCCCCTTCCGGTCTTGCCGCATCATCAAAAGGTTTTCGCAACTACAAGCCGGTGTTAGAACTTCAAATCCCAGGGTTACATGAATCCTGTTCCCACGACTCGCCTAGCGCTGCCCGAACCAGAACCTATGCAGGTGGGACGTACACGTTTGACACCTGATGAAAAACAAAGACGTCGGGAGTCAAAATTGTGTTTTTATTGTGGAAAGGATGGACATTATGTAGCATCTTGCCCATTTCAGGGAAACGAAGATGCCTGCCGGTAAAGAGGGAAATCCTGGTGGTCACTTCCTCCTTCACTCCCCTTCATAGACTTACACTTCCCACAGTCATCCAAGTCGACCAAAACCGTTTCCCTGTTGTAGTTTTGGTTGATTCAGGTGCTGAGCAAAATTTAATCAGTCAAGATTTGGTCCAAGAATTATCACTTCCTGTTCAAGAAATTTAACCCGTTTCCATAGCAGAAGTCACTGGAGAGACCCTGGCTCAGATCCGCTTTAAAACAGCTAATCTGCACTAATAACTTCTGGTAACATGAATACATTGATTTTTTTTTTTTATATTCGACTCACCCAACACCCAGTGTATTTTAGGATACCCATGGTTGCAACATCATAACCCCCATATTAATTGGGAACTCGGGAGGGTGGAGAAATGGAGCGATAGGTGTTTTAAGTACTGCCTTCGTTCTGGTATTTCCAACCACTCCAGACCTGACTCGCCCACAGAAGAGATCGACTTGTCATCCATCCCCCCCCCCCCCCGAGTATCAAGACCTGGCCCAAGTATTCAGTAAACAGAAAGCTTTATCTCTGCCTCGTTTATCTCTGCCTCCCCATCGGCCATATGATTGTTCCATTGACCTTCTTCCTGGGGCCCCGCTACCGGCCAGTCGCCTCTACAACCTCTCAGGCCCCGAGAGAGATTCTATGAAGACCTACACTGAGGAATCCCTCAACTCTGGGATTATTCGCCCGTCCTCCTCTCCTTTGGGGGCGGGGTTCTTCTTCGTAACCAAGAAAGACAAGACCCTTCGCCCATGTATCGATTACCGAGGATTTAACAACATTACCATAAAAAATAAATAACCCCTTCCGTTATTTGACTCTATTCACGAACACTTACAATCTGCCACTATCTTCACTAAATTGGATTTAAGAAACGCTTACCACTTGGTCCGTATAAAACATGGAAATGAATGGAAAACGGCTTTTTGCACACCCATTGAACATTTTGAGTACCTTGTCATACCCTTCGGCCTGACCAATGCTCCTGCTGTCTTCTAAGCATTAGTTAACGACGTCTTAAGAGATTTTATCGGCGATTTTGTATTCGTATATCTGGATGACATCCTCATCTACTCTAAAGATAAGACCAAACACATTACACAAGTTAGGACTGTGCTTCAGAGACTGTACGAAAATCAATTATTCGTAAAAAGTGAAAAATGTGAATTCCATATGTCGTCTGTCTCCTTTTTGGGATTTATTTTTGGGGAAGGACATTACAGAACGGACCCTGAGAAGACCAAGGCAGTGGTGGAGTGGCCGGTTCTTGAGACCAGGAACAGTTACAGCGTTTCCTGTGATTTGCAAACTTTTACTGGCGCTTTATAAAGGACTACAGCCGCATCGCCACACCATAGTCACAGCTTACCTCAATCAATATGTAGTATGTCAGGGACAGATTTGCTGTAGACACACTACTAATTAATTATTTACAATGGCTTCTTTCTTTTTCGAGTTAAATTAATGCCATGTGACGAGATAATTGTGATGGATTGTTTAATCAGTGACATGAGACGTTATTTTCCTTTGACCCATCAGAATAAATGTGGTCATTTATTTAACAGAATCAAAATTTAACATCAAAACATTGTACACTTGATTTGCTGATCTGGTTCTGATTAATAAAAACTTGGCACGCTTTACTAACAAGACAACAGAACATTTCTGAAGGCATCTAGATTGATTTACTGGCAAAATAGAAAGGTTTAAAGGAAGGAATGGAGAAGTTTAAAGGGAGATGGATGAAGGAAGGTGTATGTTTGTTGACCAGAATTAGCATGCTTCTTTCAACACCAGCTCAAACCTCCGGTACACTTCAGAACGTGCAGAGACTTTGTTACCTTAGACGGGGGATACCTCCACTCCGGAACTGAAGTCCATTAGTACGATCCTTTTACAGCGTCTCCGGTCAGGGTGGCTGGGCATCGTCAGGAGTCGTGTGGTTTACTCCGTTAAACAGACAAGCTTCCTTCGAAGTTGTAGGGCGTTACGCCCGGGTGAGTTCACAGCAAGGCGCTGTGTCTCCGCTGAGATGGACGGACCCTCGTCTCACGGTCAAATCCATCAGCTATTGATTAAATCTGAAAGTTCCTAAGGAACTCTCAGGAAGACTCCATAGTCAGAGACTGAGTTCGACTGAGAACTCAGATCAAAGACTGAAGAGTCAAGAAGACTGCGCTTCTTCCAAGACTGAATAGTTCCAGGAAGTGTTGACTTTTTAAAGAGTCCTCACTTCCGGTCACTTAGTACTTCCTGATTGGTTGAAACAACCAACAGGGGGTGGTTCTAGTGATGTCAGAGGGTTATTAAAAGTCAAGAGAGGGTGCAAGAATGTTTAGGAACGTTTAGTACAGACAGAGAAATGTTATGGCGAAGTGAGACAAACGCAGATGCCAGTTGTTTCTTTTTATCGTCTGCTAGGTTTAAAACAATACAGTTCGTTCTAATAACTTGTTTTCTGACTGTCTCTGAATTTCGACTGACATCACTGACTTCGCATTCAGACAGAAGATCAAAATGCATAATTACTTTGTAAATAGACATTTAACTTGATTTCTAATTTAAATGAGGTTTAAAAATCATTATTACTGTTGCACGGTTGATTTAAATGAGTGGTTCACTTCAACATTTAGAAATGGTATGAACTAACACACTTTGATTATCAAGATATTCTAAAATAGTAATGATAATAAAAAAGAAGAGTGTTCTTTCAATTGATTAATTCAGGATACAATTAGACAGTCTCTTGATGAGCTAATTTGTATTTCTGGATTCCAATCAATGAAATAACAGTTCATGTCCCATGAAGGTCTTCAGAGACAGGTTTTGGTCAGAGGCCTGGTTCACTACAGTCCCCCCTTTGGAAATCATCGCCTATCCATGGGGATGAATTCTAACATGAACTTACGCCTCCGAATGTCCTTGATCTTGATGTAATCCAACAAGAGGAAAACAAAAGTCAAAGAAAGTAATCCCACAACGATTTAGGTAATTCTGTAATGTTGTTGGTAATTCCATTATGTTTGTTGGTAATTCCATTGTAGCAATGCTTTAACCCCTTGGAAACAAAGTCTGTAATCCATTGGAAAAAGTCATATAATCCACAACGATTGGAGGTGTTGATTGATCAGCATGCAGAGGGGTTCCCTCGATTGAACTGCAGAGGCGACCACTGGATGGAGATTGGAGACCCACGTTGGAGTTGTAGGTCCCTTCAGCGAAGGTTGCTGCTGGTGGTTCCCAGTGGGTGCTATTCTGGTTCTATGTGTTATGCATTTATGTGGTTTTAGTTGGGCTTATGAGTGGGATTTTACATAAGACCTTAACCTATATGCACCTGGTGTGTAAGCTATCATGGTTTAGATCAGCAACAGGTACCAGTTAAAGGGTGGGTCATGCTGAAAAATTATATATAGGGATTTATACCTATAGAAGGGCATTCCAAACTATTTTTCCATTCCTAACTTGGTTTAAGTTAGATTTACAAGGCAAAATATAGTTTGGTTCAATTGTCTGTTGTCCCTTTAGAAGAACGACTTGAGGTTTGATTTTTTGGTTTTCCCCCTAAATGTTTTGGAGTCTATGGCGAGACTCAACCGAAGGATTAGCTACCCCCCCCCCCCCTCCAAAAAAAATAGGATTGTTCGAGTAGGTTCGGCTTGAGCGTCGTGAGACCAATGTAGGTTATGGTACTTAAGGTAGCATTAATCTACACTGACTCCTCAAAGATTGAAGTTTAACAAATTAACTGCATGTTGGCATAGTTAAAGTCCTCTTAGTCTCTAACTAAAGTACACACAAAATTAATTCTTGCTGGGGGTGTTCAGAAACGATACCAAAAACCAATTAAATGATGTCTCAACATCGACAAAAGTAGTGATTAAGCAACCAGAAAAACAACGTACTTCGACAAAAGTAGTGATTAAGCAACTAGAAAACGACGTTTCAGTACGTCACTCACTCTAATTGTCAGATTCGATCACGTTATCGCGTCTGAGTTGTTATCTTAACACTTAATTAAGCTTAAACTTATTTAGTTTCTGCTTGGACGACCTTTTTTCCCACTAGGTCTGAGTTTGTGAGATCTTTGTCTCTTGTGGAGTTATTGAACGCCTTGTGTAGTTTGACCTGGTTTCGATGTACCATTTAACAACTGGCTCTTTTTGGCCGTTGCTGATTTTGATCTGATAGACAACTGGAGACAGTTTGTCTGTTATCAGGTGCGGTCCGGTCCACCTGGGCATCAGTTTGTGGGCGAGAGTTCCGGTCACGGACTCTCTTTTCCCAGTTGTGGGGGCGAACGTGTAGTACCAGACCCTATCTCCCACTTGGAGTTCCTCGTGAGAGGCCTTTTGGTCATAGTACGCCTTTCGTCCTTCAGCTGATTTTTCCAGGTTTTTCTGGGCAAACGCAAAGGTGTTTTAAAGGTGTTCCTCCAAATCATTCATGTATTGTTGTGTGGTGTAGGCTGTTGCCATGGCGGCATCGCCTGGTTGGTACAATAGGTGTAGGGGGAGAGTCATTTGTCGACCCATCATCATCTCGAAGGGAGAGATGCCAGTTGATGTGTGTGCAGTGGCCCTTATGGCCATGAGGACCAGAGGGAGTTTCACGTCCCAGTCCTTGTGGTTTGCGGCTACGTATTTCTTCAAAATACTTACCTCAGTTCTGTTTGCTCTCTCCACTTGGCCTGAGGCTTGTGGGTGGTAGCCAACATGGAAGTTGACTTTGATGCCTAGCATCTTCCACAGTTCTTTCATTACTTCAGCTGTGAAGTGTGTACCTTGGTCTGAGTTCACCTTGAGGGGAAGTCCAAACCTTGAAAATACATGATTCATTAATAACATAGCAGTTGTTTGTGCTGTGTTGTTAGGAGCTGGTAGGCATTCTACCCATTTGGTAAATGCGCAAGTTACCATGAGAAAAAATTTATTTCCTCTAGTGCTCTTAGTACGTGGTCCAACCCAGTCGATCTGGAGGTCAGACCATGGGAATGCAATGCCTCTACTTTGCAGTGGTGCTCTGTGGAGTGGTCTGGATTTCTAAAACTGGCCACAGACCAGGCACCCTTTTATGCAGTTCTTGACATCCTTTTTCATTCCAGGCCAATAAGCAACTTGTTTTAATGCTTTCAGTGTGGCGTTGTCTCCCTTGTGTCCTGCGGACGGAAGGTCATGCGCGTGAACTAACATCACCTCCCTGTGGTCATGGGGGACCACGAACACGGGTGAGGATGTCGGTCCATGAGCAAAAGTTAGGACGCCCTTGAGTAGTTCTAGCTGTTTTTGCAGCTGAAAGAGGACTTTAAGGTCTGGATTGGAATCCAGGTCGGCTTCGGACGGAGTGTTTTTCTGTGGGTCAGTCAAGTACAGCATAATCGAGTTTATCGCAGGATCCAACTTCTGAAGTTGGATAATGTCTGGGTCAGTCAGCACGGGTTGTACAGAGACTGTGTTGTCAGCAGGCTTGGCTGCAGCCTGTGCTCGTGTGACTGCCATTACCTCGGCTGTAGGTTGTACTGACAGAGTTGCGAGCAGCCAAGAGGGGTCAAAGGACCACAGAGTGCCGACCATGGCTCCGTCCTTGGCTAGGAAGTCTGCAAGGTCATTATACCGCTTGTCATCGCCTAGGGCTCTTGAATGTCCTGGAACCTTTTTCCAGTAGACCTGTAGGTCATGTGATGTCACCAAGAGATCACATGCCATGAAAAGCTCTTTGTGTTTGACCACTTTCCTGTTGCTTGTGAGAAAGCCGTTCTGTTTCCACAGAGCGAGATGACACAAGAAACTAAGTCAAGCGTAATTAGAGCCTGTGCAGATGACTAGCGTTTGGATGGAGCGTTCTACTGCCATCTGGAGAGCTATTAGGATTCCTGCTATCTCAGCATACTGAGAAGTCCGAGAGCCTAATTTATAGCTAAAAGTGACCTCTTGTTGGTCTTGGAGGAGAATCCCCCCAACACCTGATTTGCAGGTTTGTTCGTGGTGGAATGAGCATCCATCCACGTACAGTGTTGTCATATCTTTGCAGATATTGTCATCAAAGTAGTGGTGATTCGGGTCCTCAGTTACTGAGGGTTTTTCCGCAGCTGGCGGATGGATGGCTGGTACATCTTGTGTACATTTCTGGCAGAGTGCCAGGTCGGTGCCCAAATGTGACTTCTTGCTTTGTCTGTAGCCGATGTCTAGGTCAAAATTTTGAAGCGCCATGAGCCACGTTGCTACCCGTGAGTTTGTCACCACGCCATCTCTGATGCGTTGGCTATTCAGGAAAGTTACTGGCTGGTGTGTTTCAACAATGATTTTTTGTCCACTGATGTAACTGGAGAAGTGTTTAACTGCCCACACAGTGGTCAGTAGAGCTTTCTCACAGTCTGAGAACTTTAATTCGGGGCCTGCCATTGTCTTACTGGCATAGGCCACCACACGCTTGTCTTTGTCATGCATCTGATACAGACCTGCACTCATGCAGTGAGCTGAGAAGCCCACTTCCAAGTGAAACTCTTTGTTGTAGTCTGGATAGACTAGACATGGGGCTGACTTGAGTCTGTCCCTGACAGCGTTCATTGCCTGCTGTTGGTTATCAGTCCAGACAAATGGGACGTCTTTCTTTAAGAGTTCAGTCAGTGGTTTTGCAAGGTCTGCATAGTTCTCTATGAATTGGCGTGAGTAGTTACACACGCCCAGAAAACTTTGTAGTTCTCTGAGATTGGTGGGGACTTTGAGATTGTCTAGGCCTTGGGTGCAAGTCAATTGTGGTTGTACTCCGTCTGGACCTACTAGTAGGCCAACGTAGTCCACCTTGGTCCTGCACCACTGGCATTTTGACAGTGAGATTTTAGCACCAGCAATAGTCAGTTGATTCAGAACGTGGTCGATCTCAGCCAAGTGTAAGTCCAGTGTTGGCTGCCTCAAAAGGACATCGTCCACGTAGATCAGTGTCCCATGTTCGTGGGCATCTGGACATGCTTTGCTCAAAAATATGTTGAACTCAGCTGGTGAGTTAGCGTAACCAAAGGGACACCTGGTGAAGGTGTATTGTCGGCTACCAAAAGTGAAAGCTAGTTTGTGTTGGTCCTCGGCGCGCACAGGAATGGTCCACAAACCAGAGGCGACGTTGTAGTGAACTTGACCTGATGTCAAATCTGACCAGATGGACAGAAACTGTTATTTCATTGATCTGCATCCAGAAATACAGTTTGACCCATCCGGAGACTTTCTTTCTTGAATTAATCAAGTAGAAATGACAATTCTCTATGATCATTACTATTTTACAAATGTTTTAATAATCAAATTGTGTTAGTTCAAACAATGTTTACAGGTTGAAGAGAACTACTCATTTTTATTTACATAAACAGTAAGTAATGACTTTTATTCCTCATTCAAAGAAGAAATCAGGGTAATATGCATTTCTTGATTTTTCTGTCTTCAATGAGCAAGTTTGTAAGTGTGTGTTAAAGTTCAGGTTTCGGTCAACTAAAAAGTTTACTGAAAAGAAATGTCATGTTTAACTTTTACAGAAGATACAGGAGAGTTTGACTCCACGAAGTCTGGTTTTCTCCAATAATCTTTCTGTCTGTTTTAAACAATCTTAATCTCTATCCTTGAATTTTCATAACACCTTACATCACAAACCACACCTCTGTTCTGGTCCATCCACCAATTAGAAAGCTCTCAAATGAACCGGAAGTCGACCCATTTAAATGTGGCAACTTCCCAGTTCAACGCGCTCGGATGCAGCTCATGGAGAAGTGAGATGAAAAAGTTCTCTGATAGAGAAGCTTCAGAGTTCTCTCAGGGATGAGATGTGACGAGTAGAGTTCTGAAGGAGTTCAGAATTCTTGCAATCCAGGATGCAGAGACGATTTTGGGAATTATAACTTCTGTTTGGATAACCTCACACGACTCCTAAAAGTATTTTAGCTGTTCTCAACGGAGACGCTGAAAGAGTCAAAAGAAGGACTTCACGCCGACCTGATCTATCATCAACCAGGTAAAAGTTCTACTTCGACCAAGCGTACCGTGGCCAAGCTGAGATCTGAAGGAGCGTGCACGTTTCTGGTCAAACAGATAAATTCCCTCACACATCTCTCTGTAAGATAAATCTCCATTTTCCATCTTAAACTCTCCTTTCTCCTAAAATCATTACAGATATTTTAGAAATGTCTGAAGCAAAGTTCTCAATCACCGCCGTGTGATTGATGTCTGCTGTTCTGCTGAAAAGTGAGGACAATCACCGATTGTTCCCACTTCCTGTGAAACTAGCCATGTTATTGTTTTCATATTTTGCCAAATTAATGTAAATGTTTGATGTTAAACTTTGATTCTATAAATAAATGACCGCATTCATTTTGATGGGTCAAAGATAAATAACGTCTCTCGTTTCGTTGGTGGCCCGTTACGTGTTCATAAATGACTGTGTATTCGTGTAAAGATTGATTTTACATGTTGGCATGAAAAATAACAGTTTGTCAGCTGTGCTGAAACGCCTCTGAAGCTGTGCCGCTTGGAGCTTGGCTCTGCATGTTTACGCTGTGTTACGCTGGCGATGTTATGAAAGTTGAAATAGTGTCATTGAGTCTTTATGAAAGCTGAAATTGTACGCCTGTTATGGTAACTAAAAGCTGGGTTTGGGTGGAAACGCTTCATTCTGTTTAAAGACGGTCCAGACGCGGTTCTGGTACCGGCTCGGTTCTGAAAAGGTTCGGACGAGTTGTTTAAATAGCTAGAAAGACGTTTTTGAGACCGGAGTAGCAGACTCCGTGCAACTCAGAATTGATTCGTTACAGTTTTTAACAGAAAAAGTGCATTTTGACAGTTTAAAAGACGAAAAGTTGACAAACTTATTTCAGGCTAATCTAACATGCTAGTTGGAAAAAACGCTTCGTGATTGGTTGGATTTGCTGTTGTGGAGCGCTCTGATTTGCTGAGAAAGTGAATGATGTGCCTACGTCATTTCCTCTCACCCCCGTGCCGCTCTGTCATTGGTGATTTCAGTCACGTGACCCGGAAATGAAACTCGTTTTCATAGGGAAATAAAATCTGCTTTTTAAAGTTCAAAAACGCTTCAAAAGCTGTATTCTGATGCGTTGTGTTAGTCTTCAAAGTCTAATTGCTAAAATTTTGCCACGTTTGTGTAAAAAATCCGTTCAGAAATGTTGGTTTTAACCGAGTCTAGCCGATGCTAATTTTAAGCTAACAGCTAACGACCGGACGCCACAGGAAGTTATAGCTCCCCTACTGGATAACACTAACAGTGTCTGAGTTAAAATTAATAAGGTTGTACTGCCATCTTCTGGAGAAGACGTGAGATCACAGGTTTTCACTTCGCTTTTTAGGTTATTTTAGTGAAATTAAACGTATTTTCTTTTTAAAGGCATTTTTGAGTTAATAAACGTTCCTCAAAGCTGAATAATCACTGTTATCTTGCATTTTAAAAGTTATAAAGGTATTTATGCAAAGAGCATTTACCAAAAACTTTATTCACTGGTAATCCCTTATAAAAGTTACACAATAAAAGTTAGAAACTTTAAAAAAAAAAAGAGAAACAGTTACAAATATTCACAGAGTTGAAAAAAGTTTACTCATTTGCTAAAAGATAACGCACGTTTAATTGATAAATCACTAAATAAGAGTAAATATTTCAGGATAGAGAGACTTTTCTGATTTTATTTTACCACCTAATCAACCATTCTCCTATTTAATTTCTAAATAGCAGATAATGGCGGAAGAAGAAGGAAACTCTGACCCCTTGCAATCCAGAGATGTCGTCCAAGCGGCTTTACATATTTTAACAAATTCAGTTATTGGTAAACAATTAGGGCAATTACAAGACCTTGATGAAAATCAAAGATTTGCAGAACTGACAATTTTGGCAGAAGGAGCTAAAGTGTCAGAGGACACAAAATCGAGCCGTGAACGGTTAGCAAAAATTTCTCTGCTCCTCAAAGCGGAATTGGACCATCAGGTTGCTCAAAATGTCATGCTATCCAGAGGATATGAATCTAAAAAGGAAAAATGTGATAATTTGATGAGTGCGTCTGCATTGGAGAAAAAAGGATTTCAGATTGAGAGGGACCTCTCAAAGAAAGAGCTGTCAGCACAGGCTCAAAAATATGAGGGGATGATTAGGGATAGAGACTGTGCGTACCAAACCGTGTGTTCAGACAACGATGTGCTACAACAACAGTTGCAGATCGCAAAAAAGGAGAAGGAGGCATTGCTCCAACGTTGTCAGAGTTTGCAAGGAGAATGTCGGACAGCGCAGGAGCGTCTGACAGCTTGTGAGGAGAATCTAGCTACAGCTACAAACCAGATTTCTGAAATGGGGCGAGCTGGTCTGAGACTCAGAGACGAACAGTATCAGGGCCCGGGTCAGCCACAACCACCCCAGATAGACCTGCACCGATATGCACCTCTTCCTCCTGACACCATGCCGTCACCCCCACCCCCATCTCGGGTGGTAGGGATAGACCTGCACCGATATGCACCTCTTCCTCCTGACACCATGCAGTCACCCCCACCCCCATCTCGGGTGGTAGGGACAGACCTGCACCGATATGCACCTCTTCCTCCTGACACCGTGCAGTCACCCCCACCCCCATCTCGGGTGGTAGGAACAGACCTGCACCGATATGCACCTCCTCCTCCTAACACCATGCGATCACCCCCATCTTGGGTGGTAGGGGCAGTCCTTGACCAATCTGCACCAACCACACAAGTGAGACCGTTGATACTGTCTCCTTCAATGGATGATTTGCAGAAAATCTCAAAATATGTACAACGTTTTGTACCTGGACCGATGGGGTCATCTGGAACAAAAGCGTATCTCAGAGATCTAGAGTTCAGATTGAGATCTTATCCTAATGCTACGGTTGAGGATAAGATCAGTCTGATACGGCTCACTTCGGACAGAGAGGTGTTCACCTTCATCGAGCGTCTACCAGATGCAACGAGAAGGAATTACAACCTTCTGTGTGAAGCTTTGATCAGAGAATACGACTCCTGCACGGGACCTGCTGGTTTCCCAGCTGCAGACAAGGTCACGCAGGGTAAAACTGAACATCCAAAAGTTTATTACAAAAGAATCTTCCAAGCTTATTTTGGTAACAGAAATGAAACCGGAATGGAAGAAGATGAAGGTTTTAAGTTTGTTTTCAGCAAAAATCTCCACACTGATTTTAGACAATCAGTACAAATTATGGCAAATTTCAGAGAAAAATCCATCAGTGAGATTAAGCAGTGTGCTGTGAATGTGTTTGAAGCATGTTCTCATGCTAAGACGCCCATAGAAGTGTTTCCTAGTGTAAAGGTTAAACCCCTCCCTCTTGAACTGGAAGGACGACGTGCTTCACCGCCTCCTCCTAAGAAAGAGAGAAAACAGTCTGTTCAAAATAACAAACCGCGTCCTGAAGGTGCACGCTGGGACAAAAAAGCTCCTCTCTCAGAGGATGACAGTGATTATCGAAAAAGGGGTGAGCGTAGGACGCAACGATATGGGAAACCATATCATCAGGGGCAGTACGTAAAGGAACCCCCGAAAGACGTACCTGACCGTCCCCCACCTCGGACGAAACGAACCGAGGCGAAAAAATCACAAAAGTTCCAGAAACAAGGCCCTACACCTCTGAGCTCGGAAGAGACAGAGAAAATACGCAGGTTGTTAGAAACTTTGAAACACACTGACACGGGAACCCATCCAGGAGCACTATGCAGTAATGTAATTCCTATTACATCTGAGGGCGCGAATGACAACATAACAGATGTCGGTGGAACACACAAAGACATTGCTGTTGTTGCCTCAAACAACCCCTCATCAGAAGAAGGGGGGGTAAACACACACACAAACGATGACGAGTCATCGCAGGCTGAACACTCAGAAACAGCTTCTGCTGTGCTGACGGTTCAGACAAACCAAGATTACACAGATAAGGCTGAACGCGTGAAGAAGCGTCAGAAAAAAACCAAAAGGTTTCTGTGTAACTTTATCAGAAGGGGGGTCGCCAAAAAGGCGTACCTGTCAGTAACACTCGAAGGTGTCCTCACACACGAAGCACTCTTGGACGGTGGGGCAGACATAACAATTATGTCAGCTAAACTGTTCGAGGAGCTGAGGACGGCCGCTGCCAGTGTTAACAGGATAATACCTCTCTCTGAATGTGCTATAGAAATGCAGGGTCTCTCAGAGACGAAAACAACCCTGACAACTATAGCAATGGTTCACATGCAGATTGGCAATATGACACTGTACCACCCAGTACACGTGTCTCGTGTTGACTCATTCCCATTTTTGGTTGGCCAGGATTTTATAAATCGCTTTGACGCGATTATAGATTATGGTGATCAAACAATGTGGACAAAAGTGAGAAAACCACTGCCAATAGATACGCCTCCGGAGTGTGACACAGACTGCCCAACAGCAGGTACCGCGGAAGGCGCACAGGACTCCTCAGCCGAGGACACGAGCCCGGTGAGTACTCCTCTGACACCATGTGAAACCAAAGAGACCCACCAAGTGGTCCAAACTCTGACTCAACAAGACAGCCTCCTCTGTGAGCTGCAGCAGTCAGAGTCCACCAAACACTACCTACCACTGGTAGTTAAGGGTGTAGAGATCCAAGGGTCCCACACCAACGATGCTGTTCTGTCTCTGTGGACAGATAAATCAGCAATTAACCGAGCTTTCTATGAAACCTTGGTTCACAAACACGTTGGTCTAGAACTAATTAAAAAAGCTTTCCGCTTTCCATTAGTTCCCAATAGTTCACAGGTAATGACCGCAGAAGGAGTCATTAACCTAAAACTGAACTGGAACCAACGAGAACTGGTTCACCCGTTTCTCGTTATCCAAAACTTACCACATGCGTCCTACATAGGCTCTGACATTTTGGTAGGGTTAGGTGTCCACGTGGACACCATCAACAAGGTGCTATGGTCCCTAAAACCAGCCACAAAGGATCCTCCTGTGCTAGACACAGCGAGCCTTAAGGCTGGGCAGACCATTCCAGAGGCCTGCCAAGTTGCTAGCAACCAAACCACCACAGTACCACCTCAGGTGATTAACCTAATGGTGCGAATCCACATCATAGCTGGACAAGCTATTAGCCATAAACAGGCATATTTTCAACCCTCTCCTGCATTTTTCAACTTGGGACTGTCCGTGGAAGCCACGAACCAGGTGAGTCTTGATTCCAGGACCACATCTATTGCTGTGTGTAACACTGGCATGGATGAGGTGCTGATCCCAAAAAACACTATGCTAGGATGGTTGATTTCAACTGACTTTCATGATTTTGAACTAGGCATTCCATTTCTGGGAGGACTCCCAGACAATCTGGTACCGAGTCAAGAAGCTGGGCCAGTATGGTTCACAAAACCAACACAGGCCATAGCCCTTTTCTCAACCGATGACGTCGACCAAGGACCTCAAACCTATGGTGTCTTACCCATAGAAAGGTCCGACGACTCAGAAAGGGATCCATTGGAGCTCCCCAAGGAGCAAGAACCCTTATCAGTCTCATCACAGATTGATCAGGTGGTCGCCCAAGCCGACGCTCTGACATCTGATGAAGAAAGAGACAAACTACGCCAAGTTCTTTTAAAATATGAAAAGTCATTTTCAACTGACTCAACAGATTGTGGGTTGACCTCACTCCACGCAGTGAGAATCCCAACCCCACCCAACGCACCGCCAACATTTGTCAGACAATACAAGATCCCTCTGGCAGCACACCAGCCTGTCCAGGAGATCATTGATGACCTTTTGGTCAAAGGTATAATCAGACAATGTAATAGCACCTACTCTGCGCCTTTATGGCCAGTTTTAAAACCGAATGGTAAGTGGAGACTTACCATAGACTACAGAAAGCTAAATAAACAAGTACCCTTATCCAGGTGGCCAATGACTCAGCTCCATCAGGAACTGCCAAAGGTCACCGATGGTAAGTACTTCTCAACCCTCGACGTCGCCTCTGGTTTTTGGACCATCCCTGTGCGCGCCGAGGATCAACACAAACTAGCTTTCACTTTTGGCAGCCGACAATACACCTTTACCAGGTGTCCCTTTGGCTACGCTAACTCACCTGCAGAGTTCAACATCTTTTTGAACAAAGCATGTCCAGACGCCCACGAGCGTGGGACACTGATCTACGTGGACGACATCCTCTTGAGGCAGCCAACACTGGATTCTCATTTGGCTGAGATCGACCACGTCCTAAATCAGCTAACAACTGCTGGTGCTAAAATCTCACTGTCAAAGTGCCAGTGGTGCAGAACCAAAGTGGACTACGTTGGCCTCCTAGTAGGTCCAGACGGAGTACAACCACAATTGACTCGCACCCAAGGCCTAGACAACCTCAAAGTCCCAACCAATCTCAAAGAACTACAGAGTTTCTTGGGAGTGTGTAACTACTCTCGCCAGTTCATAGAGCATTATGCGGATCTCGCAAAACCACTAACTGAACTCTTAAAGAAAGACGTTCCTTTTGTCTGGACTGATACACAACAGCAGGCAATGAACGCTCTCAAAGACAGGCTCAAGCTAGCCCCATGTCTAGTCTACCCAGACTACAACAAAGAGTTCTACTTGGAAGTGGGCTTCTCAACTCACTGCATGAGTGCAGGTCTGTACCAAATACACGACAAAGACAGGCGTGTTGTGGCCTACGCCAGCAAAACAATGGCAGGCCCTGAATTACGGTATTCAGACTGTGAGAAGGCTCTATTGACCACTGTGTGGGCAGTGAAACATTTCTCCTGCTATATTGGTGGACAGAGGATTATTGTTGAGACACAACACCAGCCAGTAACGTTTCTGAACAGCCAACGCATCAGAGATGGTGTGGTGACAAACTCACGCGTTGCAACATGGCTTATGGCACTTCAAAGTTTTAACCTAGACATCCGCTACGGTCAAAATAAGAAGTCGCACTTGGGCACTGATTTGGCAATCTGCCAAGAATGTACACAGGATGTACCAGCCACCCAACAGCCGGTTGTGAGCAAACCCTCAGCTGCTGAGGACCCAAATCACCACTTCTTTGATAGCAATATCTGCAAAGATATGGCAACAATGTACGTGGATGGATGCTCATTCCACCACGAGACAATCTGCAAAGCAGGTGTTGGAGGAGTTCTCCTCCAAGACCTAGAACAGGTCACATTTGGCTATAAATTGGGCTCTCAGTCTTCTCAGTACGCTGAGATAGCTGCAATCCTAATAGGCCTACAGATGGCAGTGGAACGCTCCATCCAGACGCTAGTCATCTGCACTGACTCTAACTATGCTCGACTCAGTTTCTTGTGTCATCTCGCTCTGTGGAAACAGAACGGTTTTCTCACAAGCAACAAAAAGGTGGTAAAACACAAAGAGCTTTTCATGACATGTGATCACTTAGTGACATCACATGATCTACAGATATTCTGGAAGAAAGTTCCAGGACACTCCAGAGTCCCAGGCGATGACAAGCACTACAATGACCTTGCAGACTCCCTAGCCAAAGAAGGAGCCGTTGACGGACCCACGTGGTCCTTTGACCCCTCCTGGCTACTCAACACTCAGTCGTCACAAGCTACAACTGAGGTAATGGCAGTCACACGCGCACAAGCTGCAGCTAAACCTGCTGATAACACAGTTTCTGTACGCCCAATGCTGACTGACCCAGACATCATCCAACTTCAGAAGTTGGATCCTGCAATTAACTCGATGATGCTGTATCTGACTGACCCAGACAAATACACTCCATCGAAAGGCGAGCTGGATTCCAATCCAGACCTCAAAGTCCTCTTCCAGCTGCGCAAACAGCTAAAACTACTTAAGGGCATCCTAACTTTTGCTCATGGACGGACGTCCTCACCTGTGTTCGTGGTCCCCCATGACCACAAGGGGGTGATGTTAGTCCATGCACATGACCTTCCGTCCGCAGGACATAAGGGTGACAATGCCACGCTGAAAGCATTAAAGCAGATTGCTTATTGGCCTGGAATGAAAAAGGATGTCAAAGACAACATAAAAGGGTGCCTGATCTGTGGCCAGTTTCAACCATCAAGACCACTTCACAGAGCACCACTGCATAGTAGAGGCATTGCATTTCCATGGTCGGACCTCCAGATTGACTGGGTCGGACCACTCACTAAGACCTCTAGAGGAAATAAATATTTTCTCACGGTAACCTGCGCGTTTACCAAATGGGTAGAATGTCTACCAGCCCCTAATGACACAGCACAAACCACTGCTATGTTATTAATGAATCATGTATTTTCAAGGTTTGGACTTCCCCTTAGGGTGAACTCAGACCAAGGTACACACTTCACAGGTGAAGTAATGAAGGAACTGTGGAAGACGCTAGGCGTCAAAGCCAACTTCCATATTGGCTACCACCCACAGGCTTCAGGCCAGGTTGAGAGAGCAAACAGGACTGTGGTGAGTATTTTGAAAAAATACGTAGCCGCAAACCACAAGGACTGGGACGTGAAACTCCCTCTGGTCCTCATGGCCATAAGGGCCACTCCACACACGTCAACTGGCATCTCTCCTTTCGAGATGATGACGGGTCGACAAATGACTCTCCCTCTGCACCTGTTGTACCAACCAGGCGATGCTGCCATGGCAACAGCCTACACCACACAACAATACATGAAAGACTTGGAAAGACACCTTAAAAACACTTTTGCTTTCGCACAGAAAAACCTGGAAAAATCAGCTGAAGGACGCAAAGCGTACTACGACCAAAAGGCCTCTCACGAGGAACTCCAAGTGGGAGACAGGGTCTGGTACTACACGTTTGCCCCCAAAACTGGGAGAAGAGAGTCCGGGACCGGAACTCTCACCCGTAAGCTGATGCCTAGATGGACTGGACCCCATCTGATAATCGACAAAGTGTCTCCAGTTGTCTACCAGATAAAAATCAGTAAAGGCCAAAAAGAGCCAACTGTTAAATTCAATGCACGACATGTACACAGTCAGAAAAATGAAGAACCCGTAAAATGTATGAATATATCCTACATATGTCATACTACAACGTCAAGGGTGAAAAAGTACTTACCATTGGTGACCTTGGGCAGTTCCTGTTGGATCTGGGTCATTGGCCACCTAGATAAAGGAACTTGTTTGTTTAGCTTTCTGTAGTCTATGGTTAGTCTCCACTTACCATTTGGTTTCAAAACTGGCCATAAAGGTGCAGAGTAGGTGCTATTACAATGTCTGATTATGCCTTTATCTAAAAGGCCATCAATGATTTCCTTTACAGGTTGATGTGCTGCCAGGGGAATCTTGTATTGTCTGACAAATGTAGGCGGTGAATCTGGCGGAATTGGTATGCTCACTGTGTGAAGCGAGGTCAACCCACAATCCATTGAGTCAGTCGAGAATGACCTCTCATATTTCATGAGAACTTGGCGGAGTTTGTCCCTTTCTTCATCAGTCGTCAGGGCGTCGGCTTGGGCGACCACCTGTTCAATCTGTGAAGCGATTGATAAGGGTTCTTGATGTTTGGGGAGCTCCAGTGAGTCCCCTTCTGTGTCGTCAGACCTGTCTATAGGTAAGACACTATAGGTTTGAGGTCCTAAATCGACATCATTGGTTGAGAAGAGAGCTATGGCGTGTGTTGGTTTCGTGAACCAAACTGGACCAGTATCTTGACTCGATACCAGGTTGTCTGGGAGTCCTCCCAGAAATGGAATGCCAAGTTCAAAATCATGAAAATCTGTGGAGATCAACCATCCAAGCCTTGTGTTTCTCGGGATCAGTACCTCCTCTGTGCCTGTGTTGTACACAGCAACAGATATGGTTCTGGAGTCGAGGCTCACTTGGCTTGTGGCCTCAATGGACAGTCCTAGTTTGAAAAACGTAGGAGATGGTTGAAAGTATGCCTGTTTAAGCCTAATAGCTTGTCCCGCCACAATGTGGACTCGTACCATTAGGTTTGTTACCTGAGGTGGCACTGAGGTGTTTTGGTTGCTAGCAACCTGGCAGACCTATGGAATGGTCTGTCCAGCTGTAAGGTTTGCTGTGTCTAGCAGGAGGATCCTTTTTGGCTGGTTTTAGTGACCACAGTACATTGTGGCTGGTGTCCACTCAGACACCTAATCTTACCAAGATGTCAGAGCCTATGTAGGTTGCATGTGGTAAGTCTTGGACCACGAGGAATGGGTGTACCAGTTCCCGTTGGTTCCAGATCAGTTTCAGGTTAATGACTCCTTTCGCAGTCATCACTCGTGAACTGTTGGGATACAATGGAAAGCGGAAAGCTTTCTCGATCAGATCCGGACCCAAATGTTTTTAACTAATGTTTCGTAGAAAGCTTGGTTAATAGCTGATTTATCTGTCCACAGCAACAGTACATCATCTTCAGTGTGGGATCCTTGGATCTCTACACCTTTAACTACCAATGGTAGGTAGTGTCCGGTGGGCCCTGACTGTCTCAGCTCGCAGAGGAGGCATTCTTGTTCAGTTAGAGTTGGGTTCACCGATTGGGTCTCTTCGGTTTCACGTGCTTTTGAAGGCTTACTTACCGGGACTGTGCTCTCTGCTGAGAGGTCCTCGGTGCCTTCTGCAGTGCCTGCTGTAGGGCAGTCTGTGACTGTCTTAGGAGGCATGAGTATTGGCAAGGGTTTGCTCACTCTGGCCCACATTGTCTGTTCACCATAATTTATTATCGCATCAAAGCGATTTATAAAATCCTGGCCAATCAAAAATGGGAATGAGTCAACCATAGACACATATACCGGGTGGTATAGTGTCATCTCGCCAACCTGCATGTGAACCAAAGCTATAGCTGTTAGGGTTGCCCTCGGCTCTGCGAGGCCCTGCAGTCCTATAGCACATTCTATGAGAGGTATTTCCCTGTGAACACCGTTAGCGGCAGTCCTGAGCTCCTGGAACAGTTTGGCTGACATAATAGTTATGTCGGCTCCACCGTCTAGTAGGGCTTCATGTGTGAGGACTCCTTCAAGTGTGATCGGCAGGTAAGCTTTTTTAGCCACCCCCTTTCTGATCAGGTTACACAGGAACCTTGTAGGTTTTGGCCAACGTTTCTTCTTACCTTTACCTTTGCCTGCGTAATCCTGGTTTTTCTGAACCATTGGTGCAGTTGCTGCTGCTCCTGGGAGTTCGGCTTTTGATGGGCCTCCGTCATTGATGTATGAGATCACCTGCTCTCTGTGTGTTGAGGGGCTCTCATTGTTTGTAACAACAAGGTCCTGGTGGCTGTCCGTGACAGCGGCAACATTGTTGTTTGTGTCACCCTGATTTATCTGAACCATTAGCACAGCTGTTGCTGTTTCTGAGGTTCCAGATTGTGACGGGTCACCGTTGGTGACGTGTGATTGTACACCCCCTTTTCAGGTGAGGGCCTGTCAGAGTTTACAACAACAACGTCATGGTGACTGTCTGTGACAGCAGTAACGGTGTTGTCTGTGTTCTCTGACTAATCAGCAACGATATTGCCAAACAACGCGTTAGGTTGTTCGTCTGTGGCAACACCTTTCAACAATTCCAAGAACCGATGCACACTCTCTGTCTCGTCCGAGCTCAGAGGTCTGGGGCTTTCTTTCTGTACCCGCTGCTGTTTCTTTTTCGCCTCAGGCTGTTCAGGCCGACGTGGTGGGGGAGCAGGTCCCCTCCTCTGGGGTTCCCACTGGGATCCCTGGTTGTATGGGTCACTTTTGGTGCCATACTTTTTACCCTTAGGGCGTTCGCCCCCCTTCTGGTACATTCGTTCATCCTCTGGTTTCTTGGGAAACCATTTAGGATCCTGTCTGGACCAGGGGGCACTCACCTGTTGTGGTTTGGCTGCTGGGAAACCTCGTTTCCTCTCGTCTTTTTTGGGAAGGGGCGCTGAAGCTCTCGTCCCTTCCAATTCTAATGACTGGGCAGGAATCCTCTCACCTGGGAACACCTCAATGGGTGTTTTGGCCTGTGAACGGGCTTCAAAGACATTCACAGCACAGTTTTTTATCTCACTGATGGATTTCTCTTTGAAATTAGCCATCATTTGCACTGACATCCTTATGTCAGGGTGGAGATTTTTGCTGAAAACGAACTTAAACGCTTCCTCCTCTTCCATGCCAGTTTCGTTCCTGTAACCAAAATAAGCCTGCAAAATTCTGGAATAATATGCCCTGGGGTGCTCATTTTTACCTTGCATGATCTTGTCGGCGGCTGGATAACTGCCAGGTCCCGCGCAAGGGGAATACTCTTTCATAACAGCAGCACATAACAGGCAGTAATCCTTTCTTGTGGCATCAGGTTGATGCTCTATGAAGGAAAACACCGTCCTGGCTGAAGTTAGCCTGATCAAACCTACTTTATCCTCAACTGTAACATTGGGATAGCTTCTTAATTGGAAGTCAAGGTCGTTCAGATTGGCCTTAGTGTCGGTTGAACCCAACGGCCCTGGCTCAAGGCGTTGGACAAACTTCACGATTTTATGCAAATCCGCTATAGAGAGCGGAGGCTGAGTGATTGGTGTTGTTGGAACAAAAATAGCACGTGGAGGTGATTCACTAGACTCACGTGGAGGTGACAGAGGGGATTATGTGTAGGAGGTACAGCAAAATCCTTCTGAGGTGGTGGTGGGTGACCTGGACTCTGACCCAGTTCGTCTTTGAGTTCCAGCCATCCTTGCCCCACGTCAGAAATTTCATTTGTTGCTGTGGCTAGTTTTGTCTCACAGGTTTTTAAGCGTTCACATGATGTATGACACTCACTTTGTAAATGCACGCCTTGTTGGACTAACGCCGCTTTTTCCAATCTGCACTCGTCCAGAGCTTTTGATGTGAGTTGCACCTGTCATTGTAGTGCATCATTGTCTGAACACAGTGCATGGTACTTAATCCCTCCTTCACGTAGCTTCACCTCATATGAGTCTGCTTGTAACGACAGCTGAGCTTGTGAGAGCTGTTCTTCACGTTTCAACTTATTTTCCCAGGTCTCCTTATCAAATTTAAACTGTGCCATGAGTTTTAGATACTCTTCTGTCTCGCTGTTCAACCTAATTGCAAGGTCTTCTGCCCTGTTGGCCTCAATATAAAATTTAGCTTTCAGCAAGAGTGCCATTTTAGCTAGATGTTCATAGCTTGACTTTATGTCTGCAGAAGTCACACTTTCTGCAACTTCCTTCAGCTCGTCCAATAACTCTGTTGAGTTTTTGCTGTCCACCTGTTCACCATAAGGATGTAAGGATTCTGTTAGCAGCGTTAACGCCCTCTCTAACCAGTCTTTCTTATCACATGGACCAACATCAGCTTCTGTTAAATCTGCCATGGTTATCCACTGTTCAGCAAACCTATCTGGTTAAACAGTTGCAAACTTAGAGTTTTTAACAGGTAAATATTTTATTTAAGTGAGCAGCAAGATTCACACACTATTTTAGCTCTGTGGTTCAATCATCAGTACTGTTAAAAGCCAACTTTTCAATAAATGGGCCCCTGTTCAGGCCATACCCCATAAATATTGTAAGTAAATGGCTCCTTCTGGCAGTGTTACTTAATGTGCTTATTTTTTTAACAGATACAATGAGCCAGGCCATTTCAGTGTTTATTTTACTCAAATGCACTTAAAATTAATAAACCTGCAATTTTTCTAAAAGTCTCACAGCAACTTTAGTTTTAAACGCTCTTTAAGCAGTTTTAATTTACCAGAATTCGCTATTTAAACAGGACACAGAAACCAGGCTCTAATTAACAGAGGAAAAATATGTTTAAATGGAAGACGAGTGTACAGCTTTCTTTCTGGAAAACTGTTATACTCCTTTTCAACAGCAGGTGGCGGTGTAAGCTTACTTTTACCGGTAGGAGTCGATGACGACTTCCTGTGAACCGTCCTGTTGACATCCGGTTGTTAGCCGTTAGCTACGACGTAGCACACGGTCCAACATGGTTCAAATCAGGATTTCTGGACGGATTTAAAGCTTCCAACGTGGCGTCACTTCTCAAGCACGCCTTTTTCTGCATGTACACATGAGTTTAAGAACAAGTGTCAGGCTTTATTCAGCGTTTTTAAACACAAAGGAGGACTCAGTTAAAACGAGCTTCATTTCCGGGGTCACGTGACTTTACAGACACGTGCACATTGGTGTGGGCTTTACGCACTGACATCAGAGTGAGAGGACGTACAGGGATACGTCACCAGCTTCTCAGCGAATCAGAACGACCCAAACAGCGGTTCTCAACCAATCACAGCTCGTGACAGCTTGCTTTATGCTAGCAGTTAGCATCAACAATCCGGTCAAATTATCGCTCATTAGAGCCTCAAAAATTGCCCAATTTTACTGTGAACGTAACACATCAGCGTCGGAGCAGCTCCTAAGACGGTGCTCAGCTTCAAACAAATGTACCACCATTCAAAACACAACTCGAACGAGTCCAGTAAACAGAACCGGGTCAGACACGCAGAACCTCCTTTCTGCTACAGTTTCAAACAGAATGGATGCATTATTCTCACTGCTTACAGCTTAGTTACACAAACAGATTGACAATTTTCAGCTTTAAAATTAACACATTGACATAATTGCAGCTTCTGAACACCAAAAGCATGAAAATATGTCCATTCAAGGTCAAAACTTGGACTTTTTCATTTGCCAACATGCAGCGTTATTTTGTAACAACACAGATCTCGTGTCACACATAATTATATCTCTTTAGAAACCTGTCGGGCCACCAAATGCAGTATTTAAAACACATAC
Source organism: Nematolebias whitei (assembly GCF_014905685.2). Classification (NCBI taxonomy): domain Eukaryota; kingdom Metazoa; phylum Chordata; class Actinopteri; order Cyprinodontiformes; family Rivulidae; genus Nematolebias; species Nematolebias whitei. Next base: position 44,333,999 of record NC_056507.1, read on the forward strand.
GGGCCCACCAAATGTAGTATGTCAGGGACAGCTTTGCTGTGGACATACTACTAATCAATTATTTACAACGGGTTCTTTCTTTTTCGAGTTAAATTAATGCCATGTGACGAAATAACTGTGATGGATTGTTTAATCAGTGACATGAGACGTTATTTTTCCTTTGACCCATCAGAATAAATGTGGTCATTTATTTAACAGAATCAAAATTTAACATCAAAACATTGTACACTTGATTCGCTGATCTGGTTCTGATTAATAAAAACTTGGCACGCTTTACTAACAAGACAACAGAACATTTCTGAAGGCATCTAGATTGATTTACTGGCAAAATAGAAAGGTTTAAAGGAAGGAATGGAGAAGTTTAAAGGGAGATGGATGAAGGAAGGTGTATGTTTGTTGACCAGAATTAGCACGCTTCTTTCAACACCAGCTCAAACCTCCGATACACTTCAGGACGTGCAGAGACTTCGTTACCTTAGACGGGGGATACCTCCACTCCGGAACAGAAGTCCATTAGTACGATCTTTTTACAGCGTCTCCGGTCAGGGTGGCTGGGCATCGTCAGTCGTGTGGTTTACTCCGTTAAACAGACAAGCTTCCTTCGAAGTTGTAGGGCATTACTTCCGGGTGAGTTCACAGCAAGGCGCTGTGTCTCCGCTGAGATGGACGGACCCTCGTCTCACGGTCAAATCCATCAGCTATTGATTAAATCTGAACTCTCAGGAAGACTCCATAGTCAGAGACTGAGTTCGACTGAGAAGACTCAGATCAAAGACTGAAGAGTCGAGAAGACTGCGCTTCTTCCAAGACTGAATAGTTCCAGGAAGTGTTGACTTTTTAAAGAGTCCTCACTTCCGGTCACTTAGTACTTCCTGATTGGTTGAAACAACCAACAAGGGGTGGTTCTAGTGATGTCAGAAGGTTATTTAAAGTCAAGAGAGGGTGCAAGAATGTTTAGGAACGTTTAGTACAGACAGAGGAATGTTATGGCGAAGTGAGACAAACGCAGATGCCAGTTGTTTCTTTTCATCGTCTTCTAGGTTTAAAACAATACAGTTCATTCTAATAACTTGTTTTCAGACTGTCTTTGACTTTCGACCGACATCACTGACTTCTCATTCAGACAGAGGATCAAAATGCATAATTACTTTGTAAATAGACATTTAACTTGATTTCTAATTTAAATGAGGTTTAAAAATCATTAATACTGTTTCACAGTTGATTTAAATGAGTGGTTTACTTTCAACATTAGAAATGATATGAACTAAACACACTTTTGATTATCAAGATATTGTAAAATAGTAATGATAATATAAAAAGAAGAGTGTTCTTTCAATTGATTAATTCAGGATACAATTAGACAGTCTCTGGATGAGCTAATTTGTATTTCTGGATTCCAATCAATGAAATAACAGTTCCTGTCCCATGAAGGTCTTCAGAGACAGGTTTTGGTCAGAGGCCTAGTTCATTACAAATAGGACATTCAGATGGAACCCTGAAGCAGATGCATCCTATGGTAAGCTCAAACAACTTTTTTCCTCCACACCCATCCTCTGTCATCCAGATCCCAAACGTCAGTTCATTTTGGAAGTAGACGCATCTGATACTGGGGTAGGAGCGGTGTTGTCCCAAAGATCTCCCAGCGATAATAAAGTGCACCCATGTGCCTTCTTCTCCCGACGCTTGTCCCAAGCGGAACGAAATTATGACGTGGGCAACCGAGAACTTCTGGCTGTAAAATTAACCTTAGAGAAATGGCGCCACTAGCTAGAGGGCACTGAACTTCCTTTTTTAATATGGAGAGACCATAAGAATCTGACTTACTTGAGGGATACCAAATGACTGACCTCCAGACAGGCACGTTTGTCGCTGTTTTTCAACCGTTTTAATTATACCTTGACGTTCAGACCCGGTTCAAAGAATACCAAGCCTGACTTTCTCTCTCGCCAGTTTTCTTCCCCAGATGTACCTGACTCTGAAGAGAACATCATCCCTCCCGTCTGCATTGTTGGGGTCCTCACCTGGTCTATTGAGAGAGAGGTTCGCGAGGCTCATAAGGATGAACCTGATCCTGGTACAGGACCCCGGGACACTGTTCGTTCCCTCCACCATGAGGTCTAAGGTACTCGAGTGGGTACACATTAATAAACTTTCCTGTCACCCTAGGACCTTACGCATGTTGTCGCTTACGAAGACTCATTTCTGGTGGTCTACGCTCTCCCAAGATGTTAAAGAATTTGTTGCAACATGCGCTACCTGTGCCAGAAATAAAATGGGAATCCAACCCCCTGCTGGTCTGTTGCAACCACTACCCACGCCCAGCCGTCCATGGTCACACATATCGGTGGATTTTGTCACAGGCCTGCCACCATCAGAAGGTAACACAACCATTCTCACTGTCATTGATAGATTTTCAAAAGCAGCCCACTTCATTCCACTACCCAAATTACCTTCTGCCCTGGAGACGGCCCATCTCCTTGTTCAGCATGTTTTTAGGATCCATGGCATCCCATCTGATGTGGTGTCAGACTGGGGCCCACAATTCATTTCTCAGGTTTGGCGTTGTTTTTGCAATACTTTGGGGGCATCTGTCAGTCTCACCTCTGGTTACCACCCCCAGTCGAATGGTCAGGCGGAAAGATGTAACCAAGAGTTGGAGACCACCCTACGGTGCATTGTGGAACGCAACCCCTCGGCTTGGAGTCAACACTTGGTTTGGGTGGAATATGCACACAACTCGCACAAATCTTCGGCTACATGTATGTCCCTCTTTGAAGCCTCCCTTGGCTACATGCCTCCATTGTTCCCCAGTCAGGAGATAGACATCACCGTACCCTCCGTTCAACACCACTTCCGCCGATGTCGACGTGTCTGGCGCCAAACCAAGGTGGCTCTCCTACGCACGGCTGCCCAAAACAAAAGGTTTGCCGACCACCACCATTCTGCTGCACCATCCTACCAGGTGGGTCAAAAAGTATGGCTCTCCACCAGAGACATACATCTAAAAGACACCCCCAGGAAGATGGCCCCCAGGTTCATCGGTCCCTTCCCCATCATCAAAATCATCAACCCCTCTGCAGTTCGATTACATCTCCCAAGTTCTATGAAGATTCATCCCACGTTCCATGTTTCCCAAGTCAAGCGTGTTTCAGAGACCCCACTATGCCCACCTGCCAACCTCCCTCCACCCACCCGGTTGACAATCATCCAGCCTTCACCGTACGGACCATCCTGGATGTGCGATGCCGAATTAGGGGATTCCAGTACCTCGTTGACTGGGAGGGATACGGTCCGGAGGAGCGTTCATGGATTCCCTGCTCATTCATCTTGGATCCCAGCCTCATCAATGCCTTCTTCAAGGCCCACCCCGAGAAGCGCATCAGGTCGCCTGGGGGCGATTCTTGAGGGGGGGGGGGGGTACTGTAAGAGTAGCACTTGCTGCATCCCCAAGATGGCCGCTGATTACCCACAGCTGATGGTCATCTACCTGATGAGCTTCCACTCTACATAAGGCTGCAGTCAAGCTCTACTCTTCACTGGAGCCTTGATTCCTCTTTTGGTATTTATGCTTCTAGCCAGTATTACTAGAGTTGATGAAAGAAACTTACCTTGTTTTTGTGTGCCTACAGTCATCCTGTTGTTGGATCC
>NC_056507.1:44337746-44342947 GCF_014905685.2 Nematolebias whitei
AAGGCAACTTAATATATTTTTATAAAACATATTTTTATATCATTCCACCCTTTTGCCTTTATGGCATGTAAAACATAAAATCACTCTCCTGAAATTGAAATTGTTCTGGACTTTATCCTAAATAAACTCACTCACACAGTTAAGAAAATCCAGACGAGTTTCAAACCCCTGGAACGTTTGATTTATTACATTCCCACTGACACGATCATTGTAAATCAAAACACCTGGTAGGTGTTCAGATTATATTTTTTTCCTACCAAACCATGTACCAAGCTGTATTATAAATTTCCTGATTAATTCTTTTTTTAAACCCTAAACAAGTTCCCAAAATACACAAAGTTAATACAGAGATACATAGATCAAACTAGTTATTCTTCTTTTCACTAAACAAGCAAAAGGGATACTGCATATATTTTGCGCCGTAGATAATATTCCTGCGAATATATCCCACCAATAGTGAGCCGACACCTACATTATTAGTTTTAGCCACATGTAAAAACCTTTCTTTGAGCCATGCAGGTGGACACTGTTAGATCAGACACGTTTAGACTTATGAGATTCAATCATTCGTTTCAGCTCTGTAGACCCATTTCAATGCGCATTTTGAAACGGTCTAGGGAGACTCGCCAGGGTACGTGCGAGTGGTGGAACTATAATTAGTTAATTGATAAGTCTGGTTGTTCCAAGTCCACAGATGTACACCATATGACTTTTATTGTTGCTATCAAACTAGCTCTCTAGCCTAGTTCATGAGTCCAATCACACAATACCTTGTCTCTGGTTAAACATGGGTTAACATGATTAGTTTCAACATACATATCACTCCTTTATCAGCTGTCTCACATAATTGCATGTCATATGTGAGATTTGTCTGTGGCTCAAACCACTCACCCTGTACTTTTATTTTTTTTTAAAACCAGTGTCCTTGTACAGTTATTAAAGGCAAAATGTGATATTTGCATAACTGTGGTTGCCTTCATTACATTTTGTCAATTCAGGTTTTACAACTACCCAGTAGGAACTGGAAATGTTCCATAATCTCCTCCACTCATGATGATTCGATGTAGTAACCACCCTCTGGCAGCGCTCCTCCTGCAGCTGTGCATGGAAAAATTGCAAGGTACACAGGAAAACAAGTTCAAAGCTTCAATTATGTTGGAGAGCGTTTCTTCTGTGCTCCCCCACATCTTTCAGCTGCCAGTTTATTTATTTTATCAGTATTTTGACCATTTCTTCTTGAGTCATGACAACTGATGGCATCCAGACTCCAACTTGGGTAACTGCCAACGAAGCACGTCTCCTCCTTCTCCTTAATTGGCAGTAAAAATCAAACTTCATTCTCCTTTTTTTTCTTCTTTCATCTGGTTTAGCATGTACCGTTCTTATACATGTTACACAGTGGGGTTTCCACACAATTCTAATCTGACATCCTTTAGGTACCACTGGGATGGTTTCCCTGCTGTAGCATGCCCGACACTTGACATAGGTGTTGTGCCCTATCAGGCAGCCTTTTTGTGTTTCAAACATGTGAAGTTACTTTGCACTCTGATCTTGCTTGCATTTTTTTTTCAACCAAAGTGAACACATGATCCTCCTCCAAGACACGTCCTGGTGTTGCTGATGAGGCATTGTCCATCTGCAACAAGGCACGTGATGCCCAAACAGCCTGCACTCCCTTCTGACTGGCTCCTTGTCACCAGCTTCTCATGTTGTCCTCAGGGCGACCTTGATCGTCCAAACAACAAAGACCAAGGGAACATCAAGCTGTAGAGACAAGAAAACTGCTTTCAACAAAAAGAGAGAAGAATTAGTTTTCTCTTTAATAACACTTATGAATTGGTACATTTACCCATTTTTCCTTCTCCTACCTCTGGGATATTGCAGACCCAGACCAATTTTATAACTTGAATTAGACCTGAAATCCATATCACTGGCTCTATAGTCCTCAGAACTAGTCCAGCAGATCCAGGAGTTGCTGGACAGGCAGCTCTGCTCTGTCATCAATTTTCTAATTGGTTCTTTTTTTTTCCTCTGACAGGCAGCTCTGGAGTATCATTCAATTTAAAGGAGTGGTGCCTGGTACAATGGGTCTGTTATTCAATTGAAACACAGCCTGCAACAAATTTACTTTTCAGTTTGTCAAATCATGTCTTTCATTTTCTCAGCATTTCTTTTTTTTTTAACAGTTCATTCATTCTCTTAATCAGCCCAGCAGCTTTGTGGGTGATAAGGAAATATGATAAATCCATTCAACATGTTTTTCAGCTGACCAGTCTTTCACCTGTTTTCCAGTAAAATGGGTCCCATTATCTGTTTGTATCTGAAGGGGACCCCCATAAAATTATTTCATCATACTAAGACATTTTAAAGTAGATGTCTGATTTGCATATTTACAAGGATGAGTCACCAACACACTTGAATATGTATCTACAGCCGTACATACATATCTACACCCCTATGACATGGCAAAGGGCCAATGAAATCCGTTTGCCAGATCTGATATGGCCCTTTCCTCCATTTGTCCCTGCATTTACTATTGTGACCCTCTCTTCTAATGCTGCATGTGTAGTAGTACATATACGAGATATATGCATACAATTTTCACGAGTTCCTCATCTTTCTGACTGTGTAATGTCGTGCATTGAATTTGAACAGAAATGCGAACGAGAGACGTTATTATCTTTGACCCATCAAATGAATGCGGTCATTTATTTTCAGAATCAAAGTTAACATCAAACATTTACATTAATTTGGCAAAATATGAAAATAATAACAGACAAGTTTCACAAGTAATGAGCTTCAATCACGCGGTGGTGATTGAGGACTTTGCTTCAGATATTTCTAAAATATCTGTACTGATTTTAAGAGAAAGCAGAGTTTAAGATGAAATGGAGATTTATCTTACAGAGAGATATGTGAGGGAATTAATCTGTTATGACCAGAACGTGCACGCTCCATCAGATATCAGCTGGCCTCCGGTACACTTAGTCGAAAATAGAACCCTCTACCTGGTTGACGATGGAATCAGCGTCGGAGTAGGTTCCTTTCTGACTCTTTCAGCGTCTCCGTGAGAACTGCCAAACCCTCAGAGAGTCGTACGTGGTGTTCAAACAGAAATTATAATCCCAAAACGTCTCTGGGTCATCCTGAACGCGTCTGCATCCAAGAGCTCTAACTCCATCACTCTGTGCGCTCTCTAGTTGAACTCATTTCTGAGTACAGCAACACAGCAACCAACAAACTCCAGCAACTCAGCGTCTCAGCTTCTTGCAACTCTTCAGCCTCTGCAACTCCTGCATGAACTGGGAAGTTGCCACATTTTAAATGGGTCGACTTCCGGGTCATTTGAGAGCTTTTTGATTGGTCGATGGACCAGAAATAGAGGTGTGGTTTGTGATGTAAGATGTTATCATAAGTCAAGGATTGTTTTAGTGACAACAGAAAGATTATTGTGGGACTTCAGACTTCGTGGAGTCTCACACTTATTATCTTCTGAAAAAGTTTAAACATGACATTTTTCTCGGTAAACATTTTAGTTGACCGAGAACCGACCTTTAACATACTTACAAACTTGGCTCATTTCAGACAGAAAATCAAGAAATGCATATTAACCTGATTTCTTCTTTGAATGAGGAATAAAAATCATTACTTACTGTTTATGTAAAATAAAAATGAGTAGTTCTCTTCAACCTGTAAACATTGAGTGAACTAACACAATTTGATTATCAAACATTTGTAAAACAGTGATGATCATAAAAATGGTCTTTTCTGCTTGATTAATTCAAGAAAGAGAGTCACCAGATGGCTCAAACTGTATTCAGATCAATGAAATAACAGTCTCTGTCCATCTGATAGATTTGAGGTCATCAGGGTCAGATCAGGTTCACTACACATGCTTCACATCGTTGTATTGCAGTTTCATCATCTGTCTTGTTCTACAACTAATCAAACAATTCTTCATACATAACCACTTCATGCAAAAAGTGTCAACAATTAACTTTTATTTATTAAAAAGAAATCATTCTTCTAGTCTTGGCCCCACTCAGAATTTTTTTTTTTTTTTTTTTCATTTAGCCTTTATTATATTATACAGGTTAGTCTCATTGAGCCACGAGAACTCATTTTCAAGAGAGACCTGTTTAGGGAGCACATGGTGGGGGTTAAGGGCCTTGCTCATGGGCCCAGAGTGGGGCGAATGAGGGTGGGAGCAAGTGTGGGTGTTTCACCTACCCCACCCACAATTTTGATGTTGTCGGGGCCGGGGCGTGAACCGGTGATCTTCGGATCACAAGCCCACCTCTCTAACCTCTGCGCCACCACTCCCCTTTTCTAGTCTTGGCCCCACTCAGAATGTTTAACTCATCAGTTTTTAAAACTGAGGTGTTAACTTTTTCCACAGAACCCCTCTTGAAAAGAGCTTAACTTTCACTTTAAATGTGAAACATTTGCAAAACAAGATGGTGAAATTCTTTCTATCTCAGATATTTTTTTTTAGATACTCCAAGTTGTTTTAGATGCTGTCAAAACTATAGCTGCAGGTAAACCATTTATAAACAACATATGTTGCACTTCCTTCAAAGCAACCAGCTTAACACATCCAAACAACATATTTATTTCTAGACATTTCAAATCCACCCTTTCCCCCTTAAACCATCTTGACTTTAGGCATTTTAATACATCCTTAGTGGCCCAAAATGTCAATGCTTGGGCCTTTAATGGCAACATCAGATGTCTTAATTTCTCCTTTGACATTTGGCATTTTAAAATCACCTTCAAGTTTTGGGGCTTTTTAATTTAACGTCAAAATCTGGGCTCTCTAATTCTGGACCTTTGATGTTCAATGTTTGACAATATCTGCTTTTCAGAGTGTTGATGTCAACTTTTGGACCCTACTTTTGCCCCTTTAATCCAAATAATGGCTTCCAGCCCTCAGCTCTTCTGCTGACACATCATCCATCTCAGCTGGAGGCACTCCTGTCTGTATTAATGCCCTCCAGAAAGCAGAACGAGTAGGTTCCTGCATGTTTTTCCGGCCGTCCTTTCTCGGCCCTCGACCCATGGATTGACTAAATGTTTTTTCCACGGTTTTCAGCTCTGTGTTCCTATCTCCGAGTTCCAACACTCTGCTTTGAACATCAGTCCTTGGAAAAACACGTAGATGATAATCTACAACCCAACGCACAGCGAGTACATTCCTCAAA
>NC_056507.1:44343047-44344591 GCF_014905685.2 Nematolebias whitei
CTCTGCTCGCACTCCCCTAGGGTCACCCAATGACCCTGTAAATCAGACCAATCCGATGCTATCTGTCGGGCTGTCTCTACACAAACTTCAAACAACGGTCTCGAGTCTCTGACTCAATGTGCTGAATTCATTACCTGACCCCCACCTTTATCCAGCAGCCTAGATACTCGAGCATCTGTGGGTTGTGATATTTTAGACAAGTAAACAACCTCTTTGTCTCCCGAGATGCTACCGTCCAAACTCGACGGATTCCATCCGTCATCCAACCTTGTAACATAAGCTCCGACTCGCTCCGGCGAAACATCACGCTCTTTCTTCCTCCTTTTAAGCCTGCATATCTGACCGACCGCGCCCTCAGCTACGTTAATCATGCGGTCTAGCTGTGCCGTCAGCAGCTGCACATGCTGTTTCTGCAGCATGCACTCTGTCTGCGCATCAGATAACAACTGTTTCTGTTGTAACCACTGTTTATCTTTCTCCTGAACTTCCTCCACACACTTTTTCCATGCAGTCGCTTTCTTTCTCTTGAATTTTCCTCGCAACCGGGACACCTGCTCCACCGCCCCTTCAACTACCCTGCTCATTCTCCCAAACTGAGCGAGCGACTGAATGTGCCGTCCATTCAACAAGCAGGCGGTCCTCACATTCTTGTTTGCTCCGTTGAGCCTGTGATTGCATTTTCTGACTTTATGCTGAAGTCCTGTCACTGGTGCCATCTTTTCTGACCTCTATTACCTGCAAAAGTGGTCAAAACATCACTCGGACTATCTGCTTTCAGAAAAATTGTTCTAACAACTAAGATGGGCTTCTTCCCACCTCTTCAAAAACAACAAAAACAACTGGGATTGGACTTCTTCCCATCCCGGTACAACTTTTTCTCTGTTCCCCTCACGCCTCCTCAGGCGTCTGGATCAACTTTTCCCTCCGTTCAGCTCACGCCTCCTCAGGCGTCTGAGTCAACATTTTCTCTGTTTTTAAACTCTCACACAAAGGCTCGGGGCGTCCCCCTCCACCTCTTAAACACAAAGCCAAGGTTGGATAACTCTCCCAACCCGGCACAACTTCAACGGACTCTTTGTCCAGATGCAACTCGCATCAACAAATTTCTCAACACTTTTTTCCCTTTGTTTGAATATGGTGCAGCCGTTCAGAATTATTTATTTAATTATTAACATCCCATCCTCGTCGCCAAAAATGTATTATGAAATTCTTTATCAAGGGTTCGTGAACGGTCGGCCCCAATCATTCATACGAGAGGAAATAAATCAGAGGAGACTGTTACTGCTAGAATAATAGTGTCATTTTATTAATCTGCCACAGAAAAACAGCCAAGCAAAAACATGTACACTCGTACACTCTTAACATACAAATTGATATGAAAATCCTCTCACCGTTGACACTTTGATCGGGAAGCCTTCGACCCGATGACAGGAATTCACACCGAACTGCTGGGCACCGCGCGCTGGCCCTCAGCAAGACTTCTGACTCTCTGTGTTTGTTACATTTCTTATATACCCCTCCCTGACCGGATCACGTGAGAGCAG
>NC_056507.1:44344691-44353959 GCF_014905685.2 Nematolebias whitei
CACCGAACTGCTGGGCACCGCGCGCTGGCCCTCAGCAAGACTTCTGACTCTCTGTGTTTGTTACATTTCTTATATACCCCTCCCTGACCGGATCACGTGAGAGCAGTGAAAAACAAGTTTGATGGTTGCCAGGAGGACAGATTTAATTAAAATCTGTTTTTCCATCATCAAAGCAGTCTGTGCAACAGAGCGATGGCTTCATAAAAACATGTCCTTCAAAACCTGGGTCACCGTAACCTTCAGATGGGCCAGGTTTTCTGGTTAGAGCATCCCCCAGAGAACTTTAATTACTCCAAAACACATCTGCAGCACAGGCCTGACTTTGGGCAGATAAGCTGCATCAAAAGTGAGTATAAGTATTAATTGACATAAAAAGCATCAAAATAATCATTCCTATATCATTGTAAAACATAAATCATCATTAAAATTACACACATTCCCCCAAGGAGTCATTTCTTGTGCCGCCTCCTCCGTGGTGGAATGCCTCTGCTGCTGTTGCTAGCCATGGTGATCCAGCAGCCAGAAGGATGGGAGGAGGGCTGCGGCTTTACCAGGTGACATACCGTCTCTGACACCTCCTCGGACTTCTGGGACTTCTACAGCATGGCTTTGAAGTGACCCCGAACAGTGCATCCGGAATGATGGGGCCCTTCAGCAGGTCCATCTGCAGCCTCTCTGGCATGGATGGAGAGAGGCGGATCCAGGTGGACCTCTGGATCATGGTCATCCAGGTGGTGATGCGAGACAGGCAGACTACAGAGGTGGCGCACATGTTTAAAATAACATCAGCAGCCTTACAAAGAGAGCTCTTTGTCTCCTCTGGCAGGTCTGTGTCCTCCAGCCTCTTTGAGATGTTGTAGGCCAACAGGGCAATGATGTTGTTCGCCACGGCTGTCTGGAATGAGCACCGGTGAGCTCAATTGGAGAGCTTTGTCACCGTCTGGTCATGTTTCCCTGGAGGGACAGGTCGTTGGTCCATCCTGGAAGCTTTGGCTCCAAACGCCTCCACCAGGCTTGGCTCCAAGGGGGAACCAAGGAAAAAAACTCAGTTCGATAAAACCCTCCACTCTGGTGATGGGGGCGAATGTGGAGACGGGCGCCTCCAGCTTGCCGGGCTTGACAGCAGCCTCGTTCCAGTGTGACATCACAGCTGGACAGTGGGGCCAGATGGAGTCGGGGCAACGAGCCGAGGCGGAGCCAAACCTTCCCGCTAGATCATCCGATTGGGGCAGAGGAAGGAGAGGGACGGAAAGTCCCTTTGTGTTAGCAGCCTCCTGGATTATGCCGGGCAGCTCCAAGAGGAGGGCGCCGACGTCTGGGAGTGGTGTGGTCGCCAACGTGGGAAAACCCGAGGTGGCTGAGCATTCGCTCGGCCGCTCTTCTTCCGTCACTTCGCTCTCCAGGAGGGAGGGGCAGTGAGTCTGCTGCCCGCATCGCCTTTCTCAGAGGAATCATCCAATTCACTGCGCAACTCTGTGTCAAAGAAAGGCGATGGCGTTGTCCAGCGAGTAGCAGCCCGCCACGGAAAAACACTCAGCAGGGCTGCTGCCAGCCTCGCCTTTTTCGGGAGAATCATCCAATTCACCGCGAGGAAAACATGTTAGAAAAGGTGATGGCATCATCCAGCGAGTAGTGGCCCACCACAGAAAAACACTCCTCGGCACTTACCATGAACAAGGTTGCTCGTCTCTGCTTCTCCTCGGGAGGGAAGCGCTCACAGGGACGGCAGGAGGTCGGCGTGGCGGAGACCCAGGCATCCTTCGCAAATATTGTGCTGGTCAAAGCTGGACATCTTTTTCTTCTTTGTTATTCTGACAGTGCTAGCTGGCTGAAGAAAAAATGGGAGCCGATTGCCCGGTCTCACTGTAATTTATACGGACCGGGGGTGGGGCCCACATAGCTGGTGAGCGCGGACTAAAATTTTCAGTGCTGTGCGCGAAGGGATAAACCCACTAGCGATAGCCTTAAAGGGTGAAGCCTATACAAAATAGAACCTTATGATTTGTGATTTATTGAAATAGCTGAAAACTGTGGAACAAGATGTGGGACAAAAAAATCTATGGAAGAAAAATGGATCACAATATTTTGAACATTTCATAAACATTCACACAATTAAACACTTTATACTTTGACCATTGTGTCAGTTCCTGTTTCAAGCACACAACCTTTTTGTTGCCCATCATTAGGACACCATCACCTTTTTACTGTAATCTTAATCGTAAACTATCATACAACAGCATTGATAAGATTGCAATGATAAAGATTTGTCAACATTTTGAGGAAAAATATGCACTAAATAATATACCACTGCTTAAAACATGTTTTTTAAACACATGCGAATGACTGATGAAAATGTTAAACCAACATTAGGTTCACGAAGTGCAAAGCATTACCTATTTTCCCAGCAGCTTGAGGGAGTGAAGCTATGCTGCAAGAACCTCATTAATCTTCATCCAGGACATGATGAATTCAAAAAGCGTTCAATACAAAAACAACTGGACTTTATTTGTAACAGAAGACGTTTCGCTCCTCATCCGAGGAGCTTTCTCAATTCAAAGAGCAGAGAGTGAGAGATACAGGTTATAAGGCTGAGTGAGATAAGACACACACACACATAAGACACACACACATATGTAGATTGGCAATTCACACCTAAACACCTTAACAGTAAGAGTCTTTTGTTCCTCTAATTCACAGTCGAGGCCCCTCTGTTCCCATCAGGTGTGAAAACCGGCTGGGAATCTGTTTTAAAGTTGCATTGTAGGTTTTTGAAAGTGGAAATCTGAGGCCTCCTCCTCTGTTAAGAGACGGCTTTTCTCTTTTTACATAAATTGCTTCCTTCACCCCCCTCTCAAACCATCTGTGTTCTCGGTCCAAAATGTGCACATTTTGGTCCTCAAAAGAGTGTCCCTTATCTGTGAGGTGGAGGTGAACTGCGGAATTTTGTCCAGAGGAGCTGGCTCTCCTGTGTTGAGTCATGCGTCTGTGAAGAGGCTGTTTAGTTTCTCCTGTATCTCTCACTCTCTGCTCTTTGAATTGAGAAAGCTCCTCGGATGAGGAGCGAAACGTCTTCTGTTACAAATAAAGTCCAGTTGTTTTTGTATTGAACGCTTTTTGAATTCTTCTGGGAGATGTTCTTTTGATATGTGGTGTTCTGATAATGAATGAAGAGGTGACACAGCAGTACAGTGCCTTCGTCTCACGGTAAGAATGTCCTGGATTCAAATCTCAACCAAGAGAACTTCCTTGGTTCAGTTTGCATGTCCTGTGGGTTTCCACCAGATTCACTCATTTAACCTTTATTTAGACAGGCTAGCCTCATTGAGCCACGGGGATTAATTTACAAGAGAGACCTGTTGGGTCCCTTGTACAGTACAATGGGCCCAACAGATCCCAGTACAGGTCCCAAACTTGTTGGAACCTGCACTATGACAAGTATGTTATATACAATAACAGTAAACAATAACAAAAATAAACCGCCCATCAAATTTAAACTTGTCTCTGTTATCAATCAATCGATCAATCAATTTTATTTATAAAGCACCCTTCATACTAAAAGCAGCTCAAAGTGCTGTACAGAATTATAAACAACAAACCCACAAAATAAATGCAAACAACACCCACAAAATAAAATAAAACTGTATGGAAAATGTATAGACTGAACAGAAATGAACCAGTTCAGGAAATACAGTTAAAAAGATGGGTCTTGACCCTGCTCTTAAAAACAACAACATTTTCTGCAGCCCTCAGGTTCTCCGGCAGACTATTCCACAGACGGGGGCCATAGTACTGGAAAGAAGCCTCACCGTAAGTGTGAGTTCTGACTATTGGAACTGTTATTAGTCCAGTGCCAGAGGACCTTAGTGTCCGCGGGGGTTCATAGGGTAATAGCAGCTCTGAAGATAAGATGGTGCGAGACCATTGAGACATTTAAAAACCATTAAAAGAATCTTAAAATCAACACTGAGACGCACAGGGAGCCAATGCAATGATTTTAAAACAAGTGTAATATGAGCCTGCCTTCTGGTCTTGGTTAACACACGAGCAGCAGAGTTTTGTAACAGCTGAAGGCTGGATAAATTTTTCTTAGGGAGACCAGAAAGCAGTGCATTACAGTAGTCTAAACGGCTAGATATAAAAGCGTGCATCAAAGTCTCAGTATTAGTAAAAGAGAGAAGAGGGCAGACTCTGGCTATATTTTTTAAATGGTAAAATCCTGTTTTGTCTATATGTTTGATATGTGGAATAAAAGTAAGCTCAGAGTCAAAAAGAACCCCCAGGCTTCTTACTTTTTTGGAAGGTTTTAAAGACAGAGATTGTAATTTCTGAATTGTATTTTCTTTTTGAACCTCCGGTCCAATGATTAAAACTTCTGTTTTGTCCTGGTTTAGCTGGAGAAAGTTCTGTGCCATCCAGGACTTTATGTCTGAAATGCAATTAAAAAGTGCAGTGATTGGCCAGGGGTCATCATGAGATAATGAGATGTATAGCTGTGTGTCATCAGCATAACTGTGGAAACTTATCCCATGGCTCCTGATGACTCCACCAAGCGGCAACATGTACAAATTAAAAAGTAGGGGGCCTAAAATAGAGCCTTGGGGGACGCCATAGTTGGCTTCATGGATCTGCGAGGTGCATGTATCCATACTTACCATAAAGGTTCTATCTGTGAGATAGGAGTTGAACCACAGAAGAACAGTACCAGAAAGACCGACCAGGTGTTTTAATCTATTTAGAAGAATTTGATGATCTACTGTATCAAAGGCTGCAGTCAGATCCAATAGAACAAGAACTGAGAGCTTGAGTGAATCCAGATTACACCTTAAATCATTCACAATTTTTAATAGGGTTGTCTCTGTACTGTGGTTCATCCTAAAACCAGATTGATACTTTTCTAAAATACCAGCATCATTTAAAAAGTTATTTAATTGAATAAAAACAAGCTTTTCTAAGATTTTACTTAAGAATGGTAAGTTGGATACAGGTCTGTAATTATTAAAAACACTAGGATCTAGATTACTTTTCTTCAGAAGGGGTTTCACCACAGCCATTTTAAAGGCAGTGGGGAAGACACCGATCTGAAGAGAGCAGTTTACAATGCTTAAAATTTCATTCTCAAAGAATCTATAAAATGAATGAAAAAGTGATGAGGGAATTGGGTCTAAGAGGCAGGTGGTTGGTTTGACTTGTGATAAAACTCTGCCGAGCAGCTCTGCATCAACCACATCAAACTTGTCCAGTGTTTGCTCCGGTGAAAACAAGCATTCAATAGATTTAAATCCAGTATTTTGCTCAGATAAAATGTTAGCTCTAATTGACTCAATCTTACCTCTGAAGTGATTTGCAAACTGCTCACAAAGAGAGTTAGTTGGAGTATTTGAAGAAGCAGTAAAGTCAGGGTTAATCAGATTATCAGTCAGAGAGTCAGAGTCAGAGTCAGAGTTTCTTTATTGTCATTCGCACCTCATGTGGTACATGTGGTGGAGCGAAATTATGTACACAGGGTCCCAGTTACATCCAACAATAAAATGTATAAGAAAAACAGTAATAACATCTAAGATATGAACTAAGAAAAACATCAACTAAATATACACTAAGCACTCATAACATAAAACATTGAACATCACCACAAACATGAACATGAGTCTGTGAGCAGATGTGCGCGCATGAACACATCAACATTGAAACAGATCAGCAGCAACATGATATGGTTTTTCACAGTGATTATTCTAGTTAGAGATTCATGAGTCTAACAGCCTCAGGGTAGAAGCTGTTCCTCAGTCTAGTGGTTCTACACTTAATGCTCCTTAACCTCCTTCCTGAGGGGAGTGGGGCAAAAAGTGTGTGTGCTGGGTGGGTGGGGTCCTTCATGATGCAGGTGGCCCTCTTCCTGCATCTGGAGGTGTAGATGTCTGTGATGGTGGGGAGACTGATTCCAACAGATTTCTGTGCAGCCTTCATCAATGGTGGAAAACAAAACTTCGGGATTATTTTTGTGATTGTTAATTATTTTGGCAAAATATGCATTTCTTGAATTTCTGACAGCAGAATTGTAGATATTAAGCTGTTCGCGCATTATTTGGTAGTCGATTGTCAATTTGTTTTTCCTCCATTTCCTCTCTGCTTTCCTACAATTTCTTTTGAGTTTCCTTGTGTCTTCAGTTTTCCACGGGCATACTCGTTTAATAAAAACTTTTTTTGCAAATAGTGGAGCTACATGATCCAGGTTTGTTTTCAGTTTGTTAAAAAATTGATTGACCATTGAATCACAGGAAGCAGTTAAAATAAGAGGGGGATTTTGGGTAAAATCTCTAATAAAATTATCAATCACCTCAGGGGTAAGATGGCGCCTCCTCACAGTTCGGACCGTGGCTTTCCGCTGAATCAAATCAGTGACATTAAAAAACACACAATAGTGGTCAGACACAGCCAGGTCAACAACAGAGGACACAATAGAGGACACACCAGAGGCCAAGCCATAGGTAATAACAAGGTCAAGGGTGTGTCCCCTGTTGTGAGTCGGCTGCTTGACGTGTTGAATAAAATCCATACAGTTCAGAGTTTCCAAAAACTGTTTAGACAAAGAATCTGATGGATTATCAACATGTAGATTAAAATCACCAGTCACAATAATCTTATTATACTTAGCATGAATAAAACATAAAAACTCTGAAAACTCAGTCATAAAATCAGAAACATGTCCGGGTGGTCTGTAAACAGTAACACAAAGTATTGGCAAGCTGCTAAAAACAAAGGCATGATGCTCAAAAGACGGGTACTGGTCAAATGAAATCTCTTTAACAGCCAGTAAATTATTAGATATTGAGGCAGTGCCACCACCTTTTCTGCCACGTCGAGCATTAAAAGAAAATTTAAAACCAGGTGGAGAGGCCTCAGTAAGAACAACTGGTGCATCTGCACCTAACCAAATTTCTGTTAAAAACAGACAATCCAATTTAAAATCTGAAATCAAATCATTTATAATAAAGGATTTGTTTGAAAGAGAGCGTACATTTAAAACAGCCATATTGAGGGTGACAGGTGAACTGTTAACAGTAGCTGTGGGTGATAAATAATGTTTTGCTAAAGATCTAATGTTATTAAAGTTCACTGAACGAGTATGGTTATGTATGGTTCGCTCCCTGTATGTAGTCCAAACTGAAATTAATTGGTTGCTGGGAACAGATGGGCCTGGTCCAATGTTATGTGTACAACAGTTACAAGAGGAACTATAAGAGCCAGGGCCATGTAGACATCAATCAGTAGCAGACTGGTCAGAGATAGTGACATGGTTACCAGGTATGGATGGTGATGTTGTGTGCTGTACCTTGTAGTCCAGATTGGCAGTTAGAATACAGGAACCTGAGTTGTTCAGATGGAGGCCATCAGTTCCAAAAAGATGTCTCCTTCCCCAGAAAACATCAAAATTTTCAACAAAGTTTACATTTTGGAGGATGCAAACAGAAGACAGCCAAGTGTTCAGGCTGAGAAGTCTGCTAAAGCGGCCTATTCCTCTGCCACAAGTGGGAAGTGGACCAGAGATAAAAACTTGCAGTTGAAACTGTAGAACGGTGCCAAGTAGATGAATAAAATCCTGTTTCAAATATTCAGACTGTTGTTTGGGGATGTCATTGGTGCCTACATGGATGATGAGTCTTTTAGCCTGTGGATGTGATTTAATGATTTCCGGGATTTTATTAGAAATTTCAATGACAGTGGCGCCTGGGAAAGATAGTGTAAGAGCTCCCCTCATCCTCACGTTCTTTAAAATAGAATCTCCCACAAGCAGTGTGGTGGGAAGTTGGTCCATCAGATGAGCCTCTAGTAGTTAGAGGTGTGCCCTCACACATACCCAGTAGCAAGTCTGATATGGGTTTATAAGGCATTATACACTGACCCATTATGTCTGCTCTTGCTTGGACAGCCAGGCCTGGGCACATTGAGAGTTGTTCTGAATAGTTTCCTCATTTATTTTTTTAGAGCTGAATGACTGATTTAAGATCTTACTAAATCAACCCAAAACTGCTTGAATGCTTTTAGTAACTGTAGTTTTTAAGTTAACTAGGCTACCACATACAATATTTTAAGTACACACTTCCAGTCCATCTTGCATAATTATACCGGTAATCACAATTCTGACCTGTACTGTGATAAGTATGTTACAATAAGTACTTATTCTTTATTTAATATTGGATAGAGGTCCCAATATTAAAGCACAACCAAAATAAGCAAGGTAGCGGAAAGTTTATTTACAGTACAAGATGTCCTATGGCATGCAATACAGGACTGGAAAAGTACAGACTAATATTTTCAAGCCCGAGAAGACATGAAACTGTAGTCTACACTGACTAGAAGAGTTTGAGAACAGGTAAAGGGAAATGAAGTACAAAAACATGCTTTCAACTACAAATCATGTGGCACACATACTGGTAATAGTTTGAGATTTACAAAGACTAACCCTGATCAACACCCCTCCCCAAATAACCCACCCTCCTGGCTAAAAAGAAAAACGAAGCATTTATGCATGCTCAGATGCTCTGATTATCTATAAAACACAAATATTCAGTTAAACTAATATTCTAAATTACTTTTTGTCACAACAGAGGTGTTTACCCATATAGAATGGACTGAGGAACACAACTCAAAACCCTTATGAGGATAAAGTGATTTATTAACAGTAGCCAAATAAACGTGGTATGTACAGGTGGGACACCATGGGAATCCTGGAAGGGAAGGTGAGAGGCCAGCTGCTGTGAGGAGTAGTTATTAGATATTGCAGCTTGGAAGTTTCTTACAGGACATTGGTAGGACGGGAGCATAGAGAAGAAGGTGGAGGGTTCCAGATCCAGGAGGTCCAGCTGAGAGAAGTTCAGGTGGAACATGGAGGAAAGTGGTAGGAAGGAAGAGAAGCAGCTGAGGAAGACCCATAAGGAGGACTCATTACTCACAGGTAGGTACAGGAGTCGAGGATTCAGGGAAAGATAGTTTGTTCCAGGACAGGTGGTGCAGGAACCAGGTCCTGTGAGAGCACGAGGTAAGATAACTTTTAGAGAAATAAGACAAGGTGTCACGATTCACGCCTGTTCGAGTCAAATCTTTTTCACTCTGTTCACTGCTTGGTGTCTGTAAACCTTCTTTTCTTTACCTTCCTCTTTTTATTTATGTTTGGGGTTGTGATTCTGTTTTCTGCAGCACTCATTGATCTCCTCTCCTCTGGCTGTATGTGGGTTTAAGGTTGTCTTCTCTCCAGCACACTCTGCACTGATTA
>NC_056507.1:44353969-44357035 GCF_014905685.2 Nematolebias whitei
TTGGTGTTTGTGGTGATTTTGGTCCAGACATTTGGGGGTTCGTTACACAAGGAGGCTGATAGCACAAGTACCAGAAGGTAAGGAATGCCCCAGTAAGGAAGGAAGCTCTTCTGCAGCTTCTAATAGTCCTGGTGGTGATTAGGGGGATGATTGTCAGCTATAACTTGTTGGCACCACCTCTGGAACCAAAAACCTGCAGAAAGAACTGGAAACCCTACACTTTAAAGGATTTAAATGTATCACAGTGGGGCTCTGTGAAAAGCAGTAAAATCTTACCTGCTGTAGCTGTTTGAATGACCTTAGTTTAATTCTAGCTGGACCGTTAATTCAGTGCGGGACCAAAACCAAATAACCTTTACAGTACCCCCCCACCCCACTCTTCAAAAGACCCTTTATGTGTGAGTGTGTGCATGCATAATTGCTGTGCATAGAAACAATGACATCTTCATTTATTTGTTGATTGATCTGTAATTGATTAATTTTTATACTAATATTTAAACGCCTGACAGAGTGAGTTGATAGGGGACAGGAGGATTTGAGTTGCTCTTGTTTCCTGGTTTAGGGGAGTGACTGAAAAATTCGAGGTTCTGTGCTCATGGGATGTTTTCCCAATGAGGTGGGAATCAAGATGTTGAAAGACAGGAGGTGGTACTGACTGAGAAGAATGAGTGAAGTTAACCTTGTTTCTTCCATGAGATGGTTCTCAGGAGGAAATGGCAACAGGAGACTCCAGGGAGCCAACAAGGAAACTGAGGATACACAGGTAGATAAAGGCATAATATTTTAGTTCTTAAACAATGTAACTGCTAAATGAGCAGGGGCTGTCAATGGCAATCAATTTCCTAGAAAAAAGTCATCAGCCTCGAACGCAGGTGTCAGCTGACACTGCCCACCATGCATCTGCATGAGAAGGCAAAGGGAAACGGGGCAAACTAGAACTACAGAATCCTAACAGCTTCTGCTGTATAAAGCTCTCAGAACGACCATGTTATGGATTAAAACATCAGCAAAGCAAAGGCTGTGCACCATTTATTAATTAAATATTATAAGTTCTCTTGTGAAGGACTGGATTGCACAAACATATAATGAAATGTGAAGAGACATCTTACAATGTGATACCAATAGCCAAGTGGTGTTGTGAAAGCTGGAATTAGATGCCAAAACAGGATGGGTATATGTGACGCTCTCCAATATCTTAATTGAAATGTGGAAACCATCATTTTAGTCATTTTGTTGTTTGTTTGTTGGTGGCTTTTTTTTCTTCCTTTGGAAATATAACTTCTGTCACTTTTATTATAATGGTGAAAATAAAAATCAGTTTTCTCTTTTTTGTTGCTAAAGGAGTGAAATTTTCAATTTAACAACATTGCTAATCATAAAAATGTGATAAGAACTAATTCATCATTTCACAATCTTTGGAAATTGAACAGTGCTTGAAAAAAATGTCCACATCAATCAAAGAAAATATGTCTTGTTTTTATTCCCTCTGTTTTGTGCATTGAGACAGTTACTGAACAATGGTGCAATTCTTCCATTCAATAAAATGTATCTTATACAGCAGGAGCGGTGACTGAGACAAAAATAAGCTGGTGGTGGTTGAACCCAAAATGCAGGCAGACCACAGAGACTCCAATTAAAAAAAGAATTAATTTATTAATGAAAACAAAACAAAGTAAAACTGCAAGCAGCATTGGAGGCCCTCTCAGTACAGCGCCGCTTCGGCCTTACGGCGACCGCGGGAACTCCAGCTAGTCCACCCAGTCGCCATCGCAAACGCTCTCATGCCAATCCCGCACGCACATTTCCCGAATCTTTGACATCGCCTTCCGTCCATGTCGTTACTTGTCCAGCTGCAGGTCTTACAAATATAGGCGAAATCTGACCTTCCAGACAGAAGTTATGGATGACTTCCCGTTTTGTGGCGAATGTTTGACAAGCACTTCCTTTATGCTTTTCAACATGTCATGTGTGGTAATCAACAGTTAGCAAACAAAGTTTGTTTTCAGCAAAAATCTCCACACTGATTTTAAAACATCAGTGCAAATGATGGCAAATTTCAGAGAAAAACCCATCAATGAGATTAAACAGTGTGCTGTGAATGTGTTTGAGGCATGTTCTCATGCTAAGACGCCCATAGAGGTGTTTCCTGGTATAAAGGTTAAACCCCACTCCCTAGAAATGGAAGGATGGAGTGCATCGCCACCTCCTCCTAAAACAGGCGAGAAAAAGCAGTATTTTCAAACTAACAAACCGCGTAATGAAGGTGCACGCTGGGACAGAAAAGCTCCTCTTTCAGAGGATGAACGTGATTATCGTAAATGGGGTATGCGTAGGACGTAAAGATATGGGATCCAAGAGGACCCATATTATCAGGGGAAGTCCGAAAAGGAACCCCCAAAAGACGTACCTAACCCTCCCCCACCTTGGACGAAACGAACTGAGGCGATAAAATCACAAAGGTCCCAGGAACAAGGCCCTACACCTCTGAGCTCGGAAGAGACAGAGAAAATACGCAGGTTGTTAGAAACCTTGAAACACGCTGAAATGGGATACCGACCAGGAGCACTGTGTAGTGATTTGATCGCTACTAAATCTGAAGGCGCGAATGACAACATTACAGATGTCGGTGGAACACACCAAGACATTGCTGTCGTTGCCTCTAACAACCCCTCATCGGACGAAGGGGGGGTAAACTCACACACAAACGATGATGAGTCATCGCAAGCTGAACACTCAGAACCTGATTTTCATGATTTTGAACTAGGCATTCCAGTTCTGGGAGGACTCCCAGATAACCTGGTACCGAGTCAAGAAACTGGGCCAGTATGGTTAACAAAACCAACACAGGCCACAGCTCTTTTCTCAACCAAGGACGTCGACCAAGGACCTCAAACCTATGGTGTCTTACCCATAGACAGGTCCGACGACTCAGAAAAGGATTTGTTGGAGCTCCCCAAGGAGCAAGAACCCTCATCAGTCTCATCACAGATTGAACAGGTGGTCGCCCAAGCCGACACTCTGACATCTGATGAAGAAAGAGACAAACTTCGCCAAGTTCTTTTAAAA
>NC_056507.1:44357135-44362257 GCF_014905685.2 Nematolebias whitei
GCTCTCCTTCAAGCAGGAGGAGCGATCAGGAGTTACCCAGAAATAGGCCAGCACCTGTGGGTCTGGCAGCTGAGCGGTCCCGCTTAGAGAGGATGGGTCTCCCACAGGAGGTAGTGTGCACAATCCAGGATTCACGTGTTGCATCTACCACAGCTCTGTACACATCAAAGTGGACGGCTTTTCAGCGCTGGTGTACAGAGAAAGGTTTAGAGGCCACCTCATGCCCATTAGGCAGTGTGTTGTCTTTTCTACAACAGCTGATGGATAGGAAGTTGGCATTCAGCACGATTAAAACGTACGCTGCAGCCATCTCTTCCTGCCACGAAGGGTTCGGAGACAGAACAGCTTTTAATCACCCGCTGATGAAGCGGTTTCTAAAAGGTGTACAGAGACGTAGGCCGGTTTCACGCCCACTTGTTCCACAGTGGGATTTAACGCTGGTCCTGCGAGCCCTGATCAAAGCTCCATTTGAGCCTCTGGATCAGGTTTCACTTAAATTCTTGTCTCTTAAAACAGCCCTGCTGCTGGCTTTAACATCCGCTAAGAGGGTGAGTGATTTATCTGCCCTCTCTGTCGCTCTGTCATGTCTCAGAATTCAGGCTGACGGTAGTTCAGCTGATTTAAGACCAAACCCAGCTTTTATGCCTAAAAACATCACGAGCTCTTTTAAATCAAGAGTGATATCATTGGAGGGATTCTTCCCTCCCCCCCACAGATCAGAAGAAGAAACATCTTTTCATCTTCTCTGTCCGGTGCGGGCGTTGACGTGTTACATAGCGCGCACAGCTGTAATGCGTCAAACTCAACACTTGTTTGTGCATTATAGAGATGCATCTGCAGGTCGCCCGTTATCCACCCAGCGCTTGTCGCACTGGCTGTGTGAGGCCATTTCTGAAGCCTACAGAGCATCAGATCTAAAGCCTCCTGTCAACCTCAAAGCACACTCGACCAGGGGTATCGCATCTTCGACTGCCTTGCATAATGGTATATCAATGCAGGACATTTGCACTGCGGCTGCATGGTCAACACCCTGCTCATTTATTCGCTTTTACCTACGTGATGTGACGGCTCGTTCCATGACACATTCTGTCCTTGGTGCTCTAACAGAATGAATATTGTTTTTTTTTTCATGGAACTCTGTTTAAGCTCACATCTGTCTGCATGCTTCACAGTGTGAGATGTTGTTATCAGTCACAAGTTGTGTCTGTGATTTTGGTTCTATTGTCACTAATCAGTTCATGACTATTGTTACCAATCAGTTCATTTGATCAATAATCAGTTCATTGATATTAATCTGTTTATACTGTTCGGCCATGAATCAGTTGGTTCATGCCCCCCCCCCCCTCTTCCTTTCAACATATTCTCCCCGTTGAAAATTTCCGGGGCGTTCATGTTTTGTCAGAACGCATGGTTACATAACATGCGTCTGTGCATGGCACATAATTACGCAACGCGTAGTTATGCACATGGGGAGCTGAGTGATAAGACATTTTTTGGGCAAGCTTCCGCTTCTTACTGTGTTCGAATGGACCCAGTGAGGCGAGGACCACATCCGCTTCGCCCTTAACCCATCAGCGACAGCCTTAAAGGGCGAAGCCTATACGACATAGAGCGTTGGTTACGTACTGTAACCCCAGATTCTATGAGTATAGGCGTAGCCCTTTAAGCGTCGGGCCTCACTGGCTCCTGAATAGCTGAAGAAAAAACAAGCTATTTGGGAGCCGATTACCCGCTCTTAATGTAACTTATACGGATCGGGTGGGGCCCACACAGCAGGTGGGCGTGGACTAATTTTTTCAGTACGATGCTTGCGCATAATGGGATAAACCCATCAGCGACAGCCTTAAAGGGCTACGCCTATACTCATAGAATCAGGGGTTACAGTACCTAACCAACGTTTTACATTGAACGATCCCTATCTGACCCCTGTTACCTGATCAGCATGATAGTGTGTCCAGTGACCGAAGACATGTCGGTGTAACCTGTTTTCCAACATTTACAGTTTTGGGTGGAGCATGTGGGCGGCGCGGCGTGGCGAATTAAGACGTAACTCTGTCGCCATACGTTTGGCTCTAAATTCCACAGTTTTGAACTGAGGTGCACCAAAATCAGTATGATCGATCATTATCCACCCCTTGAACAGGAAGCCATGATAATTGCCCAATGGCCTCCACAGTGCCTCCTAGAATATTTTAAAACCTCAACCCCAGGCCATTTTTTGAACGATAATTCTGAAACTCTGTCAACATCTGTATCTGTTATATGTTTTCAGGCGTAAAAATAACTGCCAAGTCTTCGTGCGACTTAGTTCGCTGTGGCGACTCCTAACGCAGGGAGCAGCCGAAAGAAGAAAAAAAAAAAAAATATATCAGTGATATATCATCCGATCTACGCCAGATTTTGGGTACGTCATTATTGAGCACTTCTAGACACAATGGTATTGTTGTTTAACGTTTGACTCCTGTGCACCCCCTAGATTATTCCAACAGTTATATTTCAATGAAATATCATCCAATATGTACCAGATTTTATGTGTGTGATCAGTGAGCACGTCTAGACACATTGATATTGTTCTTTAACATTTGACTCAAGTGTGCCCCCTACATTATTCCAACAGTTATATCTCAGTGATACATCATCCAATCTGAACCAGAATATGTGCATAATCAGTGACCACGTCTAGACACATTGATATTGTGGTTTAACATATGACTCAAGTGCGACCCCTAGATTATTCCAAGAGTTATATCTCAGTGAAATATCATCTGATCTAGACCATATTTTTGGTACGTCATTAGTGAGCACTTCTAAACACACTGGTGTTTTAATGTTTGAATCCAGTGCATTCCCTAGATTATTCAATAACTTATATCTCAGTGATACATTATCCAATCTGAACCTGAGTTTTTGTGCTTCATCAGTGAGCACTTGTAGACATATTGGTATTGTTGATTCATGACATCAATTAAGCCCCACCTACTTGGAGAAAAAAACTGTTGATTATTGGATGACACTTCTAACTTTGCACTGTATAAGATATTAGACTTGTAGAATGAACATATGCTGATATATATTCATAAATTAAACGGATTCTTTCATTTTTCTGGACTGTATAATGTACGTGCATTGAATAATTAAAAATGTGGACGGAAACGTTAATTATCTTTGACTCACCAACGACAGTGGGTCATTTATTAACAGAATCAAGTTTAACACATCACACATTTACATTAATTGGCAAAAATTGAAAATAACAACAGCTTATTTAGCAAGTTTTACAAGGAAGACCATACGGCGATGGTTGAAAACCTTGCTTCCAGCTTCGCACAGACATTAACCACACGGCGGTGGTTGAAAAACTTTGCTTCAGACATTTCTAAAAATTATCTGGAATGATTTGCTAGCAGGATAGAAGAATTTTAAAGATGGAAAATGAAGTTTATCTGGAGAGAGGTGGGTGAGGGAATTTGTCTGTTTTAACCAGGACAGCACGCTCCTTTGGACCAGCTTAACCCAACGGTACACTTTGGTTGAAGATCGACTTTTTACCTTTCTGAAGATATGTCAGTTCCGGCGTAAAGTTCCACTTCAAGCCACTTTTCAGCGTCTCCGTAAGGACAGTAGGGAACCGTTCGGAGTCGTGAGATCATCCAGAACAGACTTCATAATTCCTCTGAACTTCTCTCGTCCAGCTTAGTTGCAGATGTCCTGAGCATGCTGCATTCCAGCATTCTGCATTCCAGCATTCTGGACCCTGGAACTGCCGAGTTTCAGAACTGCAGAACTGCTCGAGCTCCTGCAGAACTTCTTCATCTCCAGTGAACTAGGAAGTGTTGCACCTTTTAAAAGGGCTCACTTCCGGTTCATTTGAGAACTTTCTGATTGGTCGATGGACCAAAACAGAGGTGTGTTTTGTGATGTAAGGTGTTATGAAAAGTCAAGGAAAAAGATTAAGATTGTTTAAGAACAGACAGAAGATATTATGAAGAACTCAGACTCCGTGGAGTCAATTCTCTAGTATCTTGCTGTAAAAGTTAAACATGACGTTTCTTTTTCAGTAAACTTGCAGTTGACCGAAACTTGAACTTTGACCAACTTATACAACTTGCTCATTTCAAACAGACGATCAAGAAATTGAATCATTACTCTGTAACATATTCCAACTTGATTTCCACTTTGAATGAGGATTAAAAATCGTTATTACTATTTCACAGTTGATTTAAAAATGAGTAGTTCACTTCAACATTTAAACATTGTTTGAACTAACACAATTTGATTATCAAACATTTGTAAAATAGTAATGATAATAGAAAAGAGAGTGTTCTTTCACTTGATTAATTCAAGAAAGAAAGTCTCAGGATGGGTCAACCTGTATTTCTGGATTCAAATCAATGAAATGACAGCTTCTGTCCCATAAGGTCCTTAAGGTCAGGACTTGACCTCAGGCCTAGTTCACTACAGTCCCCCCTTTGGAAATCATCGCCTGTCCATGGGGATGAATTCCAACATGAACTTACGCCTTCGAATGTCCTTGAGCTTGATGTAATCCAGCAAGGAAAACAAAAGTCAAAAGTAATCCAGCAAGGAAAACAAAAGTCAAAAGTAATCTAGCAAGGAAAACAAAAGTCAAAGGTAATTCCACAATGTTCTTGGTAATTCCATTGTGTTGATGATAATTCCATAATGTTGTTGGTAATTCCATTGTAGCAATGCTTTAACCCCCTTGGAAACAGAGTCTGTAATCCATTGAAAAAGTCATATAATCCACAACGGTAAATCCACAACGATTGGAGGTGTTGATTGATCAGCATACAGAGGGGTTCCCTTGGATTGAACTGAAGATGCGGCCACTGGATGAAGAGTGGAGACCAACGTCAGGATTGCAGGTCTCCTCCAGCGGAGGTCGTCTCTGGGCGACGTCCAGTCTGTGCCGTTCTGGTTCAATGTGTCATGCAATTATGTGGTTTAAGGTGGGCTTATGAAGGGGATTTTACATAAGGCCTTAAACTATATGCACCTGGTGTGTAAGCTATTATGGTTGGGAACAGCTACAGCTACCAGTTAAGGGGTGGAACATGCTGAAAAGGGTAGTTATAGGGATTTATACCTATAGAAGAGTGTT
>NC_056507.1:44362357-44366793 GCF_014905685.2 Nematolebias whitei
CCAGCACCAAGACCAGCTGTCACTTCCCTCCTAGAAACAATAAACACATTATTTATCGTCAGTCTGTTGTGTTGTGATCTTGGTCCAAACCCTCACGAGAGTTCCTTACAGAACTATCGGGCCATTATGGACCACTCACACACAGCAGAATGGCAGTCTGGTGTCGAGGGAGCTATTTGTAAATTAGAAACTAATATGGAGGAGATAGTTCGTTTACTCAAGTCATCCTCTTCTCCCGAACCAGTTCAAGTCTGTCCGGTTCCTACCCGGGAACCTAGACTCTCGCCACCTGAGGCATTTCCTGGAGCACCCGACCAATGCCGTCCATTCATCACACAATGCGAGATCCACTTCCAACTTCAACCCTCCATGTTTACCTGCGACCGCTCCAAAGTCGCATATATGATCTCACTGTTAACAGGCAAGGCCAAAATATGGGGAACTTCAGAGTGGCAAAGAGACTCACAGTTTGTTTACTCTCTTCAAAGCTTCAAGAAAGAGTTATGCCGAGTTTTTGACCCAGTTCTTCCGGAACGAGAGGCTGCCAGACGTCTATTCGACATCAAGCAAGGTAACCGTCGCGTCACAGATTATATCATTGACTTTCATTCTGTATCGTCCGGCAGTCACTGGAATGACGAGGCATTAACCGATGCCTTTTATCGAGGCTTGGACGACGCCATTAAGGACGGGCTGGCAACCCAGGGACTTCCAGAGACATTACAAGGTTTGGAGGACCTGGCCACAAGACTCGACCTCCGACTGGCTGAACGCTCTCGGGAAAGGAAGTCTGCTACGTCATCTTCCGTCAAGCAACGCGGTGAGTACGGCGCTCACACGAAGACATGGGACTTACCTCCTGTTTCTTCACCTCGTCCGACAGTGGAGCCTCGGCAGCAGTCACCAGGTCCGGCTGAGGAGCCAATGCAGCTGGGCCGAAGCAGACTCACTCCGGCGGAGCGGGATCACCGCCGAAGGAATCGGCTGTGTTTCTATTGCGGCAACGCTGGACACGCCGTCTACTCTTGTCCGGTAAAAGGCGGGGCTCAATAAACGAGAGGAGATGTTTATTGAGTCGCGCATCCACTTCCTCCATCTCCTCACCATTCGTCATCCCCGCCGAGATCTGCGTTCCGGGTAAGGTCTGTTCATCTGTCAAGGTTTTTGTTGACTCTGGAGCCGATACGGAGTTTTTGGACTATGGGTTCGCTGTTACTGCCGGTATTAAAATTCTGCAGTCATCTAAGAACCAGTCCGTTGTCGCTCTTGATGGTCATCCTCTCAACTCCTCCTCCCAGGTCTCAGAGCCCGTCACGTTATGTTTAGGTGGCAATCATAAGGAACTCATCAGTTTTCTCATAATAAACTCTCCTGAGAACCCCGTAGTCTTGGGTGCTACCTGGCTATCTAAACATAACCCACACTTAGATTGGAGGCGGAGGGAAATTTTGGGATGGTCAGAGGAATGTCTCTCTACCTGCCTTTATGAAGCTGTGGTTCCTTCAGACTCTGTCACTCAGTCGCACAGTTATTATCCGGACTTGGCTAAAGTTCCCACTGACTATCATGACCTCAAGGAGGTATTTAATAAAGTTAAGGCCACGTCGTTACCCCCGCACAGACCCTATGACTGCCCTATTGACCTAATGCCCGGTACCACACCACCCAGAGGGGGCCTTTATTCTCTATCATCACCAGAACAAGAGGCCATGAAGTCTTATATTCAGGAGTCCCTGCAAGCTGGGATCATCAGACCTTCGGTCTCTCCTGCAGGGGCCGGTTTCTTTTTTGTTAAGAAGAAGGATCAGACCCTCCGTCCCTGCATTGACTTTAGAGGTCTGAACAAGATTACTGTTAAAAACAAGTACCCGTTACCCTTGATGAACACTGCATTTGACCTTCTGCAGGGATCCAAGGTTTTCACTAAGCTCGACCTCCGTAATGCCTACCATCTGGTTCGCATCAGAGAGGGGGACGAGTGGAAGACTGCATTCAACACACCCACTGGACATTATGAATATTTGGTTATCCCATTCGGGCTCACCAACGCTCCTGCTGTTTTTCAATGTCTAGTAAATGATGTGCTTAGGGATATGGTTAACAAGTTTGTTTTTGTTTATCTTGATGACATTTTGATTTTTTCTAAAGACATTAACGCTCATAAAAAACATGTTAGATCTGTTTTAACCCGGCTTCTGCAAAATGGTCTATATGTAAAAGCCGAAAAATGTGAGTTTCACACCACCTCCACTACTTTCCTGGGCTTTGTTGTCTCTCCAGACTCGGTATCCATGGACTCTTGCAAGGTGGCTGCTGTGGTGGACTGGCCCATTCCCAAGGACCGGAAGCAACTGCAACGCTTTCTGGGGTTTGCTAATTTTTATAGACGCTTTATAAAAGGTTACAGCCAACTCGCTAAGCCCCTTCACGAACTCACCTCATCTAAGTCACGTTTTGTTTGGTCCACCGCAGCAGCCAAAGCCTTTTGTGATCTCAAAAAACTGTTTTCTTCAGCTCCCATCCTCCGGGCCCCCAACCCCGACGAGCCCTTTGTCGTCGAAGTTGATGCCTCCAGTACTGGGGTGGGGGCCATTCTCAGTCAGCGCAGCCTGGAGGGACGCCTGCATCCTTGTGCTTTCTTTTCCAAGGGTCTCTCTGAGGCGGAAAGAAACTATGACATTGGGGATCGGGAGCTGCTGGCCGTCAAACTCGCCCTTGAGGAGTGGAGACACTGGTTGGAGGGCTCCAGGTTCCCTTTTTTGGTTTGGACTGACCATAAGAACCTGGAGTACCTCAAATCCGCTCGTCGCCTCAACCCCCGTCAGGCCAGGTGGGCATTGTTCTTTTCACGTTTTAACTTCACTTTGTCTTTTCGCCCCGGTGAGAAGAACACCAAGCCTGATGCCTTGTCTCGCATCCTGGAGAAGGATGAAGTCCCTTCCTCTCAGGAGGATCAGTTCATCCTCCCTGAGACTGCCCGCCTGGCCGTTACCCAGCTTGAGTTGGATCTGAAGGCTTCCAACCAGACCAATCCTCCTCCACCTAGTTGCCCACCCAATCGTTTATTTGTCCCTCCCTACATGGTTAAACAAGTTTTGGATTTCACCCATAGTTCTCGTCTATTCTGTCATCCTGGTTTGAGTAAAACGTTGTCCCTGGTTAGGTCACAGTTTTGGTGGGAGACCTTATTTCAGGATGTCCAAACCTATGTGCGATCTTGCCCCTCCTGTTCCCAATCCAAACCCTCCAAGCGCCCTCCTTCAGGGTTGTTACGCCCCCTTCCCTGTCCATCTCGTCCCTGGTCGCACATAGGAATGGATTTCATTACCGGTCTCCCACCATCCAATTCTCACTCGGTCATCCTCACTATTGTAGACCGCTTTTCCAAGATGGTCCATTTGATTCCCCTTCCCAAACTACCATCATCCAAGGAACTCGCCCTGATCATGGCCAGGGAGGTTTTTAGACTCCACGGTCTGCCCACTAACATTGTTTCCGACAGGGGTCCTCAGTTTGTCTCTCTCTTTTGGAGGGAGTTTTGCTCCCTCCTGGGCATTGACATTAGCCTCTCCTCTGGGTTTCACCCTGAGACCGATGGTCAGACGGAGAGGGCTAATCAGGAGGTCGAGGGCAAGCTGAAGATTCTATGCCAACAGGACCCTGAGAAGTGGAGCTCCTCCCTGCCTTGGGTTGAACATGCCCTCAACTCCATTCCTTCCTCGGCCACCGGTTTGTCCCCTTTTTACGTTGTCTTTGGTTATCAGCCCCCTGTCGTCTCTCTCCAGGAGAGGGAGGCTTCTGTCCCCTCCGCTCATCTGGCCGCCCTACGCTGCCAGAGGGTTTGGAGGAAGGCCAGACGCGCCTTGTTGAAGAGTAGGGCGGCCTATCGCAAGCAGGCCGACCGCCATAGAACCCCCCAGCCCGTTTACTCCATAGGCCAAGAGGTGTGGTTGTCCACCAAGAATCTCCCACTTAAGCTCCAGTCCCGTAAACTGGCCCCTCGCTTCATTGGTCCCTTTCCCATTTCCAAAATCATCAACCCTGTGTCTGTTCGCTTGACTCTTCCTAGGTCCCTCCGTGTCCATCCCACCTTCCATGTTTCTTGCATCAAACCGGTGGTCTCCTCCTCTTTTCATGCCCCTGCTCACGCCCCTCCTCCCGCCCGCTTCATTGAGGGTGGCCCTGTCTATACTGTGCGCCGTCTCCTTCGCTCTAGGCGGAGGGGACGGGGGGTTCAGTACCTGGTCGACTGGGAGGGGTACGGTCCTGAGGAACGTTCCTGGGTCCCCTCCCGTCACATCCTCGACAGGACTCTCATCGCCGACTTCCACGCTCTCCATCCAGATCAGCCAGGTGGAACGCCAGGAGGCGTTCCTTGAGGGGGGGATCTGTCATGAATCACGTCCCTGTATTTAGATCTTTATCACTCTGTTCAC
>NC_056507.1:44366893-44371399 GCF_014905685.2 Nematolebias whitei
AGAAAACCCACGCATGCACGGAGAGAACATGCAAACTCCACCCAGAAAGGCCCCTGGACCGGGGTTTGAACCAAGGACCTGCTCGCTGAGAGGCAGCAGCTCTACCAGTTGCGCCACCGTGCTAAGTACAGATACATGAAAAATGAATTAAGTACAGTAATGAAGTACTTGTACTAAGTTCCCACCTCTGCTGTTTGCTCACTAAAATATGTTTCTGTGCATTTGTTCTTTTGATACAGTAAATAGATGAATTTTCATCTCCCAAAGGGCCCCTGACTTTTGGCAGCAGTTTCTAGATTACAGATTTCGCAGCCTCTGCTCACACCAAATGTTGTGCTAATTAATCACTCCTCTCTTCTCCTCTCTCTGCTCCTTAGATTCTGAGAACACAGCAGTGACTCTGTCTGCACTCCTTGCCAGTCTCAACAGCTGCAGTAACCCATGGATTTACATGATCTTCAGTGGTCACCTCCTGCAGGACTTTGTGCACTGCTTCTCCTGCTGCCACAGGCCCAAAGCCAACTTCAAGAAGGACGACTCCGACAGCAGTATCCTCCGGACCACACTCCTGACCAGGATGGCCAATCAGAGCCCGACGGACAGCACAGGGAACTGGAGAGAGCTGGGGAACTCTCCCAAGATCTCAGCCCAGTCACAGTAAACAGACTGGATCCATTATATGCTGAACAAGCTGGCAGGGAATAAAATGCCTCAAAACACATGAAGAGCACAGCCTGAAGAAATGTTGAAAGAAATCATAAATGCACTGACTGGACTCAATGTGCACCATATGACAACCAACATCAGAAAAGTAACAGCAAGTATTTATTAAAACAATACTTGTGTTGTTTTTACATAGCATCTTCAAGTGGCAGATTAAGGCATCAGAAGTTCCCGGGAGTTTCGAAGGTGTTGTTGGCGTCTGTGTCTTCCTGCTGTGCCATTTTTACAGTTTCCTTCCAGGCCTCTTAAAAGGCAGACCCCTCATTATTAGGCCCGAGCAGCGAAGCACTGCGAAGGCCTATTGTAATCACTCTGTTCAGGCCTGAGCTGCAATCTTTTCTGCCAAACGAATTGGCGTTTTGGGGGCCTTAACATATCCCAAAAGTCACCAAATTTGGCAGACGCATCAGGACTGGTGAAAAATTACGTATTTTAAGGATGCAGCAAAAATCGCAACAGAAATTAATCAAGAGCGCCACCTACAAGTTTTCCAAATACCCTCCACATTAATCTTAGTTTGTCGTAGAAACATGAAATTTGGTACGCTTGTCCAATTCAGTTGGTGTAACTTGCTTTCCAACACTGACAGTTTTGGGTGGAGCATGTGGGCGGCGCGGCGTGGCAAAGTAAGACGTAACTCTGTCGCCATACGTTTGGCTCTAAATTCCACAGTTTTGAACCGAGGTGCACCAAAATCAGTATGATCGATCATTATCCACCCCTTGAACAGGAAGCCATGATAAGTGGCCAATAGCCTCCACAGCGCACCCTAGAATATTTTAAAACCTCAGCCCCTGGCCATTTTTTGAACGATAATTCTGAAACTCTGTGAACATCTGTATCTTCGCAGGACCTGGTCCAAAACCAACAGGATGTTGGCCATTTTGGGTCGAATGGTCATTTTTGGGCGTTTATATTTAATTGCGAATTTTAACAAACTCCTCCTAGGAATTTTGAAGGATTGCCTTCAAACTTGGTTGATTTGCCCATAAGACATTGGAGAGTAAAAGTTATCTAAAGCTTGCATTTTCATATATGTTAAAGGGGGGTGGAAAGCCCTCAAATTTTCGCTTCACGCCATAATTTTCCAAACACTATAACTTTCACAATGAAAGACCGAAATGCACGAAACTTGGCATGACTCATCCCTGTTGGATGCCCTATGAACCACTGTGGTCATGTTTTGACGTCATCAAAGCCCCACCCACCTCGGAATAGGAAGTCTCTTTTTTTAACTTGGAATGCGCCCTTTGACATCATTGACCTAATCGGGATGATCCTGTGTTAGAAGACAGATAATATGGTCTGATTTGATTTAAAGTGCAAACCGTTTTGGCTTGAGGATGTGGGCGTGACGGCGTGGCATATTAACAAGTGACGCAGTTGCAATACATTTGGCTTTAACTTGCACAGATTTCACTCGAGGTGCACCAAAATCACTATGATCGATCATTATCTGCCCCTTGAACAGGTATCCATGATAAGTGGCCAATAGCCTCCACAGCGCCACCTACATTATTCCTACAGTTATAGCTCAGTGATAAAACATCCTATCTGCACCAGATTTATTGTGCGTCATCAGTGAGGACTTTGACACATTTATATTGTGGTTTAATATATGACTCTAGTGCACCCCCTAGATTATTCCAACAGTTATATCTCAAGGATACATCATCCTATCCGTAATACATTTTTGGTGCATCATCTATGAGCTTTTCTAGACACATTGGTACAGTGGTTTAACATTTGACTCAAGTTCGCCTTCTAGATTATTCAAACTGTTATATCTCAATGATATATTATCTGATCTGCACCAGATTTTTTGTGTGTGATCAGGGAGCACTTCTATATACATTTGTGTTGTTATTTAACATTTGACTCCAGTGCGCCCCCTACATTATTGCAACTGTTGTATCTCAGTGAAATATCCAATATGTACCAGATTTATTGTGCGTGATCAGTGAGCACTTATAGACACAATGGTATTGTTCTTTAACATTTGACTCAAGTGCGCCCCCTACATTTTTCCAACAGTTATATCTCTGTGATACGTCATCCGATCGGAACCAGATTTTTTATGCAGAATCAGGGAGCACGTCTAGACACATTGATATTGTGGTTTAACATATGACTCAAGTGCGCCCCCTAGATTATTTAATCAGTTATATCTCAGTGATATATCATCCGATTGGGAGTGGTGGTGCAGAGGTAGATGAAGCACCCACAACTGCCTCCACCCTTATTCGCCCCACTCTGGGCCCATGAGCAAGGCACTTAACCCCCACCATCTGCTCCTCCGGGTGTCCTAGATAGCAGCTCTCTGCTCCACACAGAGGGCTGTGGTAGCTTAGTGGCCTGTGGTTGCGTCAGGAAAGGCATTCGGCGTAAAAATAACTGCCAAGTCTTCGTGCGACTTAGTTCCCTGTGGAGACCCATAACGCAGGGAGCAGCCGAAAGAAGAAAAAATAAATAAATAAAAAGCTCAGTGATATATCATCTGATCTACGCCATATTTTGGGTACGTCATTAGTGAGCACTTCTAGACATAATGGTATTGTTGTTTAACGTTTGACTCCTGTGCACCCCCTACATTATTCCAACAGTTATATTTCAATGAAATATCATCCAATATGTACCAGATTTTATGTGTGTGATCAGTGAGCACGTCTAGACACATTGATATTGTGGTTTAACATATGACTCAAGTGCGACCCCTACATTATTCCAAGAGTTATATCTCAGTGAAATATAATCCGATCTAGGCCAGATTTTTGGTACGTCATTAGTGAGCACTTCTAAACACACTGGTATTGTTGTTTAACGTTTGAATCCAGTGTGCCCCCTAGATTATTCAAAAACTTATATCTCAGTGATACATCATCCAATCTGAACCTGAGTTTTTGTGCTTCATCAGTGAACACTTGTAGACACATTGATATTGTTGATTCATGACATCAATTAAGCCCCACCTACTTGGAGAAAAAAACTGTTGATTATTGGATGACACTTCCAACTTCGCACTGTATAAGATATTAGACTGAAACTTTGTTCGCTAACTGTTGATTACCACACATGACATGTTGAAAAGCATAAAGGAAGTGCTTGTCAAACATTTGCCACAAAACAGGAAGTCATCCATAACTCAGGTCTGGAAGGTCAGATTTCGCCTATATTTGTAAGACCTGCAGCTGGACATGTAACGACATGGACGGAAGGCGATGTCAAAGATTCGGGAAATGTGCCCCGTGGGGAACACGTGCGGGATTGGCATGAGAGCATTCGCGATGGCAACTGGGCGGACTAGCTGGAGCTCCCGCGGTTACCGTAAGGCCAAAGTGGTGCTGTGCTGCGAGGGCCTCCAATGCTGCTTGCAGTTTTAATTTGTATTTGGTTTTCTAGTTTATGGTTTTTCTTAAAACTACAATTTGAGGTTAATGGAAAAATATGATCAATTCAATTTAGTTTATTTATCCATCCATCCATCCATCCATCCATCCATTATCTTTACCCGTTTATTCCATTTTGTGTCACGGTGGTCGCTGGTGCCCATGTCCAGCAATCACTGTGCGAGGGGCGGGTACACCCTGGACGGGTCGCAAGTCCATCACAGGGACACATAGAGACAAACGAGACAAACAACCATTCACTCTCTCACTCACACCTAGGGACAATTTAGAGTTACCAATCAGCCTAACATGCATGTTTTTGGTCTGTGGGAGGAAACCGGAGTACCCGGAGAAAACCCACGCATGCACGGAGAGAACATGCAAACTCCACCCAGAA
>NC_056507.1:44371499-44384921 GCF_014905685.2 Nematolebias whitei
TGTAATAATGCAAGCAAAAAACTGAAGGGAACAAATGTTTACATAAATGAACATCTAACTAAAAAAAATGGAAACATTGCACGTGAAGCAAGGTGGTTGAAAAAACAGAAAAAATAGCATCAACTTGGACAAGAAATGGAAACATCTGGATCAAAATACAGGAAGGATCTCAGGCTAAGATAATAAAAGACCTGAAAGATCTGGAAAGACTAAAATAAGCTCAGGAAATGATAGATGATAAATCATTGACACAACTTCACAAACAAGAAATAATCAAAATATAAAACAAACAAATACATTATAATATGGCAACATACGAAGACTTAGAGTTTAAAATATACAATGTCGAAGATGCGATTGATACAAATTTTTTCCCTGAAATAAAAGACTGTGAATATTATAATGAAGAACAGTTTAATGACATCAATATAACGAATGGAGGTCTCTCTATTATTCACTTTAACAGTAGAAGTTTAAATGCAAATATATCCAAAATAACAGATTATTTAAAACAGCTAAACAGAACCTTTACAATAATAGCACTGTCAGAGACATGGCTCAACGATGAAAACACAAATAATGTTCACATGGAAGGGTATGAATTATATCATGTGAACAGAAGCAACAAAAGAGGTGGTGGAGTGGCTCTATTTGTTAAAAATGAAATAAAATGTAAATTAATTAATGAAATGTCAATAGTTGTTGATAATATCATGGAAATAATAACAATAGAAATAATAAACAAGAATGATAAAAACATATTAATAAGTTGTGTATATCGATCTCCAGGATCAAATATAGAAATATTCACTGATAAAATAGTACAACTATTGGACAAGAGTTTTAATAAAAACATTTTTTTGTGTGGAGACTTTAATATTGACCTGGGAAATAAAACAGATTCAAATAACATCAGCACATTTACAAATTCATTGTATAGTTTAAATCTTTATCCGTTAATATCAAAACCAACAAGAATTACAACTCATAGTGCTACAATAATCGATAATATTTTCACAAATGTAACAAATGGGGATGTGATGGGAGGTATTTTAACGAGTGATTTGAGTGATCACTTACCAGTTTTCATGATTTATAAAAATGATCAAAGCATTACAAAAGAAATCACAATTAAGGAAAAAACAATAAACACATCAACAAAAGCAATGGACAAATTAAAAGATGATTTACATAAA
Organism: Nematolebias whitei; assembly: GCF_014905685.2. Lineage (NCBI taxonomy): Eukaryota > Metazoa > Chordata > Actinopteri > Cyprinodontiformes > Rivulidae > Nematolebias > Nematolebias whitei. The sequence continues at coordinate 44,372,696 of NC_056507.1, forward strand.
CAAAGCTGGAAAGACGTGTATGTTGATGATGTGAACAGATCATATGATGAGTTTATGAATATTTTGGGAGCTCTGTATGAAAAGAATTGTGTGCAAAATAATTGTACAAAGAGAAATGTTGTTGACCAACCATGGATGACGAAAGGGTTGAGAAATGCTTGTAAAAAAAAGAATTATTTGTATACATGTTTCTTGAAATTGAGAACACAAGAGGCTGAAGAGAAATATAAGAAGTATAAAAATAAATTAGTAGTGATTATAAGGAAACACAAGAAGGAATATTATAGTGATTTATTAAATAAAAGTAATGGTGATATGAAAGCTACATGGCGAGTAATAAATAGTGTTCTGAAAAGTCATAAAGCAAAAACAGGTATTTCACAATATTTTCTGAAGGTTGACGATGAAATCCATGATGAAAATGAAATTGTAAATGGATTTAATCATCATTTTGTGAACGTTGAATCAAGACTTGCAGCTAAAATACCAAAAGTGGACAATAATGTGAACCATTCAGTTATAAGTTGTGACAACAGTATTTTTCTTAATGGAACTGACAAAGAAGAAATAATGAATGTTGTAAAAAATCTTACAGATAAGAGATCAAAAGACTGGGTGGACATGGATATGATGTTTGTAAAGGACATAATGAGTTATGTTATCGAGCCGTTTACATATATTTGTAATTTATCATTTTCAAAAGGAATATTTCCAGACAATATGAAAGTAGCTAAGGTAGTTCCTCTCTTTAAAAATGGTGATAAATGTGTGTTCAATAATTATAGACCAATATCCTTATTACCACAGTTCTCAAAAATTCTAGAAAAACTATTTGTGACCAGATTAGATTAATTTATTACTAAACAAAACATTCTAAGTAGCAGTCAGTATGGGTTTAGAGCAAAAAACTCTACATCAATGGCTCTCATGGAAATAATGGAACAAATAACTAATGCTGTCGATCAAAAACAGTATTGTGTTAGTATTTTTGTTGATTTAAAAAAAGCATTCGATACTAATGACCACACTATTCTCCTTGAAAAATTAAATAAATATGGTATAAGAGGACCAGCATTACACTGGGTATCTAGCTATTTAAAAGATAGGAAACAGTTTGTACAAATAAATGGTGTAAGATCTGACCTCTGCAATATCACTTGTGGAGTTCCTCAAGGCTCTGTACTTGGACCAAAATTATTTATTTTATATGTGAATGACTTAGTGAATGTATCAGGACTCCTCAAATGTGTCCTTTTTGCAGATGACACCACATTTTTTTGTTTGGGTAAAGATGTAAAACAGATGTTGGAACTGATGAAGACAGAATTTGATAAAATACAAACTTGGTTTAAACTTAATAAATTATCATTAAATTTAGATAAAACTAAATACATGATATTTAGTAACAAAAAGAGAACTGTTGATGATCCATTTAAAATTGAGGGTGTTGAGATTTGTAGAGTTAATGAGATGAAATTTTTGGGTGTAATCATTGATGAACAGCTAACATGGAAAAATCACATAAATTCTGTAAGAACAAAAATATCTAAATCTATTGCAGTACTATACAAAGTCAGGGAATTATTAAATGATAAAGCTCTGTACATGTTGTATAACACAATCATTGTTCCACATTTAATCTATTGCATTGATGTTCGGGGGAAAGCGTGTAAAACCTTTACAAAACCTATTTTTATTTTACAGAAAAGAGCTGTAAGAATCATCACCAGAAAGCATTACTGTCACCCATCAAGCACATTATTTTATCAACTGAAGTTATTGAAGTTCCATGATTTGGTAGATTTCAGTATTTTATCAGTTATGTATAGGGCTCAAAATAACACATTACCGTTAAATATCCAAAGAAATTTTGTTAAAAGACAAAGTTGTTACAATCTTAAGGGGATAGAGATATTTGTCAAACCAAAATTCAGAACTAGTCTGAAGGGAAGGTCTACCTCAATCCAAGGAGTTGGATTGTGGAATGGTCTAGAGAGTGATGTAAAAAATGCCAAGTCAATGTGTACATTTAAGAAAAAGATCAAAACTGAATTGTTAAAAAAGTATATATGAAGTAGCTTAGTGTGTGTTTTGTATTAGAATTAGAAAAATTAGAAAGTTATTCATTTTGTTCTGTTACTTGAAAATTATTATGTCTGAAATAATTGTTTGAAAAAAGGGGCAGATAAAATAAGATTTTTTCTTTTTTCTGCTGCCTTTCATTTTAATTTTTTTTTGTATCTTTTTATATATTGTTATGGAATTGTTTTGTACTTTTTTAAAATGAATAAACTTCATACCATACCATACCATTTATACACACATCCTCCGCAGACCGTCATTTTTTAAATCTTCTCCCCCGTGAGCTCTGCGATTTGTTTGCCCCGAGCGCCGTCTGCAGGCGATCTCTGGGGAAACGCTGAAGTGCAGGTTGCCGGAATGAGGAGGGGTGGTCTCTGACGGGCGGGGCTGGTGGTGGAGCTGAGCGAGGCGAAGCTGCTGCAGCCGTGGAGCGCCGATGTTTCTGCCTCTGCTCGCGACGATCTCTCCAGCGGGCCAAGGGGCGGGATGAGCCGTGCGGCTTGATGAGATGGCGCACAGCTTCTGACATCTCCTCCGACTGCTTCGAATTCGCCAGCATGGTTTTTAAGCTGCTTCCCAACAGCGCGTCCGACGTGATGGGGCCCTCCATCCGGTCCTTGTGCAGCTTTTCCGGCAGCGAAGGAGAGTGACGAAGCCAGGTGGATTGTTGGATCAACGTCATCCATGCTGCAATCCTCAACAGGCAAACCGTGGGAGCGGCGCACATGTTGAGGATGGCGTCTGCCGTCTTACAGAGGGAGCTCTTTGTCTCCTCGGGCAGGTTCGCGGCCTCCAGCCTCTTCGACATGCTAAATGCTAGCAGCGCCACGTTGTTGCTAGCTGCGGCCGCCTGAAAAGCACACTGGTGGGCTCGATTGGAGAGTGCGGTCACCGCCTGGTCGTGTTTCCCCGGAGGGATGGGACGCTGCTCCAACCTGGACAGCTTCGCCCCGAAGGCTTCCGCGAGGCTTGGCTCAAGGGGGAGTATCGAGGGATAGCCCCGCTCGGTGAACCCCTCCACTCTGGTGATGGGAGCGTAAGTGGAGACGGGCGCCCTTAGCCTACCAGGACCGGCTGCGGCCTCGTTCCAGTACGATGTCACCGCTGGAAAACGAGGCCAGATGGGATCAAGACGGCGAGCCGGCGTGGAGCCAAACCTTCCCGCAAGATCATCCGATCTGAGCGGGGGGTGGGGGGGGGGTCAGGGGAAGGGGAGCCCCTTTACGTTAGCAGCTTCCCGGATATTGGCGGGCAGCTCCGAGAGGAGTGCGCCGATGGCAGGGAGCAGTGTGGCCGTTGAGGCGGGAAACCCCGGGGGAGTCGAGCATCCGCTCGGCCTCCCTCTTTCCAACACTGCGCTCCCCAGGAGGGAACGAGCGTCGGGGCTGCTGCTAACGTCACCGGTCCCAGAGGAATCATCCGATTCACTCCGAGAGCCAGCGTCGAAGAAATCCATGGCGTCGTCCAGCGAGCAGTCTCCCGCCACGGACAGGCAGTCCTCGATGGTAGTCTTAAACAAGGCTGCTCTCCTCTGCCTTTCCTCCGGTGGAAGCTTGTCACAGAGGCGGCAGGAGGAAGCGCGGGCGACGTGGCGGGGACCCAGGCATCCCTCGCAGGTGTCATGCCGGTCGAAGCTGAGCAAGTAAGCGGTCTTGCAGGAGGGACACAAGCGGATGGTGTTGGAGCTGGACATCTCATTGAAGGTCAGTTGTTTTTTATTAGCTTGCTGAAGAAAAATGGGAGCCGATTACCCGCTCTGACTTATACGGATCGGGTGGGGCCCACACAGCAGGTGGGCGTGGACTAATTTTTTCAGTATGATGCTTGCGCATAACAGGATAAACCCATCAGCGACAGCCTTAAACGGCGAAGCCTATACGACATAGAACTTTATACTTCCCGTTGTCAGGGGGCGTGGCTTAAGTAAATGGACTGTACTTATACAGCACCTTTCTATCTTATTTCAACATACTCAATGAACTTTACACTACAATCTGTGCCCTCATTTACCCATTCATACAGCACTCTATTAGATCTCTACAAAGATAATTGAACAAACCACTCTAAAGAGATTAATCAGTGCTTTAGATCACATTCATACACTGATGGGACACACATCAGAGGCTATGAGGAATTCAGTGTCTTGCCCAGGGACACTTCGACATGTGACTGCTGATGGATTTGAACCCCCAACTCTCGCATTGGAGGATGACTGCTCTAACCACTCAGCCACAGCCGCCCAAGTGATGTCATAATTTGACAATTCAGTCTTGCAGGGGACCGGATGTGGATTAATCACTGAAGGTTTGATGTCTCAGCCAGTTTTCATGTAGGAGCTATTAACGTTTCATTTCTCATGGCAAGATGTCAAACTTTGAGGTCTGGCCCTGCCCCTTCAGCATGCTCCAAAATTAACCGTTTAGATAACTTTGCGTCCCCTATGCCTTTTGACCAAAATGGCCAAGTTTGAAACCGATTTAGCGAAATCCCTAGGAGGAGTTAGGTCGAATGCGGAGGCTATAAACCGCCATATAGGTGTGAAAATTGTGCCGGCATTCCAAAATGGCCACCTTCCTGTTTATCGTACAACATTGGTGCTGGAGGGTTTTCTGTGCATCTTGGGGAATTGGACAAGCATACCAAATTTCATGTTTCTACAACAAACTAAGGTTAATGCGGAGGGTATTTTGAACATTTGTAGGTGGCACTCTTGATTCATTTCTGTTGCAATTTTTGCCACGTCCTTAAAATACGTCATTTTTCACCAGTCCTGATGCGTCTGCCAAATTTGGTGACTTTTGGGATATGTTAAGGCCCCCAAAACGCCAATTCATTTGGCAGAAAAGATTGCAGCTCAGGCCTGAACAGAGAGATTACAATAGGCCTTCGCAGTGCTTCGCTGCTCGGGCCTAAAAAGCTAACAGGGCAGCAAACTTACATAAATGCTGGGGACACAGAGGGAAGACAGAGCCTCAAGCTTGACAGGAAAATGCCCAGACAATGAGGGAACACAGAGACACAAAGTATAAAGGGATGCTAACAAGGAAATTATTAAAAACATCTGGGAGAAGCCAAGAGGAACAGGTGCAGGAGGAGTTGACAACACATGGGAGAGCAGAAGAAAACAAAAAGGTCACAAGACACAGAACAGACAGATCTTCACAGTACACCCCCCCCCCCCCCCACACACACACACCTCTAAGGACATCCCTTGACATCCCAAGACCACTACGCACAACTCAGATGGGAGGGTGGGAAAACCAACAGATGGAGGGCACAAAGGATGACATGAGGGAAAAAACAAAACACAGACAGGATAAAGCCTGGGACTAGACTAGACACACAAAAGCAACACTAGGAGCAAACAAAAAGAGTGCATGCAGACAGCCAGGGGCCTGTCCAGAGTGAGGCACAAGTTCACGCGGGCAGTTGGGAGACCGTCCAACATGGGACAGGAGCTGCGTCCGCCTGGGCCCTCTCCGACTCCAGCTGAAGGGAAGTGAAGAGACGACTGATGAAGTTAGTCAGCAGACAAAGAGACCACAGGAGAGGCCACGACAGCAGGCATCTTCAGTTTGATAACTACAGGCAACAATGAGTTCAATGAGAGAGCTGCAGCTGGTAAGTCAGACAAGGCAACTGTGGCTGATAATGGACCAGGGAGAGCTGCAGGGGGAACAGTTGTTCTGCAGTAGGCAAAGAGACCAGCAGCTCTGTAGCAGACAAAGAGACCAGGGGATCTGCAGCAGGTGAAAAGACCAGGGGACCTGCAGTAGGTGAGGAGACCAAGGGATATGATCATAAAATCATATATTTAGAGAACTGTTAGAAATTTCCATAATGTCATTCACCTCACCATGTGCACTCACTGCAACTTTCACTGTTTTGGGGTTCTGAATGATTGCGTGTTAATTAATGTTTCTCATGGTTCAATTATGGGGGTTAATTGTCACACTGTTAACTCCTGTAATTACAAATCAGTCACGAAGAACTCAAGAAAATGTCTGATAATAATGTTGTTACTGCTGTCAGGGATTCAGCCCAACCCTGGACCCCCCACTAATTATAACTAGGGATGGGGCAGATCCGATCCAGTATCGGTATCGGCCTCTGATACCAGCATAATTTACGTATCGGATTTTTCCGATCCACGTGCCGATATTTCCCATCCATGATACAAGTTGGCTTCAAACTATGGAATGGATTTCCTGAACGGTGGCGTGTCTCATGAACCCAGAGTAATAAGACCCACCTCACATTCAGGAAACCAGTTCATAGTTTGCAGCCAGCTACAACGTGAGAACTGAGTTAGCAGCACTGTGGCTAACAGCTAACAAACTTTTCATCTAAACATGTCCACTGTGTGGAAGTATTTTACACTAAAAACACCACAAAACAAGACAGCAACGTGCAATGTCTGCAGAGCCATAGCGCCACATTAAACCGCGGTAAAGTTAGTTTTACGTTGGACATTCGAGCTTCGTGGCTTCAGCAGGGCGCTACTCTCGCTGAATCCGAAAGAGGCGACTCGACCTCGGCCAGCCGCGTCCAGTCTGCAATGCTCAGTCTGCCCGTCTCTGAGGAGGGACAGACTGAGCGCGACTGCCCCAAATCAGGCTGCTTGCTTCGGATTGAACAAGAAGAAGACGTCGCTGAAACCATGGAGCTCTAATGTTTACAGAGAAGTTGCCAACTCCTATCAGTTGTAGAAAACAAAGGATTTCACAGTTTGATATTTGCATCCAAGATATAGTTTACCCTCCAGGAGATATTTATCAGTACAACAGTAGACAATCATAAAAAAGCATGATTTGAAAATTATATATATTAAAAACAAAAGACAACTACATTATAAAGTGATGTAAAATACTAAAAACAGGAACATGTCTGTTGGTTTATGCCATGAACTTAAGAGGTGTTTGAAGCCATTTAACATTTTATTTAATTTAATTCATTTATTCATTCATTTTAAAGAAACAAATTAAAAAAATCATCAAATAGAAAATATTGAATGAAAAGAGTGCAGAAAGAAGAAAAAAAATCTTATATCTGCCCCTTATTTTAAAAAAATATAAAATAACTTCAACAATCACTTAAATTAATCACTTTAATATCCACTTTAAAGCTAGGAATAAAAAAAAAACATATTTTGTGTTAGCAGAATTTAATTCTAACTTTAAAACTTATCCAACATTAATAAAACTTACCTCAAGTTGCGTTTTTGGACATGCATGCATATATTTGTACAAATTGTACTTGAGAGGAGATTATTACAGCCTGATATAAAATCAATGATGATCATGATATCGGAACTGGATCGGTATCGGCCGATATTCAGACGTAGGTATCGGGATCGGATCAAATGTAAAAAAAGTGGATCGGTGCATCCCTAATTATAACACACCAAATTACTTTAAAAACGTGTCAGGACTTCATTTTCTGCATGTAAACGCTCGTAGCCTTCTGAGAATACTTGATACCTTGAAAATTCTGGTCAGTTCTTCTGGGGCAGATGTAATCTTCATCTCTGAAACCTGGCTTAACAAATCTGTACTGAATAATGACCTGGTAATAAATGGATTTAACATCTACCGCTGTGATCATCAAAAAAAGAGGGGTGGAGTCATTATTTACATTAGAGATTCTCTGGTTGCTAGTCTTGTGTCTTCTAAAACAATCCCAAACCAGTTTCATGCTTTAGCTGTAAACATCACTTTGAATGGAGGCCAGATTTTATCTGTAGTGTGTTGTTATCGTCCCCCCTCAGCAACACCTGAGGCTCTGTCCTCCCTGATGGAATTCCTTGGTAATTTAAAGTTCAAAGAGATCTTTTTGGCAGGAGATTTCAACATTGATTGGGATAAGTCGACCCCCCTCTGTGATAAATTCAAGGAATGTTGTCTCTGAATCTAACCCAACTAATCAACTCTCCGACTAGATTAAGCAAAAAACATCCTAAAAAGTCCTCCATCTTAGACCTGTTTCTAACTAATATGCCTCACAAATTCCCTGGTACAGGTGTATTCGCTAACATTTTGAGCGATCACTGTATGACAGTGACTCTGAGAGATATTAAACTTCCACCTTCTAAGCCCAGATTAATTCAAAAAAGGGATCTGAAAGGTTTTTGTGAACAGTCATTCCTCTGGGATCTGTCTCATTTTGACTGGCATTGTATTCTGTTAATTGATGATGTGAACTCCGCTTGGAACTATTTTCATAATAGTTTCATTTATTTTGTGAACAAACATGCTCCTTTTCGTCAGTTCAGAATAAAGGGACAAGACAGCCCCTGGTTTACTCCAGAGCTAGCTGACCTCCTGCACAGGAGAGACCATCATTGGGCCGCAGCGAGAAAATCTGACTCAGACACTGATTGGTTGAGTTTTCGACAGATGAGGAATAAATGCACAACTGCTGTCAAAGCAGCAAAACACAACTATTTCTTATCTCAGACCTTCAAAAATCTAAATGACCCTAACAGATTCTGGAAAACCATCAAATCTCTCTCGGGCACCCCCCAATCATCTGACCTCCCTTCACAACTTCTCGTTAACTCTGTTCCTGTGTCAAATAAGCATGAGATCCTGAACTGTTTCAACAAACATTTTGTTGCTTCTAGGTCTTTATTTGACACAGTTACTAATGGAAAATCAGCCACTTCACTTAATAACCAAACTTTTACAAATCAAATCCCTCCTACAAGTCAATCCTCAGTTAATCACACTTTCTCCTTTTCTCCATTCTCAGTTAGTGAGGTCAATAAACTGTTAAAAGATCTTGATCCTAAAAAATCTGCAGGTCCAGATGAACTTCCACCTTATTTCTTAAGGCTGGCTGCTCATATCATCACAGTCCCTGTGACCCATATCTTCAATCTCTCCATAAAACATAACTCTATTCCAGACACTTGGAAAACAGCCTTTGTTCTTCCTTTGCTGAAGGGAGGTGACCCCACCTCACTGAACAACTATCGGCCAATCTCAAAACTCTGTATTTTAGCCAAGGTTCTAGAAAAACTGATAAACTCTCAAATCAAAGATTACCTGAACTCATTTAACATCTTACCTCTCCATCAATCTGGTTTCAGGAAACAACACAGCACAACCACTGCTTCGCTGAAGATTCTTAATGACAGAAGCACTGGATGCTAAGGATTATTGTGCACTTTTCTTAGACCTGTCTAAAGCTTTTGACACTGTGGATCAGAACGTCTTGTGTCATAAGCTCTCAGAAATCAGTTTCTCAGAACACACGATTGGTTGGTTCTCTAACTATCTCTCAGACCGGAGGCAATGTGTTCAACATAATGGTATTTCCTCCAGTTATTTAACAGTCAACAATGGTGTACCACAAGGCTCAGTCTTAGGACCCACCCTCTTTACAATCTACATACATAATGTAGGTAAAAACATCCCTGATACATCCATACATTTCTATGCTGATGACACAGTTGTTTATTGTCGAGCTAAAACAGTTGATAAGGCTTTCCAGCTTTTGAAATCTGCATTTGACATCATCCAGACAGATTTGTTCCACCTCAAACTTGTCCTAACTGCCGACAAAACCAAAGGGATGCTTTTTTCAAATAGGAAGTTGTTCCCAGCAGTTCTTCCTCAGATTTTTTCCTCAAATGATGTCCCGATTGAGTTTGTTGATTCCTATACATATTTGGGTATCTTGGTCGACTCACATCTCTCTTTTAAGCTTCATGTTGAAAACTTGGTAAAGAAACTGAGAGTTAAACTGGGTTTCTTTTTCAGAAACAGATCCTGTCTAACCCTGAATGCTAGAAAACGCCTTGTTTCTGTGACCTTCCTTCCCTCCATTGATTACAGTGACATTATTTACATGAACGCTCCTAGAAAAACCATGCAGATGTTGGATGCTGTCTATCATGGTGCACTAAGATTCATAACTGTTTGTGATTGTCGTACCCACCACTGCACCCTGTATTCACTGGTTAACTGGACATCATTAACTTCACACAGACTCTCTCACTGGTACATTTTTATTTTTAAATCACTTCTTGGTCTGCTGCCTTCATACATCTCCTCCTTCATGTCTCTGCGTGAGTGCAACTACAGCGTGCACTCTCAGGACATCATTACCTGCAGTGTTCCCTCAGTGAGGACTGAACTAGGCAAAAGGGCCTTCTCATACTCTGCTCCTGTTTCCAGGAATATCTTACAAAAAGATCTGAAGCTCTCGACCTTGACCTCTCTAAGTGGCTTCAAGAATCTGTTGGACTCCTGGCAGGGACCAATGCAGACATGTTCCTTTTTTTAGTTTTCTACATTTGCCTTAGAACCTAGCTGTTTTTATGTTGCTTTTCTTTTTTTAGCCTTCCTATTTGTTAAAAAAAAAAAAAAAAATCTGTATGACTTTTTGTGGCTGTTTGTTGTTGTTGCTGTTGTGCATTGTTGTCATCATTCTTTGTTAAAATCAGGTCTCTCTTGTAAATGAGTCCTCCAGGCTCAATGAGATTTACCTGGCTAAATAAAGATTGAATGAATGAAAAAGGGGATGCTGGAGTCATTGGCAAATGTTGAGGGCTGGGTCAAGCGACCTGAGGCTGGCAAGTCACACGGCACGCTTTAAGGCACTCCCTGTGAATATATAAGAAGTAGTTTACATTCAACAAGAGGAAAAGTGATTAATTGCTTGCATATCTGGCGGTACTGAACTGGGAGTTTATTCGCGGAAACCCTTTCAGGGTCCCTCGACCAGGGGGAGTTGTTAGATATTTATCTATACTGGTCCTGGGGTTTATGACCTGCTCAGAGACTGGATTTTAATGAAATTATGACCCAGTTCTGACTGTGTTAAGTGGGGCCAGCAACTCTAAAAAGAGTCTCCCAGTGATTCTTTATCTGTCAAGGATTTTGCTTGCTACATCACGTAGAAAGACTTTTGAAGCACCGTCTCATTTTTCCTTACACGTCAAACCACGTATGATCCATTGAGATCACACTTAGTCACACCCCCTCAAACACATGACAGGTTGTGCTCCCCTTCTGCGAAGGAGGAGTCTAGGCCCTATAAATCAGTAATGACATGGGACATCAGCCCTTCCAGTTTGTGATCGTATCATAGATCGGACTGGCCAGCGCTGTAGATATGAACCTTTTCCTGCCTTTATTTTAATAGAAAACTTTTAATATTTTTAATATAAAACATAATTCACATTTCCTTGATTTATTGTTAGTGTGAGTGTCGCTTCTGAAGGAGGATCGAGCCGGGGGGAGCGACGTGGGCTGGAGGCGGGTCCTGGGTCCGAGAGGAGGCCTAAGGCCCATGGCTAGCAGCAGCTAGCTGCAGTGAGCGGTGACTCACAGCCAGCACCTGTCATAACAGCGAAATTAAGTGTTGTTGTAGCTCATCATACTAGTTTCATTCAAGAGTTGTCATAGATGCTGATAGCTGTGGGTAATAAGTATTTCCTACAGCGAAGCCGAAGAATCTGGCCACAGATACCGATCCGACTACCTGGATCCAGCTTGCTGTCAGATCTGAGGGGCATCTCGGTCCTCCTGGGCAGCAGGACTGCCTGAATGCCAGGCAGAATTCCTCCCTGTGCGATGGTCGCTCCTCACAGAAGTCTGCCAAGCTCCTCGTCGCCACAGACAGACAGCTGATGGTGCCGGAGGATGATCACGGTCCTCCTGTTGTCACGAGCCGAGTTTCTCACCAGCTCCAGGATCTTGGCAGTCAGGTACTCAAGCACTGCCGCCAGGTTGACGGGAATTCGTCCACGACACCTACTTTTCAACTCATTTGGGATTTGGGGCTGTAGTTTAAGTATTTAAGCTTTTGAGATGTTAATCAGCTGCTCCTGGTTGATTAAAAAAAAAAAAAAAAACGTTGCAATGGTCTTGCATCATAACAAATGCCCAGAAGTAAAACGGTTTCAGTAAAAATCATTCCAGCTGCACAGTATCTGATGCCAGAGGAAAAATTCAACCAAAGATGCGATTTACATCAAGAAAAAAAGAGGAATTAAAGTTTCCAAAAGCAATATCCCAGAATGAAAGGGACAGAGCTACGCCAACTTGCAGCCACACCGAGCAGCACAATTCTAGAACATGGAATATACATTATATATATATATATATATATATATATATATATATATATATATATA
>NC_056507.1:44385321-44391557 GCF_014905685.2 Nematolebias whitei
ACACAGTGCCTTGCGAAAGTATTCAGCCCCCTTGAACTTTTCAACCTTTTGCCACATTTCAGGCTTCAAACATAAAGATATAAAATTTCAATTTTTTGTGAAGAATCAACAACAAGTGGGACACAATCGTGAAGTGGAATTAAATTTATTGGATGTGTCGAACTTTTTTAACAAATAAAAAACTGAAAAGTGGGGCGTGCAATATTATTGGGCCCCTTTACTTTCAGTGCAGCAAACTCACTCCAGAAGTTCAGTGAGGATCTATGAATGATCCAATGTTGTCCCAAATGACTGATGATGATAAATAGAATCCACCTGTGTGTAATCAAGTCTCTGTATAAATGCACCTGCTCTGTGATAGTCTCAGGGTTCTGTTCAAAGTGCAGAGAGCATCATGAAGACCAAGGAACACACCAGGCAGGTCTGAGATACTGTTGCGGAGAAGTTTAAAGCCAGATTTGGATACAAAAAGATTTCCCAAGCTTTAAACATCCCAAGGAGCACTGTGCAAGCAATTATATTGAAATGGAAGGAGTATCAGACCACTGCAAATCTACCAAGACCCGGCCGTCCCTCTGAACTTTCATCTGGAACAAGGAGAAGACTGATCAGAGATGCAGCCAAGAGGCCCATGATCACTCTGGATGAACTGCAGAGATCTACAGCTGAGGTGGGAGAGTCTGTCCATAGGACAACAATCAGTCGTACACTGCACAAATCTGGCCTTTATGGAAGAGTGGCAAGAAGAAAGCCATTTCTCAAAGATATCCATAAAAAGTGTCGTTTAAAGTTTGCCACAGCACCTGGGAGACACCAAACATGTGGAAGAAGGTGCTCTGGTCAGATGAAACCAAAATCCAACTGTTTAGCCACAATGCAAAACGATAGGCTTGGCGTAAAAGCAACACAGCTCATCACCCTGAACACACCATTCCCACTGTCAAACATGGTGGTGGCAGCATCATGGTTTGGGCTTGATTTTTGTCAGCAGGGACAGGGAAGATGGTCAGAATTGATGGGAAGATGGATGGGGCCAAATACAGGACCATTCTGGAAGAAAACCAGTTTGAGTCTGCAAGAGACCTGAGACTGGGACGGAGATTTATCTTCCAACAAGACAATGATCCAAAACATAAAGACACATCTACAATGGAATGGTTCACAAATAAACATATCCAGGTGTTGGAATGGCCAAGTCAAAGTCCAGACCTGAATCCAATCGAGAATCTGTGGAAAGAGCTGAAGACTGCTGTTCACAAACGCTCTCCATCCAACCTCACTGAGCTCGAGCTGTTTTGCAGGAAGAATGGGCAGAACTTCAGTCTTTCCATGTGCAAAACTGACAGAGAGAAACCCCAAGAGACTTGAAGCTGGAACTGCAGCAAAAGGCGGAGCTACAAAGTATTAACACAAGGGGGCCGAATAATATTGCACGCCCCACTTTTCAGTTTTTATTTGTTAGAAAAGTTTGGCACATCCAATAAATTTCATTCCACTTCACGATTGTGTCCCACTTGTTGTTGATTCTTCAGAAAAAAGTAAAATCTTACATCTTTATGTTTGAAGCCTGAAATGTGGCAAAAGGTTGAAAAGTTCCAGGGGGCTGGATACTTTCTCAAGGCACTGTATATATAGTTTTATTTTATTTATTTTTTTATTTTATTTTATTTTCGCACGTACACCTGGCTGCTTGTCCTGAGCCTGGTTCTGCTGGAGGTTTCTTCCTTTTAAAAGGGAGTTTTTTCTTTCCACTGTTGCCACTGTGCTTGCTCAGGATGGGAGACTGTAACGAAGCCAAGATTCAACTTGTCTGCTGGATTCCTTAGATAGAGAACTTTACTAATTGGCTTTTATGTGAATGTTCCTGTACAATGTCCTGCAACAATTTTGTTGTGACAGGACGCTGTTTAAATAAACTGAATTGAATTAAATCAAATTCATCCATCATATTTTACCCGCTTTTTCCATTTTGGGTCACAGGGGTTGCCAGTGCCCATGTCCGACAATCATTGTGCGAGTGGCGGGGTACACCCTGGACAGGTCACAAGTCCATCACAGGGACACATAGAGACAAACAACCATTCACTCTCTCACTTACACCTATGTACAATTTAGAGTTACCAATCAGTCTAACATGCATGTTTTTGGTCTGTGGGAGGAAACTGGAGTACTCGAAGAGAACCCACGCATGCACGAAGAGAACATACAAACTCCACTCAGAAAGGCCCCCAGATCGGGATTTGAACCAGGGACCTGTGCGCTGAGAGGCAGCAGCTCTACCAGTTGGCCACTGTGCTGCCCTTAAATCAAATTAAAAGGAAAAACATTTTGAAGTTGTATTAAATAAATATATAAATCCTTGTATTCCCTTTAAAATAGTCTGGCACAAATTACTTGACAAAGTTAGTTTTTTATTAGCCCAAACATTTGTGTGTGTGATCACTTTAAATTAGATTTTATAAAGAGATTGAAATAGATCTGTTGCACAATAGATCCATATGGAACACAATGCACAAACATTGAGAAGCGTTCACTCTACAAGTTACATGTAGCTTCATCCTCAAAACAGTTAGATGAAAAAAAATGTGTTGAAAAGATTTTGGTGCCTAATTTGTGGAGAATGTTCAGTGCACACAAGTGTTTTCACAGAGAAACAATTTTTAAAGTCTGCTGCTTATCACTAAAAACAAAAGCATTTATGTGACGTCATGAGAAACCATAAATCTAAAAATAATTTGTTTTGTGGCTTGAATAAGAGAAATGGACAGCACTTTGTTTTTATCTCAGCACATTACAGATGTTAATGGTAGCGGTAATGAACCCACAGAAGTCTAACATTTAGTGGAGGGAATCTATCCCTTTAGTTCAAATATGAACTGGAGGCTGCGCAGACTTGTCATCAATGTTCAAAGTAAAAGATAAAACTGAAATTAATAAGTTTAACTTGCTCACTGTTTTTGTGTTTTAAGGAAAATTGCCTTTTTAATTTCTCACAGAGTTTATGTGCGCGTCTTGAGGCGCATGCGTGTCTCGCTCTGACTCGGCTTTAAGAAGCCGCCCAGCAGCCAAGAGTCAAAAAGTAGCGCGTCCCCCACCCTGAAGCATCAGGTGGTTCCATGTGGATCACTGCAGGAAGGAAAACCCTCCCGGAGTCGGAAACCTTGCTCTCGTCCAAATCCAGAGTGCGCGCGGACCGGCAGTGCGCAGCCCCTCTGGCGCTGGTGCAGCTAGGGCGCGCAGAGGAGCAGTGTCATGCGCCCTCCTGCAGACTCACTGCTCCTGAGCGCACAGATCCCCACACGGGTCTCCAGTCTCCCTCAGATGGAGACCCCCACAAACACCACTGCGCACCCGAACGGATCAGACCCGTTCGCCAGAAACGAGGAGGTGGCCCAGATCGAGATTCTGGTGCTGAGTATCACCTTCGTGGTGGCGGTGGTCGGGAACGTGAGCGTGCTGCTGGCCATGTACACCACGAAGAAGACGTCGCGGATGCACGTGTTCATGAAGCACCTGAGCCTGGCGGACCTGGTGGTCGCCTTCTTCCAGGTGCTGCCGCAGCTCTGCTGGGAGGTCACGTTCCGCTTCTACGGGCCGGACTTCCTCTGCAGGATCGTCAAGCACCTCCAGGTGATGGGAATGTTCGCCTCCACCTACATGATGGTGATGATGACCCTGGACCGCTACATCGCCATCTGCCACCCACTGAAAACTCTCCAGCAGCCCACGAAGCGCGCCCACATCATGATCGTGTCCACGTGGATGGGCAGCCTGGTGCTAAGCTCCCCGCAGTATTTCATCTTCTCCCTGAGCGAGATCAAGAACGGCTCGGACGTGCACGACTGCTGGGCGCACTTCATCGAGCCCTGGGGCGCCCGCGCGTACATCACCTGGATCACCGTGGGCATCTTTCTCGTGCCATTGGTCATCCTCGCGACGTGCTACGGCTTCATCTGCCACAGCATCTGGAAAAACATCAAGTACAAGAGGAGGAAGAGGACGGCGGGAGCTGCGAGCCACAACTCTGTGAGCAGCGTCACGAGCATCTCCAGAGCCAAGCTGCGGAGCGTCAAGATGACCTGCGTCATCGTCCTGCTCTACACGCTCTGCTGGGCGCCCTTCTTCACCGTGCACATGTGGTCCGTGTGGGATGTAGACTTCCAGTGGGCTGGTGAGTGGATAACTCCAATGTCCTCATATAAAAATAGACGTGCGCGCCGTGAAAGGAAAACCCGAGTGCACAGCTTTTACGCACGAACCTATTTGAGGAAAAATGAAGGTGGAAAGAGGAAGTAATTAATTGATTTATTAGTTTGTATTCTGGAAGTGTTGTGCAATGTTGCAGTGTTGGAAATGATCCTGTCAATAATTTCAATATTCAGCTTTACTTTATTAATATTAGAATAAACAGCGTTACTTTATAAAAATTTGGAATAAACAATGTTACTTTATTATTATTAGAATAAACAGTGTTACTGTATTAATATTAGAATAAACAGTGTTATTTATTAATAATAAAATAAACAGCATTACTTTATTAATAATATAATAAACAGCATTACTTTATTAATAATAGAATAAACAGTGTTACTTTATTAATAATATAATAAACATCGTTACTTTATTAACAATAGAATAAACAGCATTACTTTGGTAATAATAGAATAAACAGCATTACTTTATTAATAATGGAACAAATAGCGTTACTTATTAATAAATGAATAAACATCTTTATTTTATCAATAATATAATAAACAGCGTTACATTATTAATAATAGAAGAAACAGCATTACTTTATTAATAATAGATTAAACAGCATTAGGACACTAGTTTGATCATATTTAGTTGTTTGACTCAGAACAGGATGATTACTTCTTTAATAATAAATAACGGACTTGACAGAAAATCTTACTGTTTGCCAGTAGTGAAGAAAGTACTCAAACACTGTACTTAAGTCCCACAATTTTCAGTCAGGTCATCTGGACAGTTTCTTTTTTTTGCTGCAACGTTTCATCTTCCATCCAGAAGTTTTCATCTGTCAAGGAAACCCACAACACTAAACTGATTGTTCCCCCAAACAGCTTACTCCAAAGTGGAACAAACCAGTTTTGTTGGTGCTAAGATGGTGTCTTTGGCACGCCCCCTCCTCCGATGCCGGCCATCTTCCTCATAGACTGTCATGTCAAACTGGTTCAAAACCAAAATAGTCCATGCTCAATAATCCAGGCATACAATCGTTGGTTATGTACTGTAACCCGAGATTCTATGAGTATGGATGCAGCCCTGTAAGGCTATCACTAGTGGGTTTATCCCATCGTGCGCAGCGTAGCACTGAAAACTTTCGTCCACGCCCACCTGCTGTGTGGGCCTCACCCCCGGTCCGTATAAATTACGGTGAGACCGGGTAATCGGCTCCCAAATAGCTTTTTTCTTCAGCCATTTAGGACCCAGTGAGGCCCAGAGCTGCGCCTATACTCAGAATCTGGGGTTACAGTACATAACCAACGTTCTATTTCATATAGGCTTCGCCCTTTAAGGCTATTGCTAGTGGGTTAAAGGCGAAGCAGGATGTAGTCTATGCCTTACTGGATCCATTCAGACACAATGTGAAGCGCCCGCTTGCAACAAAAAATATTTCAACACTCGGCCTTCTGTGTGCGTAATTACGCAACAGGAGCGCGCTGCATAATTACATGTTCCATGCACAGGAGCACCCCCCAAGAGAAAAGGTTTCCGACGAGAAAAATGGGAAGGCTGAAAAGCACTCCTGCTGCGGAGAATGGAAAAGAACAGAGGTTACAAAGTATAACCGTGTAACAGTGAGCAGAGCAGGTCAACAGCTCTTCAGTATGAACTGAATAATAACAAATGAACTGATTAGTAATCAAATGAACTGATTGGTAACAGTAGTCATGAACTGATTAGTTACAATAAAAACAGCAGTCACAAACTTGTGACTGATAATAAATATCTCACACTGTAATTGCATACAGACAGATGTGAGTTTAAAACGAAATTCCATGAAAACAGTAAGAATTATTATGTTAGAACACTAAGAACAGAACGGGTCATGGATAAAGCTTAAATATCACACAGATAGAAGCAAATAAATGAACAGGCAATGTGTAAGGAACTCTCGTGAGGGTTTGGACCAAGATCACAACACAACAGACTGACGATAAATAATAAGTGTTTATTGTTTCTAGGAGGGAAGTGACAGCTGGTCTTGGTGCTGG
>NC_056507.1:44391567-44397077 GCF_014905685.2 Nematolebias whitei
GTGAACAGAGTGATAAAGATCTAAATACAGGGACGTGATTCATGACACAATGTCCAAGCGGCTGTCGTACAAATGTCCTCCACTGTCATCCCTCCATGCGAAGCTGTAGAGGATGAAATCCCTCTTGTGGAATGACCTCTGAGATTCTCTGGAGGCCCCAATCCAGATGCTCTGTAAGCTTCAGAAATAGCCTCACACAGCCAGTGTGAGAGGCGCTGAGTGGATAACAGGCGACCTGCAGAGATGTCCCTACAATGCACAAACAGACGCTGAGTCTGGTGCAGAGGGGCCGTGCATGCTATATAACATGACCACACGCTCACGGGACAGAGGAGATGAAATGATTGCTTCCTCCTCTGATTTGTGAGGGGGGGATAAAACCCCTCCAATGTTATCATTCTCGATTTAAATGAACTTGTGATGTTTTTGGGTATGAAAGCTGGGTTAGGTCTCAGCGCAGCTGAGCTGGCATCAGCTTGAATCCTGAGGCATGACGGGGCAGCAGAGAGCACAGATAAATCAATCACTCTCTTTGCTGATGTCAAAGCCAACAGCAGGGCTGTTTTAAGTGACGGGAATTTAAGTGACACCTGATCTAAAGGCGCCAAAGGATCTTTGATCAGAGCTCGCAGAACCATCGTTAGGTCCCACTGTGGAGCTAGTGGGCGTGACACCGGTCTGTGTCTCTGTACACATTTTAGGAAACGCATCATCAGCGGGTGATTAAAAACTGTTCTGTCACCGAAGCCTTGGTGACAGGAAGAAATAGCTGCAGCATAAGTTTTAATTGTGCTGAAAGCTAGATTTCTGTCCATAAGCTGCTGCAGAAAGGACAACATGCCACCTAGTGGACATGAGATGCCCTCTACAACTTTCTCCGTGCACCAGCGCTGAAAACCTGTCCACTTTGATGTGTACAGTGCTGTGGTGGAAGCAGCTTGTGAGTCTTGGATTGTGCGCACCACTTCCTGAGAGAGACCCATCTTCTCTAAGCGGATCCGCTCAGCAGCCAGACCCAAAGGTGCTGGCCTACTTCTGGGTGACTCCTGATCACACCCCCCTCCCCCCCGCCCCCCGGAGGAAAGCATGGTCCCTATACGGCAGTTTCCACTGTCGACCCGATAACAGATGTTGCAGGTTTGGGAACCACGGGGCGCTCACTTGCTCGGGGGCTACAAGGATGGCTGACAGTTCTTCCTCCCGGACTCGGTTCAGAAACCGTGATATTAGAGGGACAGGAGGAAATGCTTAAAGGAGCATTTTTGGCCACGGGTTGTGGGCAAAATTCAATTCAATTCAGTTTATTTATATAGCACCAAATCACAACAAAGTTGTCTCAGGGCACTTTACAGAAACATTCACAAACATAAAAGCCAATTAGTAAAGTTCTCTATCTAAGGAATCCAGCAGACAAGTTGAATCTTGGCTTCGTTGCAGTCTCCCATCCTGAGCAAGCACAGTGGCAACAGTGGAAAGGAAAAACTCCCTTTTAAAAGGAAGGAACCTCCAGTAGAACCAGGCTCAGGACAAGTGGCCATCTGCTTTGACCGGCTGGTTGAGAGGACAGGAAGGAGAGACAGACGAACACAGAATGGTAGGTCCAGGTATAGGTTCTGGTGTATCTGAAAGACAAAAAAAACATGATAAGGATAGAAAAAATAATTACAAATACAAAACAGGTTGAGCAGAGTAAGTAAAGACAGTAGCAGAGTGAAATTTGTGGTCAGTTTGTCCTCCAGCAGTCTAAGCCTATAGCAGCATAACTAAGGGACAGCTCAGGAAACCCAAGCCGACCCTAACTATAGGACTTAGCAAAAAGGAAAGTCTTAAGCCTAGTTTTAAAACTGGATAATGTGTCAGCCTCACGGACAGAAATTGGAAGTTGGTTCCACAAGAGAGGAGCCTGATAACTGAAAGATCTGCCTCCCATTTTGTTTTTGTAAATTCTAGGAACCACAAGTAAACCTGCAGTCTGAGAGCGAAGTGCTCTGTTAGGAAAATCTGGAACAATAAGATCTGTAATATAAGATGGAGCTAGGTTGTTGAGAGCTTTGTAGGTTAGAAGTAAGATTTTGAATTCTATTCTGGATTTGACAGGGAGCCAATGGAGAGAAACTAAAACTGGAGAAATATGATCTCTCCCACTAACTCCAGTTAAGACTCTGACAGCAGCATTTTGGATCAACTGAAGACGTTTTAAAAATGTATTTGGACACCCAGATAATAAACCTTTGCAATAGTCCAGTCTAGATGTGACAAATGCATGGACCAGTTTTTCTGCATCATTTTTAGATTTTTCTGGGCTCGGTCTGCTGAAAAGAATCAGTTCTAGCTGCTGTGTCAAGCGAGCATTTTGTATGATTTCTCGAGCTGCGGTGACTTTTAAAAACCTGTTTTGAGGTTACTGGCTCATTTTGTGTGGAGGATGTGTGAAGAAAGGCTGCTGTGAGATCATTCGATCTGACAGTCAGGCTGGAATCAGAAGACACTTTATTCACTGAATGATGTTTTCGTTTTATTTTAAAACTCAGGTCACCATTATGCACATACACATCCTCCGCAAAAAGCCATTTCTTGTGTCTTCTCCCCCGTGGGCCCTGCGACTGGTTGTTCCAGGGCGGCGCCTAATGGCTGTCTCTGGGGAAGCGCTGAGTCACTGGTTGTTGCGATGAGAAGGACTGTTCTCTGGCGGGAGGGGCCGGCAGCGGAGCGTGGTGGGAGGTCGCTGCTGCAGCTGTGGAACGTCTCTGCTGCTGCCTCTGGCCACAACGATTTCTTCAGCGGGCGCGGGGGGGGGGGGGGGGGGGGGGGTTTGGAGGGCTGCGGCTTCATCAGGTGGCGCACAGTCTCCGACACCTCCTTCGACTTCTTCAACTTTTCAAGCATGGCCTTGAAATTGGCCCCGAACAGCGCGTCCAACATGATGGGGCCCTCCAGCAGGTCGTTCTGCAGCTTCTCCGGCATGGATGGGGAGAGTCGGAGCCAGGTGGATGTCTGGATCATTGTCATCCAGGCGGCGATGCAAGACAAGCAGACCACAGAGGAGGCACACAGGTTCAGGATGACGTCAGACGCTTTGCAGAGTGAGCTCCTCATCTCCTCAGGCAGGTCTGTGTCCTCCAGCCTTTTGGAAATGCTATAGGCCAGCAGGGCGACATAGTTGTTTGTTGCAGCCGCCTGGAAAGCACACTGGTGGGCTCGATTGGAGAGCGACGTCACCGTCTGGTCGTGTCTCCCTGGAGGGACAGGACGTTAGTCCAACCTGGACACTTTTGCTCCAAGTGCTTCCGCCAGGCTTGGCTCCAGGGGGGGTACTGAGGGAAAGTTCCGCTCAGTAAACCCCTCCACTCTGGTGATGGGGGCGAAGGTGGAGACAGGCACCCTCAGCTTACCAGGTCCGGCAGCAGTCTCGTTCCAATAGGACATCACTGCTGGGAAACGAGGCCAGATGGGGTCAAGGTGGCGAGCCGGGGTGGAGCCAAACCTTCCCGCTAGATCATCCGATCTGGGCGGGGGGAGGAGAGGGATGGAAAGTCCCTTTGTGTCAGCCGCCTCCTGGATTATGCCGGGCAGCTCCGAGAGAAGGGCACCGATGGCTGGGAACGGTGTGTTTGCCGATGTGGAAAGACCCGGGGTGGGATGGCATCCCCCCCCCCCCCCCGTTCCAACACTACGCTCTCCAGGAGGGAATGAGCAGCAAGCAACATTTTTCAGTCAGGTCATCTGGACAGTTTCTCGTTTTTGCTGAAACGTTTCACCTTCCATCTGGAAGGCTTCATCAGTCAAGGAAACACACAACACAAAACTAATTCTTCCCCCATATATATTTGGGAGAATCCTGACATTTTAAACTTTTGCTGTTATAGGTTGTATGAGGCAGAGGTTTTGTGTGAATGGCTCGTGGCAATGGAAAGCTGTTTGGGGGAAGAAACAGTTTTGTGTTGTGTGTTTCCTTGACTGATGAGGCCTTCTGGATGGAAGGTGAAACGTTTCAACAAAAAAAAAAAACTGTCCAGATGACCTGACTGAAGAATGTTGGATTGTATGCCTGGATTATTGAGCATGGACTATTTTGGTACTGCACTTAAGTAAAAGTACAAATAAACAGACAAAAATGTACTCTAGTAAAAGTAGAGGTACAACATTAACATTTTTACTTAAGTAAAAGTAAATAAGTACTTGCATTTAAAAATACTTAAAGTATTAAAAGTAAAAGTACTTGCTGAATATATTACCTAATGCCATGGTGTACAATATCATTAAGTGTGCCTACCGTATGTATATTTTTTCTAGTACATTAATAGTGTTGAGTTATTTTAATGAACAATGCTGCAGATAATACATGTTTTTGTAGTGTTTACTCTGTGACACCGTTCACACTTGGACTTGTGATTCTGTGCGTAAGAATTTCAGGGGTGAGATGCAGAGTTAAATGCCATTAATCAAAAGAAGAAAGAAGAATGATTATACCTTTGAATTTTTTTTTATTTAACACAAAGTAAAACCAATGTGTCATTGTAAAAACACATTTGAATAAAAGTTGTCTGCGTTAAAAAAGGAGCATTAGACACACCGATTGATCATTTCAACTCCAGTTTGTCATCATCTCTACTTAAAATATTGTAGTCAACCTTGTAGTGGGTCAATAATGAACAATATTTTAACTTCCTGACACCATTTTCAAAACTTGGACCCAAGTGTCAAGCCAGTTGGAGACATCTCTTGTCTCCTGTCCCATCATGAACTGACACATTTTACAAAGTAATATTGCAGCAATAATTTCTTGTTCAAGTTCAGAAGAAGTTGGTTTTCAAAGTTTTTGGAATCCAGTCTGTCACTTTTGGGAAAGAGAATTTGTCCTGCTGTACTGAATAGTCTTTCAATAGTTTTTCAACACTTTCAATAGTTTTTCAATAGTTTTTCAATAGTCTTTCAATAGTTTTTCAACACTTTCAATAGTTTTTCAATAATTTTTCAATAGTCTTTCAATAGTCTTTCAATAAGGCCATGGGTGGTGTGTATCTTCTGGCTGACTCTAAGCAGTGGAATCCATTTTGGGTGTGTTAGCGGTACTGCGGGTGTGCCCAGCTCAAAGATGTATATACTAGAATATACATCATTGGTCCAGCTCTTCTTGAAGGCTGGTCTAACATTACCTGCCCACTTTGCACTGATTCAATGGACCAACTCCCCTCTCGCCATTGGTTACTTTCAAACTAACGAACAAATCAAACAAACACAACATGAATGTAACTTGTAACACAATGCATTATAGAAATGTAGTGTAGTAGAAAGTACAGATAATGTAAATTGTAGTGGAGTAAAAATTGAAAGTACCTATGTTTACCTCTACTTAAGTAAAGTACAGATACATCCATCCATCCATTATCTTTACCCGCTTATTCCATTTTGGGTCACGGGGGTCGCTGGTGCCCATGTCCAGCAATCACTGTGCGAGGGGCGGGGTACACCCTGGACGGGTCGCAAGTCCATCACAGGGACACATAGAG
>NC_056507.1:44397087-44426426 GCF_014905685.2 Nematolebias whitei
AGAAAACCCACGCATGCACGGAGAGAACATGCAAACTCCACCCAGAAGGCCTCTGGACCGGGGTTTGAACCAGGGACCTGTTCGCTGAGAGGCAGCAGCTCTACCAGTTGCGCCACCGTGCTGCCCAGTTTATTTATGTAGCGCCAAATCACAACAAAGTTGTCTCAGGGCACTTTACAGGAACATTCACATAAAAGCCATTTAGTAAAGTTCTCTATCTAAGGAATCCAGCAACAAGTTGAATCTTGGCTTTGTTGCAGTCTCCCATCCTGAGCAAGCACAGTGGCAACAGTGGAAAGAAAAACTCCCTTTAACAGGAAGAAACCTCCAGCAGAACCAGGCTCAGGACAAGCAGCCATCTTCTTTGACCGGCTGGTTTGAGAAGACAGGAAGGAGAGACAGACGAACATAGAATGGTAGGTCCAGGTATAGGTCCAGGTATAGGTCCAGGTATAGGTCCAGGTATAGGTCCAGGTATAGGTCCAGGTATAGGTCCAGGTGTATCTGAAAGACAAAAAAAAAACACATGTTAAGGATAGAAAAAATAATTACAAATACAAAACAGGTTGAGCAGAGTAAAAAGTGTGGTCAGTTTGTCCTCCAGCAGTCTAAGCCTATAGCAGCATAACTAAGGGACAGCTCAGGAAACCCAAGCCGACCCTAACTATAGGATTTATCAAAAAGGAAAGTCTTAAGCCTAGTTTTAAAACTGGATAATGTGTCAGCCTCACGGACAGAAACTGGAAGTTGGTTCCTCAAGAGAGGAGCCTGATAACTGAAAGATCTGCCTCCCAATCAATCAAACAATCAAAATATTCATTATCAGTTTATAAATACGAATAGATGAAAGGTTTTATATTTGGGAGAATCCTGACGTTTTAAACTTTTGTTGTTGTAGGAGGCAGGCGCTTTGTGTGAATGGCGTGCAGCATTGGAAAAACACACACACTTAGACACACACACACACACACACACACACACACACAGTGGTCAGGAAGCTTTGACGAGGTGCGACTCAGTTTGGGTTTACTTTAACCACCATAAAATTATTCCCATGATTTTCTCAAATTGTTGGAGAGACATTTGTGCATTCCACACAAAATACATCAGCCGACTTCCTGTTTTTTTCCTGCACCATTGGGAGCTTGTGCTTTGGTTTCATTTGCACTCGAGACAAAAAATATATTTAAAAAACATTCCTGCACCTAAATGTAATGTGCAGCATTATAATGGCTGCAACAGTTAGAGGCTTTAAACAAACACTTCATATAAACATGAAATGTGTACAGTTTACCAGTGTACAGTGTGTGTCCTTCAAAGTGTATATTTGTACATGAAATGTCCTGTGCTGTCTAAGTAAGAGTACTATGTGTAACTCTGTCCAGCAATAGCAGTAACAGTTTGTGACTGATAAGAACCTAAATGTGGCAGAAATGCTGACATATAAACATGTTTCTACTGAACTGCCTGTTTTCATAAGTATGACACTGAAGATTTTGTTGTTTGTGTTTCGTGCAGTTGCTTCACAACCACAGATCTGCATCTCACTTACTGTTGCTGGAAGCTGAATAATCCTTGAACTCATATCCAAAGTCAATCTAAGCACTTAAGTCTTGGGATTGTGCAAACTTTTCAGTTTAATAATAGTGGGAATAAGTCCTGGTAAAAAAAATGGACTTCTCACCAAACTGTTGAAAACATGAAAGAACGATTCAGGATAGAGCAGTGCTGGTTTAAAAAGAAAAATAGGTATTTTTTAAAGTTACATAATGTTAGCTTGATTTGGTTTTAAGTTGTAGGGAAAAGAAAGTCCACAGTCTTTGAATTTTAGGGTTGTCCATATCAGAACATAATAAAGAGAAGTCTGAGATTGTCATTGTTGTATGTTCCCATACAACGGAGAAATTAGTCCTCTGGATTTAACCCATCACACCTGAGATACACCCAGGTGGAGCAGTGGGCAGCTATTTAAGCACCCGGGGAACAATCAGGGATTGGGTATCTTGATCAGAGACACCACAACATGTGGGACATGCAGGAGTTGAGCTGCGACTTTCTGGTCCCCAGTCGGCTGCCCATCTCGCCCCCCTGTTGATGTGATCTTTAGACTCAGACTCAAATACTAAATCAAACATCGTCAATTGGAGAAAAACATCAGATTCCATCGTGGCATTATTTAACAAAGTCATAAATGAAAAGCCATACTGGGGCTGTTTTTTTGAAAGTATTACCATAAACTTCAACATTTAACATGTCAGTTGAGACCTGTAAAGCCTGAGATGAAGCATTTATTTATTTATTGTACATTTTCTCTGAGTATTACACAATATGACCTTGGGGTCAATTTTCTGGGACATCCTCTTCTGGGACAAATCTCTTCAATGTTTTCTTCTTGATCTCTCCCAGTGTAAAAAGACGGACTTAAAAAAATTGGATTTGACCTTTAACCCTTCCAATATGATGGTCAGAAACAGCTGCTTCTCTCTGAGGTCATTGCTGTTGTCTTTCAGTCTTGACATTGTGTTAACCAAACAGCCCGTTCTTTACAGAGGCGCTCAAGCATCGATAATCACTTACACTCGGATGGAAACAGCAAGGGTGGACTGAGTTTTTCACACACAGGTTTTCCATTTTGACTGTTTGTTTTTAATGGCAGCCAGTGAACATCAGGTAGGTTTTGATCGTGCCCCGATACATAAGCCAATTGGAAGAAGGTGGACTTTGTTCCCCCAAATAATTTTTTTTAGCAGCCACAACAGAAGGAAACATTTTTTTTTTTGTTAAGCTTAAAAAGCATTTTTTAAAGTAATAATGAAACACTTAGAATTTTATGTTGTTGCTGAATTTTTTTTTCATCATTCATCCTTTATTTATACAGGTTAGTCTCATTGAGTCACAAGGACCCATTTACAGGACAGACCTGTTTTAGACAGACAACATATCCAAGTCAAAGTTTCTTTATTTGTTATTCACACCACATGTGGTACATGTGGTGGAACAAAATTGTGTACGCAGGGTCCCAGTTATATCCAAAAAATGTGTAAATTGTAAAGAAAACAGTAGTAAGATCTAAGATATGAACTAAGAAATACACTAAGTGTTGCACCCTTAAAAAGAACAAAAAAATTACATAGCTATTCGCTTTCGTGCAACTTTATTAAACAAGACCCACGGCTCGAGTACGTGTAGTTCTCTGCCATCACCGTACACAACACACCATCATGGGTCATGAACTCTCTATTCCCATTATGCATTGCATCTCTCTTAAAGAGGCATTATTATGACAGAACTCCATGAAATAAAAAAAATAAAAAAATAGTTTTAGCACATATTTCACCATAAACTAAATTAATTGTTTTAAACCAAATATCAAATGAAATAACTGCTTGACCAACAAAATCAATATAACAATTAATTAAACATCATCACATTCCTACTTATCTTCAGGGCTCTACACCCTCCCCTACTAAAATAATAAAATGTTTGCAAAGCATTTTACACTTTAGAATTTAAAGAATGTATTGTTACCAATAGCTTCTAACATTGAACTCTTTCAGGTACCATTTAGTTAAGTGTTGCACTCCAAAACAATCACCAATACTATACATCAAATGACAACACATGCACGTATACAGGATAAATAAATTTAATAATATTCCTGCTTTGGTGTATTAACTTAAATCATCGGTACATTGGTAGGCCTTCCAAGTCCATTACATCACATATGGCTAAATCTATCATTCCACCTTAATAAATATATCCATATGAAACATGCTTTGAAATGTAGTATGACTTCTTACTCACTACTTTTGTGCTACCTTGTAAACACACACTTAATTCTGTCAACACATCACTGACTTATAACTATAGTTTTACTCACTAGAAATACATTTCTGCAAAATGACTTTTACCTGTAACTGAATTATTGTACAAATGAATAATGAAACATTTTCAATTAACTTTAGTTGTAACTGGAACTTAATATGGTTCAAACTACTATCCCAATTTCTTTAAATATGTGAAACTAGGTTTCCCTAACTCATCATATGTAAAGATAGATCTTGTTCGACATGTCCTTGAGGAATGTCCCTCCTGCTCCACCTCCTGATCACCCTCTGACGAAGCATTGGTGTCCTCCTCAGACATTTCAAGTTCAAGTGCTTGATCTTCAATGTCCATGTCAGTATTTTGACTTGTGTCTTGGTTCTGCTTGTCTCCTTCCTCTGTCCGTCATCCACTTCATTACTGACCTCAGCAGAATCATTCTTAACCTGGAACTGTCTTCGTTCTTGTACAAGTCTCCCAGTTTGTGTTTCTACTGCAGGTTGGCTTGATTTGGACTGAAAGACTGGGGCCTGTGGGTTGAGATGGGTAGTCTGGCTTTGACGAGGAATCCAAGCAGAGTACTCATCCTCACTACAGCTGCCAGAGTCCTCCTGCATATTGTCTTTAGTTTGGCATCCAAAAAAGTTCAATCTGGTCCTCTGGACATTCAAAAAAACAAAAAACAAAACAAAGCAAAAAAATCTAGAAACGTTTCGTCTCTCATCCAAGAGACTTCCTCAGTCTGAGGTGCTGTTTTCAGCTCAGTCTCTTAAATAGCACCTTCTCAGAGTGGATCAACCAGTTTTATTTGGTTGTTTGTCTACTTTGTCTCTCTGTGTCCCTGTGATGGACTTGCGACCCGTCCAGGGTGTACCCCGCCCCTCGCACAGTGATTGCTGGACATGGGCACCGGCGACCCCCGTGACCTAAAATGGAATAAGTGGGTAAAGATAATGGATGGATGGAGATTTGTAGAGTTAATGAGATGAAATTTTTGGGTGTAATCATTGATGAACAGCTAACATGGAAAAATCACATAAATTCTGTAAGAACAAAAATATCTTAATCTATTGCAGTACAGGGAATTATTAAATGATAAAGCTCTGTACATGTTGTATAACACAATCATTGTTCCACATTTAATCTATTGCATTGATGTTTGGGGGAAAGCGTGTAAAACATTTACAAAGTCTATTTTTATTTTACAGAAAAGAGCTGTAAGAATTATCACCAGAAAGCATTACAGTCACCCATCAAGCACATTATTTTATCAACTGAAGTTACTGAAGTTCCATGATTTGGTAGATTTCAGTATTTTATCAGTTATGTATAGGGCTCAAAATAACACATTACCATATCCAAAGAAATTTTGTTAAAAGACAAAGTTGTTATAATCTTAAGGGGATA
Source organism: Nematolebias whitei (assembly GCF_014905685.2). NCBI lineage: Eukaryota > Metazoa > Chordata > Actinopteri > Cyprinodontiformes > Rivulidae > Nematolebias > Nematolebias whitei. The sequence continues at coordinate 44,402,320 of NC_056507.1, forward strand.
GAGATATTTGTCAAACCAAAATTCAGAACTAGTCTGAAGGGAAGGTCTACCTCAATCCAAGGAGTTGGATTGTGGAATGGTCTAGAGAGTGATGTGAAAAATGTCAAGTCAATGTGTACATTTAAGAAAAAGATCAAAGCTGAATTGTTAAAAAAAAATATATGAAGTAGCTTAGTGTTTTTTTGTATCAGAATTAGAAAAATTAAAAAGAGTTATTCATTTTGTCGTTACTTGAAAATTATTATGATTGAACTAATTGTTTGAAAAAAGGGGCAGATATAATAAGATTTTTTCTTCTTTCTGCTGCCTTTCATTTAAAATCTCCGGTATTTTTTTATATTGTTATGGAATTGTTTTGTATTTTTTAAAATGAATAAACTTTATACCATACCATACCATAATTCAGAGAACCAGCAATGTCCTACCGCGTTCAGTTTACACTTTTCATCACATATGTCAAAGGATTATTGTCACTGTACACTGTAAAGTGTGGGGCATGAAAGAGGTCATCTCGAAATCACTCAGTGACAGCCCACTTCAGAGCTAAAAATTCAAGCTTCCCTGAGTGAAGTTTGTAGTTTTCCTCAGTTGGAGTGAGTGTACGTGAACCATAGCCTATTATTCTTAATGCTCCCTCTTGCTGTTGATACATACTGTAAGAGCTCCAAGACCTTCCTTGGAAGCGTCCACCTGTAACACAAATGGTTTTTAAATATCTGGGTAGGCCATTATTGGTGGATCTGATAAAGCGTCTACAAGCCTTTCAAGTTCTTTGTCTTTGGATGTGACACCAGTTCATACAGTGGTTTTGCAATCCTTTTTTTTATTTTATTTTTTTATTTATTTATTTTTTTGAGCTCAGTTTAAGTGTAGAAACATTGTGAAGTGTTTCAATGAACTTATCATCATCGCTCAATTTTTTATTTTTTTTTAAAGAAAGAGAAGAAAGAAGAATAAATAAATAATAAAAGAGAAATAGATAAAACGAGAGACCACCACGACAAAACAACATGCACAGCACAATGCCACCCACAATATCACCATGAAACATTCGACATCGCACAAGGAATCATCTAGCTTCCACCACTACCCAACCTAGCGTGCATCTGTCACAGCACCTGAATCCAAACACCCGCGCAAGCACGCCCGCCACCACCAGATTTCTCCAAAAGAATGCCCAATAGTGGACGCGGGGGCCCACAGACCCGCCCCCCCAGGACACAATGGCAACATAGGGAGGACCGGAGCCACAGACACACAGCGGCCCACAGGCCCGGAGCCCCAGGAGTCTCCCAACAGGGAGAACCGCACCTCCCCAGAGAGGAGCAGAGGAAAGAACCGGGTGACCCCAGCCACCACAATACAGAACCTCCAGGAAGCTGCAGTGACGAGCCCACAGGTCCGGCCGGCGACCCATGCCCCCCCCCCCCCCCAAGTAGATCGGCCATGGACACTGAGCCCCAAGCCCCAAGGCCATACCACCCCCCGGCAGAGCCCCGACAGAGCCAGGGCACCCAGGCCCCGCCAGGCAGCAACCAGGGCGGACCGACGTGCACCCCACCACCCAGCCCAGACACCGAGAGCCACCAATGCACCGGCGGCAAGGGGGTCCCCCGCCAAAGGGGGGCACGACCGGGGGGAGTGGGCCCCACACCAAACGTGGGGCCCAAATTGATCCAAGAGAGGGGGGACCACAAAAAACCCAACCTGAGCAACCAACAGGCACACACAGATAGCCCAACAGAATCTGTGTCGGGCCGACCGCATGCACCATCTACCTGACAGCGACCACAGGCCGGCCCCAGCCCAAGGGGCAGAGCAACAGGGAGCTGCAGCTGAGGAGGGCCGGCCCCCACATCAAGAGCCCCGCACCATAGGCCCGGAGATGCCCCAGCACGCCACCTATGCACCCCCCCCACCCACACAGCACCCCCACCGCAAATGCCACACAGGAAGACCAGCCAGTGCCCTGATGAGGCGAAGCCACACCCCCAACCGCTGCCCTACACCACCAATGACCACACGTACACTACCATAGCCGACCCCCCGCCGAAAGCCGGCAGCCACCCCGGTCAAAGTGCCGGCCATCGCAACCAGGAACCTAGATTAAAAGAATCGGAACAGCCCAGGAGGAACCGAAGCACCGGCCCCATCACTGACTGCCCCCAAGGCCCAAAGCCCACCCACAGCCCAGACCCCAACAATGCGCCCCCCCCTCCATCCCAGACCCCTAGTGTCACATGGAGAAAGGAGGTGTTTGTGAAAAAAAAAAAAAAAGTCAGCAATGAATGATCAGTAGTAGCCTAGAAAGCCTACAAGAGATCTTACTTCCCTGACTGTTTTGGGACTTGACTTTTTCAAAGCTTGAACAGCTTCAACTTCTTTTGGATTCATACGGTATCCATCTTTGAAATGACACAGCCAACATAACACACTTCCCCTTTAAAGATATCACATTTCTTTGCTCCGAGTTTGATTCCACATTCCTTTTGTCTTTGTAAGACTTTTCTCACATTTTCTACATGTTGGTCAAAGTCTTTGCTAAAGACTAAAACCTCATCAAGGTAGGGCACACATACCTCATCTCTGAGATCTCCAAGACAACCTTCCATATACCTCCGAAAGGCAGCTGGGGCATTCATTAATCCGAAGGGTATCCTTAGCCATTCATAAAGACCCCATGGCGCGATGAAGGCAGTGCATGCTCGACTCTCTGGATCGATAAAGCCTTGGTGGTAGGCTTTACCTTGGTCCAACAAGGAATTTCCACCAAGATTTTCCAAAATTTCCTGTATTCTTGGAATGGGATGTCTGTCAGGTTGTGTCTTTTCATTTAATTGTCTATAGTCCGCACAGAGTCTGATGGTGGAGTCTTTTTTTCCTCACAATTACTATTGGTGATGAGTAAGAAGAGGTCGACTCCTGTATCCAGCCTCTGCTGAGTAGATCTTGGATGTGTTTTTTGACTTCCTAATACAACTGACGAGGAATTGAATTGTATGTTTTTGTCACTGGAATATTGTCTTTGAGATGTATTTTCATCTGCAGCTCAGATCCTGCATCCCACTCATCTTGTGCAAAAACGTCACTTTCTTCTCAACATTTTTCTCACTTTGTCTTGTTGTTCTGCTGTTAGGTGTGAAACATCAACTGGTGGATCCCATGTTTGTTTGTCAGTTTTTCCTTCATTTTCTGGTGTCACTTTCATGTTAGGGTGTGAATGTCCATTTTCACTTTGTGACCCATTTGTGACTTCTCCCACATCTGGTATTTTATCCACAGTGAATAATGAGCCAAGTATTGTCCTCTTTTGTAGTCTGACATCATTGTCTATGTTGTTTTCTACTACAACTGAAATTGTAGCTCCCTCATCACTTGGTATGTGTATTAGTTGCTGTTGTATTTGTAATTCTTCTGGCCATGGTGTGCTTTTGTTTGGTTCTAATACTGCATATTGTCCCTTAATAACATTTTTCTTGACTTTCCCACAGATTAGTTTGAACATTTGGCATTTTGGGATAATAACATCTTGTCTTCCTAGCCTTACTATTTGACTCTGACATACATTTGTCTTTACTTAACACAGGGAACACTGCTTTTGCCTTTTTGTGTCCTACATCTAACGCTGACCTAAGACTGTGCAAAAACTTGTTGGGAAGAGTTATATCTGCTGATATGTTAGTCTTTGCTAATTCTTCTATGACATTGAACCCCACTATTGGCTTGGTGATCAGCTGAGTGCTTACAAGAAATGTCACTAACAATTCACTGTCTTTGTTTTCTTTAAGATTGAACTCAACTCCTACCCAACCCTCATAAGGTATCTCAGTCCTATTTGCTACAGAAAGATCTAACATACCTTCCTACAGAAGCTCTTTTGCTGATTGAACCTCAGCGTCGGGTAGATTTCCCATTTTTCAGTTTAGGTCCAAAATTGACACTTGCGATCCTGTGTCCCAAAAAGCTGTGGCTGGAACACCTCCAGTGTTGCACTGGACAAGGTTTTGCGTTTTGCTATCTTTTCTTGTTTTTTTTTTTATAAGGGCATATCCTTTTGTTGAACAACATTGTCAATAAAATTTGCATTATGCACTTCTATTTTGTTAACATTAACTGTTGAGTTTTTCTTTTTTCCGACAACCAATAGCCCACCGCTTCCACATTTGTAGCAGTGTGTACATTTTCCCTCTGGATTTGACTGTTAACATTTACTACATTTTCTGGGGCTCTTTCTAGCATTATTCGGATAGTATGGCTTACTCTTTCTGCTTTTGTCTTCAGTTTTGACTTTTGTCTGAGTCAAGTTTGCGATTTGGGTTGAAAATTTTTGAATAGCCTCACAAATAACTTTATTATTAGCTTCTCGTTTTTCCACAATGGGGTTTGGCTTTACTGTCTGATTATTGCTTTTCTTTGAGCTTCTATCATTTTAATTTTGGTAGTCCTCTTTCTGAACTGAGGCCACTTTGATGCTCTTTTGTCTGACTGACAATTTACTCCTCTCGAGGTCAACACTGTAGTTGGCGCTCATTTTTTCAAGAAGCACTTCATCCTCTACAGATGCATCCTGCAAGTAAGGTTTAATGTCCGCTCTTACAGCATCATCTTGTAATCCAGTCATAATAGTTTGCAAAAACTGTGTCTGTACAAACTCAGGATTGTATTTTGGTCCAGCTTAGGCTCTATCAGAAGCAGTCAATACTTTTTGTCTAAGGTCCATTGTGCATATAAGAAACTGAACAGGAGTCTCTTTTGAATCTTGTACTGCACGTCTTAAGGCATGATAGAGTTCTGTTGCATCTTTCTCTATAAAGTGTGTCCTAAGCACTTGCCTGAGAGAGTTTAAGGATAGTGTCATGTTTTTGCCCCTCACAGCCAGTCATGTTTAATTTGTTCCTGCCAAGCTCTGCCTGTTCCTGTCTCTCACTTTCACCCAGCTATCAAGCTCATGCTCTACACCTGTTCACCTCCCTACTTAAGCTCCCTCCAGTCACTCAGTCAGTGCCAGATTCTCAAACATTTCACAAGCAGTAGAAATCCAGCGTACCTGATCTTGTCTCTTGCCTTGCCATGACTCCTGGCCTGTTTTTGACTCCTCGCCTTGCCTGAACCTTCTTGGATTTTGTCTGCTTATCTGCCCATGGTTTCTGACTCTGTGCCTTCCCCTTTGACCACGCCTTTGGATTAGGATTCGGCTCTGTTTTCAGCTGTCTGTTTCAACGTGCTTGACCCCTGCAATGGCTTATGAACCACATTTCTGTATCTCCCTGTTCTGGACCTCAAGTCCTTTAATCTGCTCCACTGCAGCAGCTCACTCTACAGGAGTGACATCACTGGCTTCAGCGTGACTAAAGCTTCAGCCTCTACACCAAGACAGAAGTTAGTGAAAACCCCAATATCCACCTGAACCTCCTGATCCACGTCAAAGTCACTAACTCTTCTGTCTTGACCGATTGGACCCAGCCCAGGACCCAGATCTCCACCAGAGATTTCCCACCATTCACAATAAAACTGTTAAACCACTCTTGGCCTTGGTGTTTTGCTGATCCAAACCTGGTTCTTGTCAGACAGTTCTGATTTACTCTCTAGATAACTTTTTAATTTTACATCAGGTGTAATGCTTGGATCACTACTTCAACGATCTCACCCTCATCATATCCTTTTTTTCAGTCCACGTTCAATTTGTCTTTCAAGACTTGTGAAGTTCAGTTTATGCTTCTGTCCAACATCACCAATTTGTCCAATAATCCGGAAGTCCTTTCTGTATATTGGATGCAAGTTTGATTATACAGGAGCAGAGTAAGAAAAGGCCTTTTTGCCAAGCTCAGTCCGGACTGAGGGAACACTGCTGGTGATGTCCTGAGAGCACATGTTGTAGCTGCACTGATGACGTGACATGTGGGAGGAGATATATGAAGGCAACAGACCAAGAAGTGATTTAAAGCTGAAAATGTACCAGTGTGAGAGTCTACGTGAAGTTATTGATGACCATTTAACCAGTGAATACAGAGTGCAGTGATGGGTACGATAGTTACAGCCAGTTAAGGATCTTAGCGCACTGTGATAGACTGTGTCCAACATCTGCAAGGAGCTGGCAGAGGCATTCATGTAAATAATGTCACAATAGTCAATGGCTGGTAGGAAAGTAACAGCTACAAGTTGTTTCCATATATTATTACAATAAAATACAGTTAAAATAAACAGTAGTGTTATAAAACAATAAATCAAAGTGCATTACACCTTGATTACACCAGCTACAGGGCGTTTCCATATATTAGTAATAGTAATTAATTATTCATTATATTTTGATAAAATTACAAATATCACAAGATTTTCAACCAACCCACTATTGCTGCCTGTAAATTCTACTATGCAACTTCTGCTATCACAACAAACATAAAGTACTGACAGGGAAAACAGAAAACAAAAAACCTAGGAGCAGCCCTGAGTACATGCAAAACAGGAGTTCAGGTGGACGTCCCTGAGACCATCCATACCACAGGTCAAGTTCGGGCAGGCGTCTCGAGGACCATCCATAGTGAGGCTAGAGTTTGGGGAAGGATGGAATGGGACTATTCTGATGCATGCTCAATAATCCAGGTAGAAAAATCTAAAAAAGTTAAATCTGGTCCTCTGGACATTCAAAAAAACAAAACAAAGCAACAAAAAAATGTAGAAACGTTTCGTCTCTCATCCGAGAGACTTCCTCAGTCTGAGGTGCTGTATTCAGCTCAGTCTCTTAAATAGCACCTTCTCAGAGTGGATCAACCAGTTTTGCTGCTGACAACCAAAACCAGCTGATCACATGCTCAAGAAGGACCATCAGCCTAACAATGGATCATTAGCACACTGATGGGACCAGTAATGGTTGGCAGCTTTGGGGCCAGACCGGGGTTCTGCTGCTTTGGGATCAGACCGGGGTTCTGCTACTTCGGGGCCAGACCAGGGTTCTGCTGCTTTGGGGCCAGACCAGGGTTCTACTGCATCGGGGCCAGGCCTGGGTTCGGCAACCGGGGAGACGGGTCTGGGTTCGGCAGCCAGAGAGTCGGGCCTGGGATCAGCAGCCAGAGAGTCGGGCCTGGGTTCATCAGCTGCGGGGACAGGGACAGGTTCATCAGCAGCGGGAAGAAAGACATGTTTATCAGCTGCAGGGACAAGTTCATCAACAGCGAGGACAGACAGGCTCAGCAGCTGCAAGGACAGGTTCATTAGCAGCAGGGACAGAAACAGGTTCAACAGCTAGGGGAAAGAGACCGGTTCAGCAGCTATGGGGTCGGAGACAGGTTCTGCAGCTGTGGGTTCGGCAGTCGACGAGTCTGGCGAGAGGTCCGCAGCCAACGAGTCCGGCGAGGGGTCTGCAATCGAGGAGTCCGGCGAGGGGTCTGCAGCCGACGAGTCCGGTGAGGGGTCTGAAGCCGACGAGTCCGGGGTAGCCGGAGCGGGTGTCTCAATCAGGAGAGCCGGATCAGCGCTAGGGTCCTCAGGGTCAGAGTAGTCTGACTTATGTGGGGAGAGGGCTGGAGAACCACGTCGACCTCTTCTTTTATGGCGGCGAGGAGCAGGGCAGGCAGATGACGCAGTGACCACAAGAGCAGCAGCTGCGGTTGACGTAGGAGCAGCAGCGAACCACTGCCAATAGATACGCCTCCGGAGTGTAACACAAACTGCCTAACAGCAGGTACCGCGGAAGGCGCAAAGGACTCCTCAGCCGAGGACACGAGCCCGGTGAGTACTCCTCTGAAGTCATGTGAAACCAAAGAGACCCACCCGGTGGTCCAAACTCTGACCCAACAAGACAGCCTCCTCTGTGAGCTGGAGCAGTCAGAGTCCACCAAACACTACCTACCACTGGTAGTTAAAGGTGTAGAGATCCAAGGGTCCCACACTAACGATGCTGTTCTGTCTCTGTGGACAGATAAATCAGCAATTAACCGAGCTTTCTATGAAACCTTGGTTCACAAACACGTTGGTCTAGAACTAATTAAAAATGCTTTCCGCTTTCCATTAGTTCCCAATAGTTCACAGGTAATGACCGCGGAAGGAGTCGTTAACCTAAAACTGAACTGGAACCAACGAGAACTGGTTCACCCGTTTCTCGTGATCCAAAACTTACCACATGCATCCTACATAGGCTCTGACATTTTGGTAAGGTTGGGTGTCCACGTGGACACCATCAACAAGGTGCTGTGGTCCTTAAAACCAGCCACAAAGGATCCTCCTGTGCTAGACACAGCAAACCTTAAGGCTGGGCAGACCATTCCAGAGGCCTGCCAGGTTGCTTGCAACCAAATCACCACAGTACCACCTCAGGTGATTAACCTAATGGTGCGAATCCACATCATAGCTGGACAAGCTATTAGCCGTAAACAGGCATATTTTCAACCTTCTCCTGCATTTTTCAATTTGGGACTGTCCGTGGAAGCCACGAACCAAGTGAGTCTTGACTCCAGGACCACATCTATTGCTGTGTGTAACACAGGCATGGATGAGGTGCTGATCCAAAAAAACACTATGCTAGGATGGTTGATTTCCACTGATTTTCATGATTTTGAACTAGGTATTCCATTTCTGGGAGGACTCCCAGACAACCTGGTACCGAGTCATGAAGCTGGGCCAGTATGGTTCACGAAACCAACACAGGCCATAGCTCTTTTCTCAACCGATGATGTCGACCAAGGGCCTCAAACCTATGGTGTCTTACCCATAGACAGGTCCGACGACTCAGAAAGGGATTCGTTGGAGCTCCCCAAGGAGCAAGAACCCTTATCAGTCTCATCACAGATTGATCAGGTGGTCGCCCAAGCCGACGCTCTGACATCTGATGAAGAAAGAGACAAACTTCGCCAAGTTCTTTTAAAATATGAAAAGTCATTTTCAACTGACTCAACAGATTGTGTGTTGACCTCACTCCACACAGTGAGAATCCCAACCCCACCTAACGCACTGCCAACATTTGTCAGACAATACAAGATCCCTCTGGCAGCGTACCAGCCTGTCCAGGAGATCATTGATGACCTTTTGGTCAAAGGTATAATCAGACAATGTAATAGCACCTACTCTGCGCCTTTATGGCCAGTTTTAAAACCAAATGGTAAGTGGAGACTTACCATAGACTACAGAAAGCTAAATAAACAAGTACCCTTATCCAGGTGGCCAATGACTCAGCTCCATCAGGAACTGCCAAAAGTCACCGATGGTAAGTATTCTCGACCCTCGACGTGGCCTCTGGTTTTTGGACCATCCCTCCGCGCGCCGAAGACCAACACAAACTAGCTTTCACTTTTGGCAGCCGACAATACACCTTTACCAGGTGTCCCTTTGGCTACGCTAACTCACCTGCAGAGTTCAACATCTTTTTGAACAAGGCATGCCCAGACGCCCACGAGCGTGGGACACTGATCTACGTGGACGACATCCTTTTGAGGCAGCCAACACTGGACTCTCATTTGGCTGAGATCGACCACGTCCTAAATCAGCTAACAACTGCTGGTGCTAAAATCTCACTGTCGAAATGCCAATGGTGCAGAACCAAGGTGGACTACGTTGGCCTCTTAGTAGGTCCAGACGGAGTACAACCACAATTGACTCGCACCCAAGGCCTAGACAACCTCAAAGTCCCAACCAATCTCAAAGAACTACAGAGTTTTCTGGGAGTGTGTAATTACTCTCGCCAGTTCATAGAGCATTATGCGGATCTCGCAAAACCACTGACTGAACTCTTAAAGAAAGACGTTCCTTTTGTCTGGACTGATACACAGCAGCAGGCAATGAACGCTCTTAAAGACAGGCTCAAGTTAGCCCCATGTCTAGTCTACCCAGACTACAACAAAGTTCTACTTGGAAGTGGGCTTCTCAACTCACTGCATGAGTGCAGGTCTGTACCAAATACACGACAAAGACAAGCGTGTTGTGGCCTATGCCAGCAAGACAATGGCAGGCCCTGAATTAAGGTATTCAGACTGTGAGAAGGCTCTATTGACCACTGTGTGGGCAGTGAAACATTTCTCCTGCTATATTGGTGGACAGAGGATTATTGTGGAGACACAACACCAGCCAGTAACGTTTCTAAACAGCCAACGCATCAGAGATGGTGTGGTGACAAACTCACGTGTAGCCACATGGCTTATGGCACTTCAAAGTTTTAACCTAGACATCCGCTATGGTCAAAATAAGAAGTCACACTTGGGCACTGATTTGGCAATCTGCCAAGAATGTACACAGGATGTACCAGCCACCCAACAGCCGGTTGTGAGTAAACCCTCAGCTGCTGAGGACCCAAATCACCATTTCTTTGATAGCAATATCTGTAAAGATATGGCGACATTGTACGTGGATGGATGCTCGTTCCACCACGAGAAAATCTGCAAAGCAGGTGTTGGAGGAGTTCTCCTCCAAGACCTAGAACAGGTCACATTTGGCTATAAATTGGGCTCTCAGTCTTCTCAGTACGCTGAGATAGCTGGAATCCTAATAGGCCTACAGATGGCAGTGGAACGCTCCATCCAGACGCTGGTCATCTGCACTGACTCTAACTATGCTCGACTCAGTTTCTTGTGTCATCTCGCTCTGTGGAAACAGAGCGGTTTTCTCACAAGCAACAAAAAGGTGGTAAAACACAAAGAGCTTTTCATGACATGTGATCACTTAGTGACATCACATGATCTACAGATCTTCTGGAAGAAAGTTCCAGGACACTCCAGAGTCCCAGGCGATGACAAGCACTACAATGACCTTGCAGACTCCTTAGCCAAGGAAGGAGCCGTTGACGGACCCGCGTGGTCCTTTGACCCCTCCTGGCTACTCAACACTCAGTCGTCACAATCTACAACTGAGGTAATGGCAGTCACACGTGCACAAGCTGCAGCTAAACCTGCTGATAACACAGTTTCTGTACGCCCAATGCTGACTGACCCAGACATCATCCAACTTCAGAAGTTGGACCCTGCAATTAACTCGATGATGCTGTATCTGACTGACCCAGACAAATACACTCCATCGAAAGGCGAACTGGATTCCAATCCAGACCTTAAAGTCCTCTTTCAGCTGCGCAAACAGCTAAAACTACTTAAGGGCATCCTAACTTTTGCTCATGGACGGACGTCCTCACCTGTGTTCGTGGTCCCCCATGACCACAGGGGGGTGATGTTAGTTCATGCACATGACCTTCCGTCCGCAGGACACAAGGGTGACAATGCCACGCTGAAAGCATTAAAACAGATTGCTTATTGGCCTGGAATGAAAAAGGATGTCAAAGACTACATAAAGGGGTGCCTGGTCTGTGGCCAGTTTCAGCCATCCAGACCACTCCACAGAGCACCACTGCATAGTAGAGGCATTGCATTTCCATGGTCGGACCTCCAGATTGACTGGGTCGGACCACTCACTAAGACCTCTAGAGGAAATAAATATTTTCTCACGGTAACCTGCGCGTTTACCAAATGGGTAGAATGTCTACCAGCCCCTAATGACACAGCACAAACCACTGCTATGTTATTAATGAATCATGTATTCTCAAGGTTTGGACTTCCCCTCAGGGTGAACTCAGACCAAGGTACACACTTCACAGGTGAAGTAATGAAAGAACTGTGGAAGACGCTAGGCGTCAAAGCCAACTTCCATATTGGCTACCACCCACAGGCTTCAGGCCAGGTTGAGAGAGCAAACAGGACTGTGGTGAGTATTTTGAAAAAATACGTAGCCACAAACCACAAGGACTGGGACGTGAAACTCCCTCTGGTCCTCATGGCCATAAGGGCCACTCCACACACATCGACTGGCATCTCTCCTTTCGAGATGATGACGGGTCGACAAATGACTCTCCCTCTACACCTGTTGTACCAACCAGGCGATGCTGCCATGGCAACAGCCTACACTACACAACAATACATGAAAGACTTGGAGAGACACCTTAAAAACACTTTTGCTTTCGCACAGAAAAACCTGGAAAAATCAGCTGAAGGACGCAAAGCGTACTACGACCAAAAGGCCTCTCACGAGGAACTCCAAGTGGGAGACAGGGTCTGGTACTACACGTTTGCCCCCACAACTGGGAGAAGAGAGTCCGGGACCGGAACTCTCACCCGTAAACTGATGCCCAGATGGACTGGACCCCATCTGATAACAGACAAACTGTCTCCAGTTGTCTATCAGATAAAAATCAGTAAAGGCCAAAAAGAGCCAACTGTTAAATGGGTACATCAAAACCAGGTTAAACCACACAAGGTGTGCAAAGAAACAAACAAACGGGACAGCGTGACTGAATCTGACAACCAGGGTGAAGTGAAGCAGTGAAACGATGTTTCTTTTTTTTTTTTTTTTTTTTTTTTTTTCTTTTGTGAGCTCAGTTTAAGTGTAGAAACATTGTGAAGTGTTTCAATGAACTTATCATCATCGCTCAATTTTTTATTTTTTTTTAAAGAAAGAGAAGAAAGAAGAATAAATAAATAATAAAAAAGAAGAAGATAAGACGAGAGACCACCATGACAAAACAACATGCACAGCACAATGCCACCCACAATATCACCATGAAACATTCGACATCACACAAGGAATCATCTAGCTTCCGCCACTACCCAACCTAGCGTGCATCTGTCAAAGCACCTGAATCCAAACACCCGCGCAAGCACGCCCACCACCACCAGATTTCTCCAAAAGAATGCCCAATAGTGGACGCGGGGGCCCACAGACCCGCCCCCCCAGGACACAATGGCAACATAGGGAGGACCGGAGCCACAGACACACAGCGGCCCACAGGCCCGGAGCCCCAAGAGTCTCCCAACAGGGAGAACCGCACCCCCCCAGAGAGGAGCAGAGGAAAGAACCGGGTGACCCCAGCCACCACAATGCAGAGCCTCCAGGAAGCTGCAACGACGAGCCCACAGGCCCGGCCAGCGACCCATGCCCCCCCCAAGTAGATCCGGCCATGGACACCGAGCCCCAAGCCCCGAGGCCATACCACCCCCTAGCAGAGCCCCGACAGAGCCAGGGCACCCAGGCCCCGCCAGGCAGCAACCAGGGCGGACCGACGTGCACCCCACCACCCAGCCCAGACACCGAGAGCCACCAATGCACCGGCGGCAAGGGAGTCCCCAACCAAAGGGGGGCACGACCGGGGGGAGTGGACCCCACACCAAACGTGGGGCCCAAATTGATCCCAGAGAGGGGGGGGACCACCAAAAACCCAACCCGAGCAACCAACAGGCACACACAGATAGCCCGACAGAATCTCTGTCGGGCCGACCGCATGCACCATCTACCTGACAGCGACCACAGGCCGGCCCCAGCCCAAGGGGCAGAGCAGCAGGGAGCCGCAGCCGAGGAGGGCCGGCTCTCACATCAAGAGCCCCGCACCATAGGCCCGGAGACGCCCCAGCAACTAGAAACGATGTTTCTAGTTGCTTAGTCACTACTCTTGTCGATGTTGAAACGTTGTTTAATTGGTTTTGGTTTTGTTTCTGAGGTAAGAATGAATTTTGTGTGTAAGTTAAGTTAGAGACTAAGAGGCCTTTAACCATGCCAACATGCAGTTCATTTGTTAAAATGTAATCTTTGCGGAGTCAATATAGATTAATGCTACCTTAAGTACCATAATCTACATTGGTCTCACAAAGCTTAAGCCGAACCTACTCTAACAATTCTATTCGGGGGGATAGCTAATTCTTTTTGATGAGTCTCGCCATAGACTTCCAAAAACATTTATGGGGAAACCAAACACCCAATCTCAAGTCGTTCGTCTAAAAGACAACAGACAATTGAACCAAACTATATTTTGCCATGTAAAGCTAACTTAAACCAAGTTAGGAATGGAAAAATAGTTTGGAACACTCTTCTATAGGTATAAATCCCTATTACTACCTTTTTCAGCATGTTCCACCCCTTAACTGGTAGCTGTAGCTGTTCCCAATCATAATAGCTTACACACCAGGTGCATATAGGTTAAGGCCTTATGTAAAATCCCCTTCATAAGCCCACCTTAAACCACATAATTGCATGTCACATTGAACCAGAACGGCATCGACTGGACATCCACCCAGCGACGACCTTCGCTGGAGGAGACCTGCAATCCTGACGTTGGTCTCCACTCTTCATCCAGTGGCCGCATCTCCAGTTCAATCCAAGGGAACCCTTCTGTATGCTGATCAATCAACACCTCCATTCGTTGTGGATTTACCGTTGTGGATTATATGACTTTTTCAATGGATTACAAACTCTGTTTCCAATGGGTTAAATCATTGCTACAATGGAATTACCAACAACATTATGGAATTACCATCAACACAATGGAATTACCAAAAACATTGTGGATTACATCCTTTGACTTTTGTTTTCCTTGCTGGATTACATCAAGCTCAAGGACATTCGAAGGCGTAAGTTCATGTTAGAATTCATCCCCATGGACAGGCGATGATTTCCAAAGGGGGGACTGTAGTGAACTAAGCCTCAGGTCAAATCTGGCCTTCCTGGAACAAGAACTGTATTTCATTGATTTGAGTCCAGAAACACAAGATTAAGTTCATCCAGAGACTTTCTAAGTGTCCTTCACTGATCAATTGAAAGAACACTCTCTTTTTTATTATCATTACTATTTTACAAATGTTTTGATAATCAAAGTGTGTTTAGTTCAAACCATTTTTAAATGTTGAAGTGAACTACTCAATTTAAATCAACTGTGAAACGGTATTAGTAATTTTTAATCCTCATTCAAAGTAAGAAATCAAGTTAGAATGTGTTACGGAGTGATTCATGCATTTTCTGATTTTCTGTCTGAAATGAGCAAGTTGTGATGTCGGTCAAATGTCGGAGTCAAACGCAAAACAAGTTGTTGGAACGAACTGTCATGTTTTTAAATCCTCTCAGACGTAAATAGAGAAGCTGGCACCTGTTTTCCCCCAACTCGCCCAAACATTTCTCTCGTCTGTCTCTAAAACATTTTCAATCTGTTCCAAAACATTCTTTCTGTTTTTCTGACTTCTAGTGACCTCTTACGTCACAAAAACACACCCCTGTCTGGTCCATCGACCAATCAGGAACTTCCCAGATGAACCGGAAATAGAACTCTTTAAATGTCGGCACTTCCTAGTTCGTGGAGCCTGAGTCGAGAGCAGTCGAGCCCAGTCGAGTTCGGTTCGGAGAGAAAACCGAACAGAGAAGTGCTGGAGAGAACAGGAGTTCCAGACATGATCCGGAGTTCTTCCGAGTCTCGTGGGAATTATGCAATCTTCCACATCTGAGTGGAACTCTGACGGACTCACAACTCATGTGAGCCCAACCGAGAGGTGAACTTGTGTCGGACGGAATACCGGCACTACTTCGGACGATGCACAGCTGTTCCTACGGAGACGCTGAAAGGGTGCGTTAAATGGAACTCCGTACCAGTGGAGACACCTGCTACAGGTAAAGAGTTGATTTACACCACCTAAGTATACCGAGGAGGAAGCTGGGATCTCAACGGAGCGTGCCGTCCTGATACTGACACATTTCCCTCATCCATCTTTTCCTCTCCATTTAAACTTCATTTCCATCTTTAAACTCTTCTATCCTGCTAGCAAATCATTCCAGATATTTTCAGAAATGTCTGTTGTGAAGCAACGGAAAACCATGGCCGTATGGTTTTCCTGACTGTAAAGCTAATTAATTAAGCTGTTGTTATTTTCAATTTTGCCAAATTAATGTAAATGTTTGATGTTAAACTTTGGTTCTGTTAATAAATGACCGCATTCATTTGATGGGTCAAAGAAAACTAACGTCTCACGTTACATTTTAATTATTCAATGCACGATATTATTCAGTCCAGAAAAATGAATGAATCTGTTTAATTTATGAATATATCACAGGTATATGTTCATCTACATTAGCTTACCGACGCTGAGTGAAAATTTGGTGTGGTAGTAACTGAGAGTCATGATGCAACACCTTTCTGCGCACCAACACGTCTGTCATCTGTTAACAACTTTGTTATTAACTTGTTTAGGGCATGACATCAAGCATCCTTGAGATTGTTCTTAGCCTCTTTCCCACCTAGTCATCCAGTAATGTCCCATGGAAGCCAACACAATAACTCTTTCTCCTCTAGAGTATCATTCAAAAAGCGTTCAATACAAAAACAACTGGACTTTATTTGTAACAGAAAACATTGTTTTTGGTTTATTTGTAACAGAAGATGTTTTGCTCCTCATCCCAGGAGCTTTCTCAATGGGATGAGGAGCGAAACATCTTCTGTTACAAATAAAGTCCACTTGTTTTTGTACTGAATGCTTTTTGAATTCATCATGTCCTGGATGACTGAGAATCTTCACCAGAATCTAGAGTATCATGCTACAACATTCTGATCCTGCATCGCTTTGGACAGGTGCCAAGAAGATCCACGCTTCCATTATTAATATGTAAACAACTCCTGGCATGTTTTTCTCACAGGAAATGCGTCTCATTTTCTGAATTTGTCTGAATGCAGCTGGCCTCCGTCTACCCAACATGCTGGCCTCTTGTCTAGTTAGAAACTGCTGCCAGTAGGCCAACGTAAACTCACCAAGTTTAAAGAGCAGGGAGCTAAATGAGTATTTGTGAATACATATACAGTACATGCAATACAGTGACAAGAAAATGAATTTATAACACATGTGGGATGCACACTTTTTTTTTCTAAACTTGACTATGCTGGATTAGTGGTAAGCAGAAATGGCTTGTAGGTGGATCTACTTTTTGTTTTCTTCCAGAACTCTGATCAGAAGACTTAGACCAGACAGGACTATTTCAACCCTTCCATTACATATAGCCTCCGTCTTCCTGCTCTATTGTTCTCCCTCTATCCTCTGAGGAAAAAAAGAGCATACTTTTAAACTATTGTTTTCAGTAATCACCCCCTTGAGGTAATCAGAATCATGTAAACAAGAACTAGAAAACTTAAAAAAATATGAAACACGATTTACGTAATTTGCACATCATACCTGGTGAAAGGGACACTGTAAACAAAAGTTACATGACAACAAAATTAGAACATATTATTGAGTTTGAATTAAAAGCCAAGTATTTTTAAAGCTGGCACAGGTTGGATATGATGTAGTAGATTTTTTTTAAAGATCTAGATCTTCGTATTCAATTGAAACTCACTGAGGTCCAGTTACTAAAATTTCTCCTAGTAAAGAGTCAGAACGCAAGTCCAACGTTTGACTTTTATGGTCTTGCCTACCCGTATTCACATTTTCACTGTTAACAAACTGCACTTTATAGTAAACAATGAGCTCTTTTACCATAATTAAAAGTAGTCCCAGACAAATAAATTTAAGGCCTTTATTTCAGATTAATACAGAGTTCAGAATAAAATAAATCTTGAATGTGTGTTAGTATTTTATCTAGACTGGCCCTGGGTTTTTTGATCTACTCACAGACGGATTATAATGAAATTATGACCAGGTTCTGACTGGTTTAAACGGGGCCAGCAACTCTAAAAAGTCTTCCAGAGATTCAGTATCCATCAAGGAATAGTTTTTATTTGTTACTGGCTTGCTGCATCACGTAGAAAGGCTTGTTCTGCACCAGTATCATTTTTCCTGACGCGTCAGATCACATAAGATCCTTGAGATCACATTTAGTCCAGCCCCTTAGCCACGTGATAGGCTGTGCTCCCCTTTGTGAAGGAGGAGTCTAGGTCCTATGTATTTGTAATGCCATGTGACATCCAGCCCCTTCCAGTCCAGGACCTTGCGGAGGCCAGCGCTGTAAAACTGTAATTTTTCTCCTGCTTAGTTTTAATATAATTGGTAAAACTTAATTCACATTTCCTTGATTTATTGATAGTGTGAGTTGCTACTTCTGAGGGAGGTCTGAGCTGTGTGTGTGTGTGTTGGGGGGGGGGGGGGGGGGGTGAGCTGGAGGCGGACCTGGGTTCAGAGATAGGGCCCACAGCTAGCAACAGCTAGTTGCAGTAGCTCGGGGCCCACATCAGCTCACACTGCAACATGTGAAAACAGAGCCTAATAAACTTCTTTCTCTTCAGTTGAAGAGGTCCAAGCCTAAAGAATTGAAGGCTTACACTTAAAGTAAAAAACTGAACATATTTAAAAAACAGAAAACATTGGAAAAAAGTGTATTTTTTAGTATAAAAAAGTCTAAACAGAGCAAGTAGGTTGGAAGATAATATAAAATATATAATATAATATAATATAATATAATATAATATAATATAATATAATATAGATAGGGCAGCACGGTGGCACAACTGGTAAAGCTGCTGTCTCTCAGCGAGCAGGTCCCTGGTTCAAATCCCGGTCCGGGGGACCCTCTGGGTGGAGTTTGCATGTTCTCTCTGTGCATATGTGGGTTTTCTCCGGGTTCTCCAGTTTCCTCCCACAGACCAAAAACATGTATGTTAGGCTGATTGGTGACTCTAAATTGTCTCTAAGTGTGAGTGAGCGAGTGAATGGTTGTTTGTCTCATTTGTCTCTGTGTCCCTGTGATGGACTGGAGACCTGTCCAGGTGTCCCCCACCCCTCGCACAGTGACTGCTGGACATGGGCACCGTTGACCTCCATGACCCAAAATGGAAGAAGCAGGTAAAGATGATGGATGGATGGATATTTAATAATTTATTAAATAATAATTATTAATAATAATAATCAATAATTATATATATTTGAATACACTTTTTGATTAACATATGAAAATAAACAAAACAACATTTAATATCAGTTTGGAACAAATTCAGAATTTAAGTCGTAATTCAAATTACAATAAGGCTCAGAGTTTAATGTTGTAGGTGAAAACTGTTCCAAAATGTCCAAGTGGGAAAACTGTCAAAGGAAGAATCCTTCTTTGAATATCCACGAGATTCAGAATAAACACCAACAAAGAGGTCGATTTCTCACCATAATGTGGTCAGGTGGTAGCTCGCCATCAATTGTAGAAGGTTGTTAATGGGGGTGACCAAAAAATCTGACGTAGAAGGTCAAAAACATAAATTAAGTACATAGTCAAATAAATTAAATTAGCTGTAGCTTAAATGCTTTGTAACCATCATAAAAAACAAACATGTATTTAACAAATGGTATATTTCATAAACATTTGACTTCATAACAATTTTCAGTCAGGTCATCTGGACAGTTTCTATTTTGTTTTTGTTGCTGAAACGTTTCACCTTCCTAACTGTCCAGATGACCTGACTGAAAATTGTTGGATTGTGTACCTGGATAATTTATTGAGCATGGACTTTTTAGATTTGACTTCACAATTAAATTAAGGCACATTTTCAAAATGTTTACTCAAAATAAGTTAGTTTTAAGGCTAACAACAAAGGAATCAAACATTCATTTTAAATAATAGTTGTGCAACAGGTTCAAAATATGTAGCTTCAATTTAATTCAAACCGAGCCAGTACTAAACAGTACAAAACCACCACTGCCGCTGGAGCGGTTTGTTAAAAAGTAACAAAAATACCTAAAAATAGTTCAAATAAAAAACAAAACAAAAAATAATAATTATTGAAGGATGGCCTTTTATTCGGCTTAATTATTGAGTAACTTTATTAGCGTATTAAATAAATATATGGTTGGGAAGATCATACTGACCAGTGTAAAACGTTAGCCAAATTAGCCATTAGCTCTATGGAGTCTTGCATTGTAAGTGCTGTGATTTTTGCTGCGGTGTTAACGCTGCTACTAACACACCCAGCAATATTTTAAAACAAAAAGGCAACTCACCATCGAGTAGATGATTGAATAGTTTCAAATTTCAGTGATTTTAGATCTCGCCAAAGTTGTTTAGCTATAACAGCAGAGTGGAGCACAGCCACAGTGAGCAGTACCCATGACGCAGCAAGCAATGACATGGAACTTCAAAAAATAGGTGTGCAGTAACAGGGGTTATACATCTCCTGCTTCCCTGCTTGGCTCTGCACCTAAGCGGTCTATCGCTGGAAAAATACTCCATGAAAATGATCTATTTACGTGAACTTATCAGATTGGACATGGGTCTGGACAGAACCATCACTCGGTCTGGATCCGGACCGAGGTCCACCTATTAGTGACCTCTGATCTAGATGAAGTGAGAGATGGTGATTGGAGCAGACCTGAATGGATATATTGGTGAAGGAAACACAGGATGAGGAAGTGATGGGTAGGTTTGGTGTCAAGGAAAGAAACAAGGAAGGACAGATGGTGGTGGATTTTACCAAGAGAATGGAAATGGCTGTAGTCAACACGTATTTCCAAAAGAAGGAGGGATATAGAATGTGCAGGTCATTTTTTGTCTGTCTGGCACTTTCTTTTGCACAATCACAGAGCACTTATTGTTTGTCTCACTAAAATCCATTGTTGCTTTAGTTATTGTTGTTTTTTATCTTAAGAGTTTTGTATTTTTTAACTACCTTCTTGTCCCTAAAATGTTTTGCTGTGTATGGGGAGATGTGTGTAACAGACCCAGCCAGGATCTGAGCCTTTTAAACAGATTAAATGTTCCTATAAAACACAGGAAAATGATGAGACAGGTGACGTTTCTCAATACCTCACTTCTGCCACATTGGAGAGGGAAGGCCTATGACTGCGCTACACTGTCTCACAGCACAATGCACCACCTTGTGGATTGTGGATGTAACTACAACTTAAATACAGTCATTCCCAAAGTGACTTTTTCTCTCTTTTAAACCAACACAAATACTTAATGTAAATACACATTAGTGTATCACAAAAGTAAGACTTTCATTGTGAGTTGTAAACGCTTTTACTGCACATATGAAAACAACAAACTAACCAGAATCTGAATCTATTAGAGTGGAGGAAGGAGTACACCAATACCATACCATACCATACCAATTTATTTATAGAGCACTTAAAACAGCAACAAGACCAACCAAAGTGCTGTACAAAAGAAAACAAACATGCACAGCGGACAGGAAAACATAAAATAGAAATACAGATACAAATAGCAGCAGAAGCTAACTAAAATGGCCAACAGAGTAGAGAAAAAACAAATCACAATGTGTTAAAGGCAAGAGAATAGAAGTGGGTCTTCAAGCGAGACTTAAAGACTGAAAGTGTGGGAGCCTGCCGGACACTCAGTGGCAACTCATTCCACAGTCGTGGACCTGCAACAGAGAAAGCCCTGTCACCTCTGAGCTTACGACAGGTTTCTGGGACTGAGAGAAGCATCTGGTCTGCTGACCTCAGAGAGCGCGGTGGGACATATGGCTGCAGAAGATCAGTGAGATAGGATGGGGCGGAACTGTTCAGTGATTTAAAAACATACATGAGAATTTTGAATTGGATCCGAAGGTGAATGGGTAGCCAGTGCAGGGAGGCCAAAACTGGCGTGATGTGCTCTCTATAGCCTGTACCAGTTAAAAATCGGGCTGCAGCATTTTGGACCAGTTGTAGACGAGCAATGGAGGACTGACTGATTCCAAACAGAAGTGAATTGCAGTAATCAAGCCTAGATGTTATGAAGGTGTGGATCACTGTCTCAAGGTTCTTTTTGGAGAGTATAGGCTTCAGCTTAGACAGCCATCTCAGCTGAAAAAAACAGGATTTGACCATCATTTTTACGTGACTGTTGAGTTTTAAGGACGGGTCCATTATCACCCCCATATTAGTGACCTTTTGTTTCTCTAGCGAGGCTAGAGAGAAAAGGTCAATGTCATGGGCAAGACACTGAACCCATCATTACCTCCAATGTGTGTCCCATCAGTGTATGAATGTGATAAAATACTCTGTTCTAGAATTGCGCCGCTCAAGGTGGCTGCATGTTGGAGCAGCTCTGTTACTTTCATTCTGAGATTTTGCTTTTGGAAACTTTAATTCTCTTTTTCTGGATGTAAATCACATTTTTTGGATGATTTGTTTCCTCTGGTATCAGATGCTGTGCAGCTGGAAGGATTTTTACTGAAACTTTTTTAGTTTTGGACATTTGTTATGATGCATAACCATGGCAACAAGGCAGTTTTCTACAACCAACAGCTGATCAACATCTCAAAAGCTCAAATAATATCTCAACTACAGCCGTAAATCTCAAATGAGTTGAAAGGATGTTCTGTGGACGCATTCTCATCTACCTGCCAGCTGTGCTCGAGTGCCTGACCACTGAGAACCTGGAACTAGCAGGAAATACGGCTCATGACAGCGGAAGGACACGATCGTCCCTCTGCACCTACATTTGGCTGTCCACAGCGACGAGGAGCTCGGCAGACTGCTGGGAGGAGTGACCATCACTCTGGGAGGAGTTCTGCCCAGCATTCAGGCAGTCCTACAGCCCTGGGTGAACTGAGAGGTCAGCCGAGTCTGGGTGGACGGATCGGACGGCATCTGCAGCCAGTTTCTTAGGATCCACTGTGGGATGGACCTTTACAAGAGATCCTTCCTGCCTACAGCCATCAGTATCTATAACATCTCTCAATGAAATGAGGATAACGAGTTACAACAACAAATAATTTCCCTTTGGGATTAAAAAAGTACTTTTGAATTGAATTGAATTGAATAAAGCACTGATCAGTCTCTGTAAAGGTAGAGCGCTGTAGGAATGGGTAAATGGGCGCACAAATTGTGTTGCAAAGCACTTTGAGTGTCTTGAATAGATAGAAAGGTGCTATATAAGTACAGTCCATTTACCATTTATGCAACCCCCCCCCCACACACACACACACACACAATCCCCATCCAAAAAAATTATTGCGCTGCCTTCACCTTTAAATTATAATTTTGAAGACTACGCAGCTTCAACAGCTGCTCTCTTTCTTTGTTTAGAGAATTTCTTTTAATCAAAATGCTTTGCATCTTTAAAACTGTTCAGTGTTTGTCTATTGTCTGCTTGCACGCTCATCTGTCAGAACATTTCCTCGGTCAGCTTGGTGTCTGTGACTTATTGTTTCCTAGCTACAGGGAAGGGGGTCGTTCTGGTATTTGCAGAGAGGGTTGTCAAAATATGGAAAAAGGGGATTTCAAACCAATCCAGATCGTGACCACAGAAAGAGATCACACAGAGGCTATGCTTATTCTTTCTCTTTGCGAACTCTTCAAAGGGAAAGCTGAATTACCTTTATGCTGATGTAAAGTGAAAAAAGATAACAATAAACCATGAGGCAGCCCTTTGATGTGAAACACAGTCTGTGCAAATGAAAATTAGAAGTGGAGACTAAGATCTCACATGTTGGAGGGGCAGATGATGAATGTATAAACAAAAGGTATATTCACTAAACCAATATTAGACATCACTCTCAAAACTGTATTTATAAGGGCTTGAAATCTCTTTATGTGCAATGATATGTTGTTTTTCAGCTTATACAAGGATACAAGGATTTTTATTGTATAGCATGAAGCTGCACTGCTCTAACTATGACCCCTGACCCTTATCCATCTTTCAGACTCACCATGAATTGTGTCTTTCAAAGTTACATTTGACTTCATTAATGTTTGATGTTTGTCCACACATGTCCTGTCCTTGGACACAGACTGAGCTACAGTCTGACTAATGTTGATCTTATTTCTTCCTGTGTCTAAGAAAGAAAAACAAATCATTAATGAAGTTTGTTTTATTTGATTAACAGTTGTGAACATGAATAATTTTGATTGTTGTTTTCAATCATTATAATGAAATCATGTGAAATATTACAATGTGAATAATATATTTCTCTGTTCTGCTTTTCAGGAAGTGATTATTTCTTCAGAGACACCTGTGGAAAAGTTCTTTGAGCTGGAAGCTGTTTTCTTCAGAGGGGAGTCATGATGTTCCCATGTCAGTCAAAACAATCTTCTCAGAGCCGATGTTTTGCACAAAGTCTCTTTGTGTAAAAAGCAGTTCGCCTTGGACCCTCGAACTGAGCAGTTCGTCTCCGGCCCTGAACCGGAAGACGGTTCGTCTGTGGACCTGATCCTGGTGGCCGTGCCATGGTCCACTCATTCAACTCCTGAGCAGATAAACACGTCTCTCAAATTACAATTGTTAGAAGTTTAGATAAGTGCAGAAGATGAAGGCTTTTCTCACTGCAAGACTCACGCTCTCAGCTGAAGGTTGTGATGGACGGTGCACCTTCTCATCAGCTGTTCCCTCACAGACCCCTGAAGCTGTCACAGTGACGGTCAGCTACCTTGGGCAGTTCCCAGTGAGTCCTCCTCATGATGTCTCTGGTC
>NC_056507.1:44426526-44438914 GCF_014905685.2 Nematolebias whitei
TGATTGCTAGTATCACTCAGCCCTCTGTGAATAGTAAACAGCCATCAATGTGCTAATGATCCATTGTTAGACTGATGGTCCTTCTTGATCATGTGAGCAGCTGGTTTTGGTTGTCAGCAGCAAACTGGTTGATCCACTCTGAGAAGGTGCTATTTAAGAGACTGAGCTGAATACAGCACCTCAGACTGAGGAAGTCTTTTGGATGAAAGACAAAACATTTCTACATTTTATTGTTGTTTTGCTTTGTTTTGTTTTTTTTGAATGTCCAGAGGACCAGACTTAACTTTTTTAGATTTTTCTACCTGGATTATTGAGCATGCATCAGGATATTGTCAAAGCCGTGGTCAAATGCAGAAGTGCAGGTGTTGTTGTGCTTGGTGGCCGACGAAAAAAGTCAAAGCGAGCTAGATGGAGTGATTGGAGGGTGGTTTGGACACAACCACTGCTCTACTTGAATCATTTATAGAAGATGTTGAGTGTTTTCTAACTTTAAACATATTTTAAGTGACTCATCCCATCGGTTCTGAACTTATTTTTAACTAACAAAAGAGGCTGACGCCATAATAGGACAACATCGGTGCTATGATGCTAAGCTAATTTGCATAAACGCTAACTATCCTCTGTCCCTGTTTCTCACTGTATTTTATCCAGAATGTATTTCAGCACGTGATGGTTCGTCTCTAAACTCCACATTAAACCCTCCAAGCCTCCTGGCTTCTGCTCCTGCTCCATCAGCGGAGTCTGCACCTGACAGAGCTCCATCACAGCCCAGCTGCACCTCACAGAGCAGCACAACGCTGCAGCCTTTTGTGCTTGGTAAGAACAGAGTTGTTGTTCCACATCACTTTATTTGTGCCGATAAGGACTTGATTTTATTTTATTTTTAAAGTAAAAAAAATTAAATGTTGAATAAATACTGAATACTCACCACATATTGAACATGTGGTGGGATGAAATTATGTAGGGTCCCAGTTACAGACAATAAAATGTAAAAGAAACACAGTAATAAGATGTAAGATATGAATTAAGAAAAATATAAACTAAAAAACATCTACTAATAAAACACTAGTCAAGTCAAGTCAAGTCAGATTTATTTATAGAGCACATTTAAAACAGAAACTGTTACCAAAGTGCTTAACAAAAATATCACATCATCAGATAAAAAGTAGCAAGATATATTTACAGCACATGGAATAAAAATATAAAACCAAAAACAATTAGAAACAATGAAATACTAAATCAGATCACGTTGTGTCAAAAGTCAAGGAAATAATAACAACAAGCATAAACTCAGTCAGAAACAATGAAATACTAAATCAGATCAGATGACCTTGTGTTAAATAGGAATAATGACAAAAGCATAAACAGAATCAGCATCAATGAAAAACTAGATCTAAAGCTGATCACCCTGTGTTAAATGTCAGTGAGTATAGATGTGTTTTTAGGAGAGATTTAAAAGCAGAGACTGAGGTGGCCTGTCGAATGTTGATGGGCAGATTGTTCCAAAGTTTAGGGCCCACGACTGAAAACGCTCGATCTCCTCTGAGCTTCAGCTGGTTTTTGGTACGGCCAAAAGCAGCTGGTCTGATGATCTCAAAGCCTGAGAAGGAGTATAAGGATGAAGAAGGTCGGAGAGGTATGATGGTGCAAGGCCGTTAATGCACTTGAATGTCAGCAGGAGAATTTTAAAACCAACTCTGACACGTACAGGAAGCCATTGAAGAGAGGACAGAACCGGAGTAATGTGCTCAAACCTATGAGTTCCTGTTAAAAGCCAAGCTGCAGCATTTTGTACGAGCTGGAGACCTGAAAGTGAAGCCTGACTAACCCCAACATAAAGTGAGTTACAGTAGGCCAGCCGGGAAGTAATAAATGCATGGACTAGTTTTTCAAGGTCAGATCTGGACAGAACGGACTTAAGCTTTGCTATTTGCTTTAACTGAAAGAAGCTTTTTGTAGAACAGAGTTGATCTGTTTATTAAACTTAAAGTCCGAGTCTAACACTACCCCGAGATTGGTAACCGACTGCTTTAGATGTGGCTGAAGGGAGTGCAGGTTTACAGGATCAGTGACAGTGGTAGAGCTTGGGTTAAACACAATGACCTCAGTCTTCTGATCATTAAAACTCAGGAAGTTTGCAACCATCCAAGTCTTGATGTCATCAAGACATTTTAGCAAAGGGTGGATGGAGCAAGAACTGTTTGGTTTTAAAGGCAGATAGATCTGAGAATCATCGGCGTAACAGTGAAACAAAATACCATGTTTCCTCAGGGTGCAGCACGGTGGCGCAACTGGTAGAGCTGCTGCCTCTCAGCAAGCAGGTCCTTGGTTCAAACCCCGGTCCAGGGGCCTTCTGGGTGGAGTTTGCATGTTCTCTCCGTGCATGCGTGGGTTTTCTCCGGGTACTCCGGTTTCCTCCCACAGACCAAAAACATGCATGTTAGGCTGATTGGTAACTCTAAATTGTCCCTAGGTGTGAGTGAGAGAGTGAATGGTTGTTTGTCTCGTTTGTCTCTATGTGGCCCTGTGATGGACTTGCGACCCGTCCAGGGTGTACCCCGCCCCTCGCACAGTGATTGCTGGACATGGGCACCAGCGACCCCCGTGACCCAAAATGGAATAAACGGGTAAAGAAAATGGATGGATGGATGGATGGATGGATGGATGTTTCCTCAGGATTGACCCCAAGGGGAGCAGATACAATGAGAACAGAAGGGGTCCAAGAATGGAGCCTTGTGGGACCCCACAGGAAAGAGGGACAGAAGCAGAAAAATGATTGTCAAAGTTAACACAGAAACTCCTGTCACCCAGATACGAACGGAACCATTCTGGCGCCACCCCTGTAATCCCAACCCAGTGTTCTAGCCGTGACATAAGGATGCTGTGATCAACAGTGTCAAATGCAGCGGTAAGGTCGAAGAGTACCAGGATCACAGACTGACCAGAGTCATTCGCTAGCAGAATGTCATTACAGACCCTTACTAAAGCTGCCTCGGTGCTGTGCAGTTGTTTAAATCCTGACTGAAAAATCTCAAAAATTCCATTTACATTCAGAAACTTGGTTAGTTGACTAAAAACTATTTTCTCCAAGATTTTAGAAAGAAATGGAAGTTTTGAGATTGGCCTGAAGTTTGAACAAGCTGCAGGGTCGAGTCCGGGTTTTTTAATTAATGGAGTTACCACTGCATGTTTTAAAACATCGGGGACCACACCTGTAGCCAAACTGCTGTTAATAATGGCAAGAACAGAGGGTCCAGTTGACGGTAGAACCTGTTTAAAAATGCAGCAGGGATGGGATCAGCAGGGGAGCCTGAGGGTTTCATGAGACCAACGACCTCAATTAAAAATGAGAGTGAGATGGGGTCAAAGTGACTGAAGACTGCTGAGCAGGGGACAAGAACTGAAGGGTCGGCTGTGGAGTGTGGAATTGATGACCTAATCGACTCAACCTTTTCAACAAAATGCCTGACAAACTTATTACAGGTGTCGACAGAGGCCTCAATGGTGGCCGACTGAGGCACGTTTAGAATGGTGTTAATGGTGTTGAAAAGAACGCGGGGGTTGTGACTGTTTGAGTTGATAATTTTTGAGAAATATTTGTTTTTCTCCTGTTTAACAGTGGTCTGATACGCTTTCCAACATGATTTTAACATCTCAAAAGACACCTGAAGTTTATCTTTTTTCCATCGACATTCAGCTCTTCTGCACAAGCGTCTTGCCTCTCGTGTAGTCGCATTTACCCAAGGGTGGGGCGTGCGTTTTCGATTCCTGAGCTTTAACGGGGCGACTGAGTCCAGGATCTGTACACACGCCTCCTGATGCTGAGAAAGCAACTCCTTTGTAGTAAGACCCGCAGAGAGTTCAGAGTCTGAAACAGAATTACTAGCAAAGATGGAAGAGAAGAGTGTGGCTGTGGAAGGGTTAAAAATCCTACAGGGCTTGGGTGTGGGGGTGGTGCAGGTTCACAAATCAAAGAGGTGTTGAATAAAACCGGTTTGTGGTCGGAACAAACAGTGTCACCAATTTCTAAATCAGAAACAGACAAACCATGTGTTAAAACAAAGTCTAGAGTGTGGCCCTGCTGGTGAGTCGGACCAACAACACTCTGAACAAAGTTAAAGGACTGGATGAGGTCTAGAAAGTCCTGAGCTAATGGTTTATCAGGGCAGCACATGTGGATATTAAAGTCACCTAAAATCAAAACCCGATCATATTGGAGCAGAACACTGTAGAGATTGGCTCCTCTACCCCTCCTTTCTCTGTTGTTTGTGTTTTTCTAATTATCTCTCCACAGCTGCTGCTCATTACCTGGACCAGGTGGAGGAGCTATTTAATCTGGAGCCTCACTCCAGATCAGTGCCAGAGCAAAGTTCTACCAAGCTCCATGTTCCTGTGACTACTGGCTGGCTGACTTCAAGCTCCTTATCGGTCTCCCTGCATGACAGCAGCGTTTCTCCTACTCCACCTTTACTCCTGTGTGGCTCACCTGGTTCCCGGTTTCTCCTCACCTCCACCCCGGCTCCCTTGGTGATTTTTGTAAATACACTCATTAATATACTCACCTGACCCCACCGTGGATTATTGGATTTGGATCCTGTCTCCTGTTCTCATGCTCCTGGAACAACAACGACAAGTAAGCTTATTTTTGGATTACTATCAACATTTCCAAAATCTCCTCTCAAGACGATTTGTCGTTCACCACCAATCTCCTCTCTATTCCCACAGTGGATCCATCCTGAGTTTGAGTTTACCTGCTACACCTGAACCAATAAATATAGTTGTTTTTTACCTCAAGTTGTTTAGTCCTTGTTTCAAATCGTTCGCCTTTGACATCACCCACAGACCTTAACAGTTTGCTCTGGCCACAATATGTCAAAGAACGGTTTGAATGCTGATCAGGTCACCCTTGAGGAGAGGGTAAGGAGAAATGAAGCTCTTTTACAGGAACTAATTACCCAACACAAGACTACACAGTCGAATCTGGAAACGGTGGGTGGAATGATTCAGTCCATCGGCAATAGAATGGGAACACTAACTCCACCCACGCCGGCCGTCTCACCACCATTAGCGCCGCCAGCGCTAAGCACCGCCCGCTCGGAACAACCCCGTGAGCCGGAGATTCGGCTGGCCGTAGTTTTTGAAGGTAACCCGGAACAATTCAATGGTTTCCTCCTCCAATGTGAACTAGCATTTGCCCGTTCTCCTTCTCTGTTCCCAAACTCTGCATCCCGAATCACTTATATTGTTACTTCATTGAGAGGTTTACCTCTTGAATGGGCTCATGCCTACCTTCAGTCTCACCCTGTGGTTTCACTATCATTTAACAACTTTATTAAGGAGTTCAAGAGTGTGTTTCATGTCCCTGTCCACCAGGAGGAGACGTCCCACCGTCTGTTGGCTATGAGACAGGATCAAGCTACCGTGGCTGAATACGCCATCCTCTTCCGGGTTGCTGCGGAGAAAACCAGGTGGGATGAGGTGGCACTAAAGGGAGTATTTTCTAATTCACTTTCTGATCAAATAAAGGATCAACTGGCACTTAGAGATGAGCCGGAGACGTTGGATGATCTCATCCGTTTGGCGATCAGGATCGATAATCGCCTTCGGGAGAGGCGGGGCCAAGCGGAACCGATGGCTTCCGGGTCAACTTTTCCTCCAGCGTTTCCTGCTATCAGAGGACCCACGTTTCAACCTGATACCACTCACTATGACTCCGAGCCTGAGCCAATGCAGATCGGACGGACCCGACTCACGTTGCAGGAGAGGCAACGACGATTAGCAGCATGTGAATGTTTCTACTGTGGAAAGAGAGGACATTTTGTGCGATCTTGCCCAAACAAGTTAAACTCCAGCACTCACCAGCCATTCAGGGGATCCTGGTGAGTGAAGCTCGTTGTGCCCCTGATTCATGTTTTTGTCTTCCTGCCAGAATTATGCTTCAACAGAGACACTACTCCATTGAGGCCCTCATTGACTCGGGAGCCAAGAGGAACCTTATTTCTCAAGATTTGGTAGATGAGCTTCAAATACCTAGCAGAAGTCTTCCTTACCCCATTCCGGTGGCTGGAGTCACGGGAAAAAACATCACAACTATCACCCAGGAGGTAACTAACTTACCATTCATCATCTCCGGGAATCACAGAGAACTGGGTGAGTTCATGGTTTTTCATTCTCCCTCACCGCAGTTTATTTTGGGCTATCCATGGTTGGTAAAACACAACCCCATCATTGATTGGCAGAAGAAAAGAGTCAGTGTTTGGAGCAAATTTTGTTTAAGGAACTGTCTAAGGTCTGCTGGTTTTCCGTCCGACACAATAAAGGAGGTGACCTCCGCTCCACCTGATTTGTCAAAAATACCCAGGGTTTACCATGATTTTGCGCCCGTTTTTTTTTAAATAAAGCATTGTCTTTACTTCCACATCGCCCATACGACTGCTCAATTGAACTGTTGCCGGGAGTCCCTCTCCCTTCAAGTCGCCTATATAACCTCTGTCAGAGCGAGAAAGAAACTATGCAGAAGTATTTAGACGAATCATTACAGTCTGGCATCATTCGCCCTTCAACGTTCCCATTAGGGGCGGGGTTTTTCTTTGTAGACAAGAAAGATGGTTCACTCCGCCCGTGTATCGACTACCGAGGTCTAAATGTGATAACCATAAAAAACAAGTACCCACTTCCATTAATCAACTCAGTACAAGAACAACTTCTTTCTGCCACTTTTTTCAAAATTGGACCTTAGAAACGCTTATCACCTTTTGAGGTTCAAGGAAGGAGATGAGTGGAAAACTGCATTTAAGACCCCTTTTGGACATTTCCAGGCAGCCCCTCTCACCCAGCTTACGTCCACATCTGCTTTTGACACCATCGACCACAATATCCTCATTTCTAGACTGGAGCAGTGGGTGGGCATCACAGGGTCAGCCCTTAAATGGTTTGGGTCCTACCTCTCTGACAGAACCTTCTGTGTCAATATCAAAGATTTCAGTTCGGCATCGACCGCACTCCAGTGGGGGGTACCGCAGGGGTCCATCCTCGGTCCCCTTCTCTTTTCTTTATACCTGCTGCCACTAGGTGCTATCTTCCGCAAACACGACATACCCTTTCATTTCTATGCCGATGATTGCCAAATTTACTTCCCCCTGAGGCACAGAGGCACACGCTCTATTCAGCCTCTTCTTGAATGCCTGGCTGACATCCGGGACTGGATGGCTTTAAACTTCTTAAGCTTCAATGAGAAGAAGTCTGAGGTCATGCTGTTCCATCCCAGTGGCTCACTCATGAACTATGACATTGACCTATTCTCTCTAGCCCCGCTAGAGAAACAAAAGGTGACTAATCTGGGGGTGATAATGGACCCGTCCTTAAAACTCAACAGTCACGTAAACATGATGGTCAAATCCTGTTTTTTTTTCAGCTGAGACGGCTGTCTAAGCTGAAGCCTATACTCAACAAAAAGAACCTCGAGACAGTGATCCACGCCTTCATAACATCTAGGCTTGATTACTGCAATTCACTTCTGTTTGGAATCAGTCAGTCCTCCATTGCTCGTCTACAACTGGTCCAAAATGCTGCAGCCCGATTTTTAACTGGTACAGGCTATAGAGAGCACATCACGCCAGTTTTGGCCTCCCTGCACTGGCTACCCATTCACCTTCGGATCCAATTCAAAATTCTCATGTATGTTTTTAAATCACTGAACGCCCCATCCTATCTCACTGATCTTCTGCAGCCATATGTCCCACCGCGCTCTCTGAGGTCAGCAGACCAGATGCTTCTCTCAGTCCCAGAAACCCGTCGTAAGCTCAGGGGTGACAGGGCTTTCTCTGTTGCAGGTCCACGACTGTGGAATGAGTTGCCACTGAGTGTCCGGCAGGCTCCCACACTCTCAGTCTTTAAGTCTCGCTTGAAGACCCACTTCTATTCGCTTGCCTTTAACACGGTGTGATTTGTTTTGGTCTTTTTGTCTGTTCTCTACTCTGTTGGCCATTTTAGTTAGCTCCTGCTGCTATTTGTATCTGTATTTCTATTTTATGTTTTCCTGTCTGCTGTGCATGTTTGTTTTCTTTTGTACAGCACTTTGGTTGGCCTTGTTGCTGTTTTAAGTGCTATATAAATAAATTGGTATGGTATGGTATGGTATTTCGAATATTTGGTTATGCCGTTCGGACTCACTAATGCTCCTGCCATTTTTCAGACTCTCATCAATGACGTTCTCCAAGATATGATCAATAAGTTTGTGTTTGTGTACCTAGACGACATTTTGATTTATTCTACTGACATCCAGTCTCACCAGACCCATGTTCGCACAGTATTACAACGACTATATGAAAACCGACTTTACGTCAAGGCTGAGAAGTGCGAATTCCATGTAACCTCTGTCTCTTTCCTTAGTTTTATTTTTAACGAGGGACACTACCACACTGACCCTGAGAAGATCCGAGCGGTGCTGAAGTGGCCTACACCTACGGACAGAAAGTAACTTCAGAGGTTCCTGGGATTTGCGAACTTCTACCGTCGTTTTATCCGGAACTACAGTCAGACGGCAGCCCCTCTCACCCAGCTTACGTCCACAAATCTCAAGTTCAACTGGACCCCCGAAGCCGATCGAGCCTTCCGTGAGTTGAAGCAACGTTTTTGTTCTGCACCCATTCTCCGTCACCCTGACCCCCAACGTCAGTTCATTGTGGAGGTGGATGCATCAGATATTGGTGCTGGGGCAGTACTCTCTCAAAGGGATCCCCACGATAATAAGACTCACCCATGTGCTTTCTTTTCAAGACGTTTCTCTCCTGCTGAACAGAACTACGACGTCGGAAACCGTGAATTGTTGGCCATAAAACTAGCCCTCGAGGAATGGAGACACTGGTTGGAGGGGGCCAATGTTCCATTTATCATTTGGACTGATCACAAGAACCTAGCGTATTTACAAGACGCCAAACGCCTTAACCCCCGTCAGGCCCGGTGGGCGTTGTTTTTCACGAGATTCAGATTCACCATCACGTATCGCCCTGGTTCCAAGAATATTAAACCAGATGCATTTTCTCGACAATTCTCCTTTTCCGACCGAGAGAAAGGAGGACTCTGGGATCTTGCCACAAGCCTGTGTGGTCCGAACTGTCACCTGGCCCATTGAACAGGAGATCAAGAAGGCTCAAGTTCAGCAACCTGATCCTGGGGGGGGGGGAGGGGGGCACCTGGCACCATCTTCGTTCCAAAGAGTGTCGTCCACAAGGTTTTGGATTGGGTTCATTCGCATCACTTCACCTGTCATCCCGGCATCAACCGAATGATTGAATTCACCAAGAGACATTTCTGGTGGAAGACACTGTCAAAGGACATAAAGGAGTTTGTCAAGGCCTGCTCCACTTGTTCCCGAAATAAGAACAACAATCAACCACCGGCGGGTTTACTTCATCTTCTACCAGTTCCAGACAGACCGTGGGCAAACATCGCTTTGGACTTTGTGACGGGTTTGCCACCTTCAGATGGGAAGTCCGCAGTCCTCACTGTCGTGGACCGATTTTCTAAGGCTGCCCATTTCATTGCACTCACAAGACTCCCTTCGGCTTTTGAGACGGCCCATATTCTTCTACAAGAGGTTTTCAGGATTCACGGCTTACCCACAGACATTGTATCGGACAGGGCCCACAATTCATATCCCAATTATGGAAGGAGTTCTGTAAGTCCATCGGGGCCACTGTGAGTTTGTCTTCCGGATACCATCCACAATCAAACGGACAGTCGGAGAGATGCAATCAGGAGTTGGAGGCCGTCCTTAGGTGCGTGTCTGAGAAGAACCCATCTGACTGGTCAAAACACTTGCTCTGGGTGGAATATGCACACAATACTCTGACCTCATCCGCTACTGGCTTGACACCTTTCGAGGTTTCCCTTGGATACACGCCCCCCCCATTTCCTCTGTTGGAGACTGAAATCCTGGTTCCGTCAGTCAAGGATCACATGGACCGATGCAGGACAGTTTGGATGCAGGCTAGAGAGGCACTGTCAAGGACAGCCGGACGGAACAAGGAATCGGCTGACAGACATCGCTCTAAAGCCCTGGACTACAAGGTGGGCCAATCAGTATGGCTCTCTACCAGAGACATCCGTCTAAAGGACACCTCTCGCAAAATGGCCCCCAGGTACATTGGCCCCTACACTATTGACAAGATCATAAACCCCTCTGCAGTCAGGCTCAAGTTACCACCATCCATGAGGATCCATCCAACTTTCTACGTTTCTAACTTAAAACCAGTTTCAGTCAGCCCGCTCAACCCTCCCACCAGCTACCCCCCAGCCCACCTTTTGATCGACAACCACCCGGCATATAGGATCAACCGTATCCTGGATTCCAGAAGACGGGGTAGGGGTTTCCAGTTCCTGGTCCATTGGGAAGGTTATGGACCTGAAGACAGGTCATGGATCCCGAGGTCTTTTATCCTGGACCCCAGGATGATAGAGGCGTTTTTTCGTGACCATCCAGAGAAATGGATGATGTCATCGTCCTGAGACTATCGTTAGGGGGGAGGTACTGTAGAGGTTGGCTCCTCTACCCCTCCTTTCTCTGTTGTTTGTGTTTTTCTAATTATCTCTCCACAGCTGCTGCTCATTACCTGGACCAGGTGGAGGAGCTATTTAATCTGGAGCCTCACTCCAGGTCAGTGCCAGAGCAAAGTTCTACCAAGCTCCATGTTCCTGTGACTACTGGCTGGCTGACTTCAAGCTCCTTATCGGTCTCCCTGCATGACAGCAGCGTTTCTCCTACTCCACCTTTACTCCTGTGTGGCTCACCTGGTTCCTGGTTTCTCCTCACCTCCACCCCGGCTCCCTTGGTGATTTTTGTAAATACACTCGTTAATATACTCACCTGACCCCACCGTGGATTATTGGATTCGGATCCTGTCTCCTGTTCTCATGCTCCTGGAACAACAACGACAAATAAGCTTATTTTTGGATTACTATCAACATTTCAAAAATCTCCTCTCAAGACGATTTGTTGTTCACCACCAATCTCCTCTCTATTCCCACAGTGGATCCATCCTGAGTTTGAGTTTACCTGCTACACCTGAACCAATAAATATAATAGTTTTTTACCTCAGTTGTTTAGTCCTTGCTTCAAACCGTTCGCCTTTGACATCACCCACAGACCTTAACAAACACCAGTTAGAAAGTCAGAGAGTTCATTTAAAAACTGTTTATGGTATCCGGGAGGTCTGTAAAAAATAGCACACAGAACTGGGTTGGAGCGGCCCAGCTCACAACAGAGCAGTTCAAAACTCGAATAATTAGCTGAACCATGGAGCTGTCTGCAGTGCAAATGTTTCTTAAAAACAGCCAATAATCCTCCACCACGACCAGTTGTCCTTGGAGCATTGCAAAACGAACAATCCGGAGGCAGTAATTCCAGAAAAACACTGAACTCACCAGGGCAGATCCAAGTTTCAGTGATGAAAAGAAAGTCCAGTCGGTTGCAGCAGAAAAAGTCGTTCAAAATAAAAGTTTTATTAGCCAGTGATCTGGCATTTATCAGGGCCATCCTTGTAGAATCCACCACAGGAGGAGATGGTTGCAGTGACCTGTCCAGCGGCCTCAGATTTGCAAAGATAGATGCGCGCCTCCGGCAGGAAACCCAGCCGCGCATGGGCCCAGTGTGATGATGGGACCCTGACAGCGGGACCAGACAGCGCGCCACAGGATCTGTACAGCGCCAGGAGCGGAGGTGGAAACGCTGACCATCAGCTGGAGAGGATGTTTCAGAGGCAGCAAGCAGGGCTTTCAGTTTCACCAGCCGGCCAGCGCGTTTTCCACGGCGTCTGGAGCGACGTCTCCGGGGAGGCAGGTGCGCACCTCGCTGCAGGTAAGCAGGCACTTCCTCCAGCAGCGGGGGGGGGGCCAGAGTTACGCTTGTATTGATCAAAATAAGCGACATTGGTGCCACAAAGTCGAAGATCCAAAAGTTGTTTTCGTTCATACACCAGCAGAGCGTTGATGTCACAGATGAGAAATGAAAAAAACACCAAAAATACGAACACCATCAGCAGAGGTGGATTGCAAGCCATGTACACAGGCGCCATCTTACCGGAAGAGCTAAGCACTAAGCACTAATAGCAGTAAACAATCAAAACAATACGTTAAAACAACAACAGGAACTTGAGTTTGTGCAGCCTCATGAATATCTAACCAGGATAATCACTGAAAAATCACATCATGTTGCTGCTGATTAGTTTGATGTTGCTGCTGATCTTTTTGATGTTGCTGCTGGTCTGTTGATGTTACTGCTGATCTGTTTGATGTTGCTGCTGATTAGTTTCATGTTGCTGCTGATCAGTTTGATGTTGCTGCTGATCTGTTTCATGTTGCTGCTTATCAGTTTCATGTTGCTGCTGAT
>NC_056507.1:44439014-44450071 GCF_014905685.2 Nematolebias whitei
ATTTGCACTGGGCCAGGGGTCATTTAAAATGGAGTGTGGCAAAATGGAAGACTGTTCTGTGGTCAGATGAGTCACGATTTGAACTTCTTTATGGAACACTGGGACGCCATGTCATCCGGACCAGAGAGGACAAGGATAGCCCAAGTTGTTATCAACGCTCCGTTAAGAAGCCTGCATCACTGATGGTATGGGGTTGCATGAGCGCTTGTGGCATGGGCAGCTTGCATGTCTGGAAAGGCACCATTAATGCAGAGAACTATGTTCAAGTTCTAGAACAACATATGCTCCCAACTAGACGTCATCTCTTTCAGTGAAGACCCTGCATTTTTCAACACGATAATGCCAGACCACATTCTGCAGCAATCACAACATCATGGCTACATAGGAGAAGGATCCGGGTACTGAAATGGCCAGCCTGCAGTCCAGATCTTTCACCTATAGAGAACACTTGGCGTATCATAAAGAGGAAGGTGCGACAAAGAAAGCCCAAGACGATTGAACAGTTAGAGGCCAGTATTAGACATGAATGGGAGAGCATTCCTATTTCTAAACTTGAGAAACTGGTCGTTGAGTGTTGTAAGAAGAAGGGGGGATGCCACACAGTGGTAAAAATGGACTTGTCCCAACTTTCTGTGATCAAGGCCTGCTGACTGTACCCCAGACAAAATTGAAAACTAAAGGAGATAGAGCCTTTTTTTCCGTGGCTCCAAGACTTTGGAACTCTCTTCCTCAAACTCTCCGATCACTGGACTCAGTGATTTCTTTTAAAGGTCAGCTAAAAACTTGTCTTTTTAAATCTGCTTTTGCCTGAATTTGTTTTTTGCTTTTGTTTATCTGATTTGTTGAAGCGTTTTGTGATTTTTATCTTGAGAAGTGCTATATAAATAAAGTTTTACTTACTTACTTACTTACTTACTTTTTTGGGATTTGTTGATGCCATGAAATATGGAAACAACTGATTTTTCCCTTAAAATGATACATTCTCTCAGTTTAAACTTTTGATCTGTGATTTGTGTTATATTCTGAATAAAATATTAGATGTTGGCACCTCCACATCATTGCATTCAGTTTTTATTCACAATTTGTTTAGTGTCCCAACTTTTTTGGAATGCGGTTTGTATCTGTAGTGAGATAGGTCGGTTAGCTTAGTTAGCTTCGGAGCTCTACTACATGTTATAATATCTGGACTAGTTCAAGTACCTGATATTATACTTAATTTAAACGGGTTCTCTCTTTTTCGAGCTACTTGACAGATATGTGACAGAGATCAGTGACGTGAGACGTTAATTTTCTTTGACCCATCAAAAATGAATGCGGTCATTTATTAACAGAATCAAAGTTTAACATCAAACATTGTACACGTGATTATTCTGATTGTACGCAATAACACAGCTTAATTATAACAGACATTTATGAAAATATCTGGATGATTTACTGGCAGATAGAAGAGTTTTAAAGATGGGAAATGAAGTTTAAATGGAGAGGGAAAGATGGATGAGGGAATATGTGTCTGAATAAGAACGGCACTCTCCATTCGATCCCAGCTTCACCTCGGTACACTTAGGTAGTGGAAATCGACTCTTTACCTGTAGAAGATGTCTCCACTGGTACGGAGTTCCATTTAACGCCACCTTTCCAGCGTCTCCGTAGGAACAGCTGTGAATCGTCCGAAGTAGTGACGGTACTTCGTTCAACACACGTTCACCTCCCGGGTGGGCTCACATGAGTTGTGAGTCCGTCAGAGGTTTCACTCAGATGTGGAAGATTCTATAATTCCCACGAGACTCGGAAGAACTTCGGATCATGTCTGGAACCTCCTGTTCTCTCCAGCAACTTTTCTGTTCGGTTCTGCCCTCCGAACTGAACTGCTCTCCCACCGCACTGGTTGGAACTAGGAAGTGTCGACATTTAAAGAGTTCTGTTTCCGGTTCATTT
Source organism: Nematolebias whitei (assembly GCF_014905685.2). NCBI lineage: Eukaryota > Metazoa > Chordata > Actinopteri > Cyprinodontiformes > Rivulidae > Nematolebias > Nematolebias whitei. Next base: position 44,440,950 of record NC_056507.1, read on the forward strand.
GGGAAGTCCTGATTGGCCGAAAGAGCCAATCAGGGGTGTGTTTTTGTGACGTAAGAGGTCACTAGAAGTCAGAAAAACAGAAAAATGTTTTGGAACAGACAGAAAATGTTTTTGAGACAGACAAGAGAAATGTTTAGGCGAGTTGGGAGGAAACAGGTGCCAGCTTCTCTATTTACGTCTGAGAGGATTTAAAAACATGACAGTTCGTTCCAACAAACTTGTTTGCGTTTGTCTCCGACTTTTGACCGACTTACAACCTGCTCATTTCAGACAGAAGATCAATAAAATGAATAATTACTCTGTAACAGACATTAACTAGATTTCTACTTTGAATGAGGATTAAAAATCATTAATACTGTTTCACAGTTGATTTAAAATAAGTAGTTCACTTCAACATTTAAAAATGATTTGAATTAAACACACTTTTGATTATCAAGACATTTGTAAAATAGTAATGATAATAGAAAAAGAGAGTGTTCTTTCAATTGATCAGTGCAGGACACACTTAGAAAGTCTCTGGATGGACGTGATTTTGTGTTTCTGGACTCAAATCAATGAAATGACAGTTCTTGTCCCAGGAAGGCCCTCAGGGCCAGATTTGACCTGAGGCTTAGTTCACTACATATCGTACACAGTGCCAAGCTGGAAGAGTCACCCAATAATCATCAGTTTCTTCTCTGTGGGTCAGGCTTAAGTAAAGTCATGAATCAACAATACTAGTGTGTCTACAAGTGCTCACTGATGAAGCATAAGTATCTGGTCTAGATCAGATGATGTATCACTGAGATATACAGGTCCTTCTAAAAAAATTAGCATATTGTGATAAAGGTCATTAGTTTCCATAATGTAATTATAAAAATGAAACTTTCATATATTTCAGATTCATTGCACACCAACTGAAATATTTCAGGTCTTTAATTGTTTTAATACTGATGATTATGGCATACAGCTCATGAAAACCCAAAATGCCTGTCCCAAAAAATTAGCATACCATGAAAAGGTTCTCTAAACAAGCTATTAACCTAACCATCTGAACCAACGACATAACTCTAAACACCTGCAAAAGATTCCTGAGGCTTTTAAAAACTCCCAGCCTTGTTCATTATTCAAAACCGCAATCATGGGTAAGACTGCCGACCTGACTGCTGTCCAAAAGGCCATCATTGACACCCTCAAGCAAGAGGGTAAGACACAGAAAGAAACTGCTGAACGAATAGGCTGTTCCCAGGGTGCTGTATCAAGGCACCTCAGTGGGAAGTCTGTGGGAAGGGAAAAGTGTGGCAGAAAACGCTGCACAACAAGAAGAGGTGACCGGACCCTGAGGAAGATTGTGGAGAAGGGCCGATTCCAGACCTTGGGGGACCTGCGGAAGCAGTGGACTGAGTCTGGAGTAGAAACATCCAGAGCCACCGTGCACAGGCGTGTGCAGGAAATGGGCTACAGGTGCCGCATTCCCCAGGTCAAGCCACTTTTGAACCAGAAACAGCAGCAGAAGCGCCTGACCTGGGCTACAGAGAAGCAGCACTGGACTGTTGCTCAGTGGTCCAAAGTACTTTTTTCAGATGAAAGCAAATTTTGCATGTCATTCGGAAATCAAGGTGCCAGAGTCTGGAGGAAGACTTCTGGCATAGAAGTCCAGTGTGAAGCACCCACAGTCAGTGATGGTCTGGGGTGCCATGTCAGCTGCTGGTGTTGGTCCACTGTGTTTTATCAAGGGCAGGGTCAATGCAGCTAGCTATCAGGAGATTTTGGAGCACTTCATGCTTCCATCTGCTGAAAAGCTTTATGGAGATGAAGATTTCATTTTTCAGCACGACCTGGCACCTGCTCACAGTGCCAAAACCACTGGTAAATGGTTTACTGACCATGGTATTACTGTGCTCAATTGGCCTGCCAACTCTCCTGACCTGAACCCCATCGAGAACCTGTGGGATATTGTGAAGAGAAAGTTGAGATGCGCAAGACCCAACACTCTGGATGAGCTTAAGGCCGCTATCGAAGCATCCTGGGCCTCCATAACACCTCAGCAGTGCCACAGGCTGATTGCCTCCATGCCATGCCGCATTGAAGCAGTCATTCATGCAAAAGGATTCCCGACCAAGTATTGAGTGCATAACTGAACATGATTATTTGAAGGTTGGCGTTTTTTGTATTAAAAACACTTGTCTTTCATTGGTGGGATGAAATATGCTATTTTTTTGGGACAGGCATTTTGGGTTTTCGTGAGCTGTATGCCATAATCATCAGTATTAAAACAATTAAAGACCTGAAATATTTCAGTTGGTGTGCAATGAATCTGAAATATATGAAAGTTTCATTTTTATCATTACATTATGGAAAATAATGACCTTTATCACTATATGCTAATTTTTTGAGAAGGACCTGTAACTGTTGGAATAATCTAGGGGGTGCACTGGAGTCAAATGTTAAACAGCAAAACCAATGTGTGTAGAATGGTTAACTGATCATGCACAATAACTCTGGTACATATTGGATGATAATTCACTGAGATATAACTGATTAAATAATCTAGGGGCACACTTGAGTCATATGTTAAATCTCAATATCAATGTGTCTAGACATGCTCACAGATGACACACCAAAAATCTGGTGCAGATCGGATGATGTATCACTGAGATGTAATAGTTTGAATAATCTAGGGGGCGCACTGGAGTCAAAAGTAAAACAATAATACCATTGTGTCTACTAGTGCTCACTGATCAGGCACAATAAATCTGGTACATATTGGGTGATGTATCCTTGAGATATAACTTTTGGAAAAATCTAGGGGGCACACTAGAGTCATATGTTAAACAACATTATCAATGTGTTTAGAAGTGCTTACTGATCACGCACAATAAATCTGGTGCAGATCGGATGATGTATCACTGAGCTATAACTGAAGGAATAATGTAGGTGGCGCTGTGGAGGCTATTGGCCACTTATCATGGATACCTGTTCAAGGGGTGGATAATGATTGATCATAGTGATTTTGGTGCACCTCGGCTGAAATCTGTGTATTTTAGAGCCAAACGTATTGCAACGGCGTCACTTCTTGATTCGCCACGCCCACATACTCCAGCAAAAACAGTTTGCACTTTAAATCAAGTCAGACCATCTTATCTGTCTTGAGGATCATCCTGATTAGGACAATTGTGTCAATGAGGGAGAATTCCAAGTAAAAAAAAGAGACTTCCTGTTCAGAGGGAGCGGAGCTTTGATGACGTCAAAATATGATGATATTGGATCGTCGGACATCCAACAAGGATGAGTCATGCCAAGTTTGATGCATTTCGGTCTTTCAATGGGAAAGTTATAGTGTTTGGAAATTTATGGCATGAAGCGCAATTTTGATGCCTGGCCACGCCCCTTTAACATAAATGAAAACACAAGCTTTTGATAACTTTTGCTCCCCAATGTGTAAAGGGCATATTAACCAAATTTGAAAACAATCAATCAAAATCCCTAGGAGGAGATCATTAAAATTCTCCATTAGAAATGCCCCAAAATGACCATTTGACCCAAAATGGCTGACTTCCTGTTGGTTATGGACCAGGGCTCCAAGAGACTGTTTCATAGGTCCTGAGACAATACAGATGTTCACCGATTTTCAGAATTATCAGTCAAAAAATGGCCTGGGGCTGAGGTTTTAAAATATTCTAGGGGGCGCTGTGGAGGCTATCAGCCACCTATCATGGCTTCCTGTTCAAGGGGTGGATAATGATCGATCATACTGATTTTGGTGCACCTCGGTTCAAATCTGTGGAATTTAGAGCCAAACGTATGGCAACAGCGTTACGTCTTACTTCGCCACTTAGCGACGCCCACATGCTCCACCCAAAAATGTCAGTGTTGGAAAGCAAGTTACACCAACATGTCTTCGGTCACTGGACACACTATCATGCTGATCAGGTAACAGGGGTCAGATAGGGATCGTTCAACGTAAAACTTCATATTTCCTGTTGTCAGGGGGCGTGGCTCAAGTGATGTCATGATTTGACCATTCAGTTTTGCAGGGGACCAGATGTGGATCAATCACTGAAGGTTTGATGTCTCAAACAGTTTTCTTGTAGGAGCTATTAGTGTTTAGTTTTTCATGGCAAGATGTCAAACTTTGAGGTCTCGCCCCGCCCCTTCAGCATGCTCCGAAATGAACCATTTAGATAACTTTACGTCCTCCATGCATTTTGACCAAAATGGCCAAGTTTGAAACCGATTGAGCAAAATCCCTAGGAGGAACAGGGGTGGAGGCCTCCGGGTTCAACTGTCCCCCTCTTACAATGCTGTGATTGCTAGTATCACTCAGCCCTCTGTGAATAGTAAACAGCCATCAGGTGCTAATGATCCATTGTTAGGCTGATGGTCCTTCTTGACCATGTGATCAGTTGGTTTTGGTTGTCAGCAGCAAACTGGTTGATCCACTCTGAGAAGGTGCTATTTAAGAGACTGAGCTGAATACAGCACCTCAGACTGAGGAAGTCTCTTGGATGAGAGACGAAGTGTTTCTACATTTTTTTGTTGATTTGCTTTTTTTTTTTGAATGTCCAGAGGACCAGATTGAACTTTTTTAGATCCCTAGGAGGAGTTTGTTCAAATGTGGAGGTTGTAAACCTAGGTGTGAAAATTGGGCCGGCATTCCAAAATGGCCAACTTCCTGTTTATCGTACAACGTTGGTGCCAGAGGGTTTTCTGTGCATCTTGGGGAATTGGACAAGTGTACCAAATTTCATGTTTCTACAAAAAACTAAGGTTAAGGTGGAGGGTATTTCGAAAATTTCTAGGTGGCACTCTTTAGTCATTCCTGTGGCGATTTTTTGCCACTCCCTTAAAATACGTAAATTTTCACCAGTCCTGATGCGTCTGCCAAATTTGGTGACTTTTGGGATATGCTAAGGCCCCCAAAACTCCAATTCATTTGGTGGAAAAAAATTGCAGCTCGGGCCTGAACAGAGCGATTACAATAGGCCTTCGCATCGCAGCACTTCGCTGCTCGGGCTTAATGATTTCTTAATTGTGGCAGAGCAGCAGAACTTTCAAGTCAAAAGGATGGCCCAGCACAGAAGAGCAACATCATCAGGCCAGGACTCTGAGGTCTACACTCATCTCCAGGCCAGCGGTCACTCTTTCAGTTGTAGTATGACAATATATGCGATATATATGCATACAATATTCACGAGTTCCTCATCTTTCTGACTGTGTAATGTCGTGCATTGAATTTAACAGAAATGTAACGAGAGACGTTATTTATCTTTGACCCATCAAAATGAATGCGGTCATTTATTTTCAGAATCAAAATTTAACATCAAACATTTACATTAATTTGGCAAAATATGAAAATAATAACAGACAAGTTTCACAGAAAATGAACTTCAATCACGCGGCGGTGATTGAGGACTTTGCTTCAGATATTTCTAAAATATCTGTACTGATTTTATGAGATAGAGGAGAGTTTTAAGATGAAATGGAGATTTATCTTACAGAGAGATATGTGAGGGAATTAGTCTGTTTGTCCAGAACGTGCACGCTTCATCAGATCTCAGCTTGCCTCCGGTACACTTTAGTCGAAGAAGAAACTGTTACCTGGTTGACGTAGATCAGCTCGGTATAGAATCCTTCCGACTATTTCAGCGTCTCCGTTGAGAGCAGCTGAAATCCTTCGAGAGTCGTGCGTGGTTTGTTCAAACAGAAGTTATAATCCCAAAACGTCTCTGGATCATCCTGAACGCGTTTGCACCCAAGAACTCTGAACTCCTTTCACTCTAACAGAACTCTCAGGATCTGCATCACTCCCTCCAAACTCTTTCCTTCTAGGAACTGACTAGACTCTTCAAAATCTTTCAACCCCAGCAACTCTGACAGAGCCGGGAAGTTGCCACATTTTAAATGAGTTTACTTCCGGGTTTACTTCAGAGCTTTCTGATTCGTGGATGGACCAGAAAGAGGTGTGGTTTTTGACGTAAGGTGTTATCAAAAGTCGAGGTCAGAGAATGAGTTTGTTTTCGACATACAGAAAAGATTATTGCAGGATACCAGACTTCGTGGAGTCTCACTCTGTTGTATCTTCTCAAATAGTAAAACATGACATCCCTTCTTCAGTAAACATTTAGTTGACCGAAGCTTCAACTTTCACATACTTACGAAGCTTGCTCATTGAAGACAGAAAATCAAGAAATGCATATTAACCTGATTTCTTCTTTGAATGAGGAATAAAAATCATTACTTACTGTTTATGTAAAATAAAAATGAGTAGTTCTTTTCAACCTGTAACATTGAGTGAACTAACACAATTTGATTATCAAACATTTGTAAACAGTGATGATCATAGAGAATTGTCTTTTCTGCTTGATTAATTCAAGAAAGAAAGTCATCAGATGGCTCAGACTGTATTCAGATCAATGAAATAACAGTCCCTGTCCATCTGATAGATTTGGGGTCATCAGGGTCAGATCAGGGTCAGATCAGGTTCACTACAGTCCCCCCTTTGGAAATCATCACCTGTCCATGGGGATGAATTCCAACCGTGAACTTAGACCTTCAAATGTCCTTGAGCTTGATGTAATCCAGCAAGGAAGACCAAAGTCAAGAGTAATCCAGCAAGGAAACAAAGTCAAGGTAATTCCACAATGTTCTTGGTATTCCATTGTGTTGATTATAATTCCATATCGTCTCGATAATTCCATTGTAGCAATGCTTTAACCCCTTGGAAACAGAGTCTGTAATCCATTGGAAAAAGTCATATAATCCACAACGGTAAATCCACAGCGATTGGAAGTGTTGATTAATCAGCATACAGAGGGGTACCCTTGGGTTGAACTGAAGAAGCGGCCACTGGATGAAGAGTGGAGACCAACGTCAGGATTGCAGGTCGCCTCCAGCGAAGGTTGTCTCCAGCGACGTCCAGCCTGTGCCGTTCTGGTTCAATGTGTCATGCAATTATGTGGTTTAAGGTGGGCTTATGAAGGGGATTTTACATAAGGCCTTAAACTATATGCATCTGGTGTGTAAGCTATTATGGTTGGGAACAGCTACAACTACCAGTTAAGGGGTGGAGAATGCTGAAAAGGGGTAACTACAGGGGTTTATGCCTATAGAAAAGTGTTCCAAACTATTTTTCCATTTCTAACTTGGTTTAAGTTAGCTTTACATGGTAAAATATAGTTTGGTGCAATTGTCTGTTGTCTTTTAGACGAACGACTTCAGATTGGGTGTTTGGTTTTCCCATAAATGTTTTGGAAGTCTATGGCGAGACTTATCAAAAAGAATTAGCTACCCCCCCGAATAGAATTGTTCGAGTAGGTTCGGCTTAAGCGTTGTGAGATCAATGTAGATTATGGTACTTAAAGTAGCAATAATATACATTGACTCCGCAAAGATACAATTTAATGAATGAACTGCATGTTGGCATGGTTAAAGGCCTCTTAGTCTCTAACTTAACTACACACAAGATTCATTCTTACCTCAGAAACAACCAAAATCAACTAAACAACGTTCCAACACCGACAAGAGTAGTGACTAAGCATCTAGAAACATCGTTTCACTGCCTCTCCTCACCCTGGTTGCCAGATTCAGTCACGCTGTCCCGTTTATTTGTTTGTTTCTTTTTAGACCCGCGTGCGCGAGACATAATCACATTGAGGTGCACTGCATGGAGATCTTGTTGGACTCGGAGTGACCGGAGACCTCGGAACAGGGATATGAGTATCCCGCATAACACGAGGAGTATCATCATTTGCAGGGCTACGATCAACGTGTCTGCACTTGACCACGCATAGGCAATCGGTTGGATTGGGTTTTTATTCTCGGACCTGAGAGACTTGAGAACTCTGTTTAACGGTTCCACGTCGACGACCTTAGTACCCTCGAACCGGATCCTTCCCAAGGTTCCGGGATCTATGTCTATAGTCATGTTTTTTAGGTACTCTGTGTCGTCCAGAGTCGTTTCCCATTGTCCCGGATCGAGGTGATAGAGCGTCAAATCATCAATGTGTATGGTTGTTCCCTGGGGAACACTGATCCACATTGTTTTGTCCGGTAAGATCAGGGGTCTATTTGCTCCAAGCTGTCCGTAGGCCATGATCGCCTCTCTTTGGGGGGCGTTCACTAGCCAACGTGATCCGACGATTTCAGCCTTTGCGGTCTTAGCCAGGTGTCGCGGCGTTATGGTCGTTGAACACTTAGAATTTTCCGGAATAGGTGTTAATCCGCATATGCCCGCGGTTTTATTCCACATAAACGGTTTGCTCGGGCACAGATAGTGTATCTCCCGAGTGAGAACACACATCTGCAGGTTTGGAGCTAGGTATACTGAGGGGTTGTCGTCGTGGTACGCAACCATCTTTGGTGTGTCAATTTGAACATGGTTTTCGCCGTGCCAATTGCCAACATTTACGACGTCCCTGAGTCTGTATATGCCGTTTGAGGGAATTATCGGTAGGTTGATAATGAATGCCATTTCAAACTTCTTGTGATCGACGTAGATTGGGATCGCGCTACCGAGAGTGTAAGCCAGGTGTGCCTGTGTTTGCGTAACTCTTTCGCGTGTAGCGGAGCTGAGGATGTCGTTCACCATCCGTAGCGAGACTAGATACGGTGGGATCCTACCGGTGGCTAGTGTATCTACCGACGAACTGATATCTCTAAGCATGTCTGCGAAGATTCTATCCATCAGGTGTGCGACAGTGTAATCCATTTCGACCTTAAGAGTTAATTCATTTATCGCATGTACGAGGGCTTTGATTTCCTGGGTGTGAGTGTTAAGCACTAGGACAGTATCTTTCGCTGTTTCAGTCACTTGTCTCAGTTGAGTTTGTTGAAGGTCCATTAATGCTCGGATTTTTGGGACCTCATTCTCTACTTCAGACACGTGTTGTTTTAGAGACGTTATACTGACAGTGTTGTATGCGGACAAACCTAAGCTAAACAGTGATCCTAGTGACGATGCAGCAAGCAGAAGCCCGCCGATGCTGCGCTTTTGTCTTGTACCTATTCCGCCCAACTCTTGTTGGGTGTAAGTAAATTTATGTAATTGCCTTAGGACGTGCCGGATCTCTCCTTTTGCACTTTCTAGGGATACCTTATACCATGGTTTGTTTAGCCACTCGTTTTTAAGGTCGATGTGTTGT
>NC_056507.1:44450171-44458872 GCF_014905685.2 Nematolebias whitei
GGCTGAGGAGTCCTTTGTGCCTTCCGCGGTACCTGCTGTTGGGCAGTCTGTGTCACACTCCGGAGGCGTATCTATTGGCAGTGGTTTGCTCACTGTTGTCCACATTGTTTGATCACCATAATCTATAATCGCGTTAAAGCGATTTATAAAATCCTGGCCAACCAAAAATGGGAATGAGTCAACATGGGTCACGTGTACCGGGTGGTACAGTGTCATATTGCCAATCTGCATGTGAACCATTGCTATAGCTGTCAGGGTTGTTTTATTCTCCGAGAGACCCTGCATTTCTATAGCACAATCAGATAGAGGTATTATCCTGTTTTTCTCGGCTGCGGCTGTCCTCAGCTCCTCGAACAGTTTAGCTGACATAATTGTTATGTCTGCCCCACCGTCCAGGAGTGCTTCGTGTGTGAGGACACCTTCGAGTGTTACTGACAGGTACGCCTTTTTGGCGGCCCCCTTTCTGATAAAGTTACACAGAAACCTCTTGGGTTTTTTCTGACGTTTTTTCGTGCGTTCAGAAGTGCTTGTGTAATCTTGGTTTGTCTGAACCGTCAGCACAGCTGTAGCTGTTTCTGCGTGTTCAGCCTGCGATGACTCGTCATCGTTTGTGTGTGTGATTACCCCCTTTTCATCCGATGAGGGGTTGTTTGAGGCAACAACAGCAGCGTCTTGGTGTGTTTCACCGATGTCTGTAGTGTTGTCATTCGCGCCCAGAGATGAAATAGTGAGTACCTCACTGCATAGTGCTTTTGGTCGGCTTCCCTTGTCAGTGTGTTTCAAGTCTTCTAACATTTCCCGCAATTTTTCTGTCTCTTCCGAGCTCAGAGGTGGAGGGCCTTTTTTCTGGGATTTTTGTGATTTTTTCGCCTCTGGACGTTTCGTCCGAGGTGGGGGGCGGCTAGGTACGTCTTTTTGGGGTTCCTCTCGGTTCCCATTTTTTTGCGTCCTCCGCTGGTCCCATTTACGATAATCACGTTCGTCCTCTGAAGGAGGAGCCTTTTTGTCCCAGCGTGCGCCTTCATGATGCGGTTTGTTAGTCTGAAAATACTGCCTTTTTTCTCCTTTTTTAGGAGGAGGTGGCGATGAACGCCTTCCTTCTAATTCTAGGGAGTGGGGTTTAACCTTTACACCAGGAAACACTTCTATGGGCGTCTTGGCATGACAACGTGCCTCAAACACGTTCACAGCGCACTGGGTGTGAGTGTTCACTACACAGGGATGAAGATGTTCACATCCTGGACAGAGAGGAACGATGGTTTGAGAGAGGAGTAAAGGAGGCCATCTTTGTGAAAAGAAATCCATCCATCCATTATCTTTATCCTCTTATTCCATTTTTTGATCACGGGTGTCCCATGTCCATTCCCATGTCCAGCAATCACTGTGCGAGGGGCGGGGTACACCCTGGACGAGTCGCAAGTCCATCACAGGGCCACATATGCCCCTTTTCCACCGTCACGGCGCGGGTCGGATATTTCCGGGTTGAAGCGCGTTTGAGGTCTTTCCACTGTTCCAGAAACCGGCTCGCCTCGCTAAATTCTGGCCCGGCTTCTCAAGGGTTCCGAGCGAGCCGCGCCGTGACGTCAGAAACACTGTCGGTCACTGATTGGTCGGGGGGAGGAGTCTGTGGAGTCTTTCCAAACAACCCGATCCACCATTTTTTCTCTACCGCTTGCCATTAGCGATAACACGAGGAGCGTATCTTTTAGTATTTTGAAGCTATACAACAACAATAACATCAAAGCCGTGGTCAAATGCAGAAGTGCAGGTGTTGTTCTGCTTGGTGGCCGACGAAAAAAGTCAAAGCGAGCTAGATGGAGGATTGGAGGGTGGTTTGGACACGACTACTGCTCTACTTGAACCATTTATAGAAGATGGTGAGTGTTTTCTAACTTTAAACATATTTTAAATTACTCATCCCATCGGTTCTGAACATATTTTTAACTAACAAAAGAGGCTGACGCCATAATTGTACAACGTCGGTGCTACGATGCTAAGCTAATTTGCATAAATGCTAACTGTCCTCTGGTCCGTTTCTCACTGTATTTTATCCAGAACGTATTTCAGCGCGTGATGGTTCATCTCTAAACTCCACATTAAACCCTCCAAGCCTCCCGGCTTCTGCTCCTGCTCCATCAGCAGAGTCTGCACCTGACAGAGCTCCATCACAGCCCAGCTGCACCTCACAGAGCAGCACAACGCTGCAGCTTCTGTGCTCGGTAAGAACAGATGCAACTGTTCCACATCACTTTATTTGTGCCGATAAGGACTTGATTTATTTTATTTTTAAAGTAAAAAACTAAAATGTTGAATAAATACTGAATTGGGATGAAATTATGTACACAGGGTCCCAGTTACAGACAACAAAATGTAAAATAAAAACAGTAATAAGATCGAAGATATGAATTAAGAAAAATATCAACTAAAAAACATCTACTAATAAAACACTAAGCACTAATAGCAGTAAACAATCAAAACAATACGTCAAACAGCAACATGAACTAGAGTTTGTGCAGCCTCATGAATATATAACACTGTGAAGAATCACATCATGTAGCTGCTGATCAGTTTCATGTTGCTGCTGATCAGTTTCATGTTGCTGCTGATCTGTTTCATGTTGCTGTGTTCATGCATGCTCGTCTGTTCACACAGACTCATGTCCGTGCTGCTGTTCGTGTATTGTGTTTAATGTTTTTATGCTATTAGAGCTTATCATATTTTTAGTTGATGTTTTTATTAGTTCATATCTTAGATCTTACTACTGTTTTTCTTTTATATTTTATTGTTGGATGTAACTGGGACCCTGTGAACATAATTTTGATCATCCACCACATGGACCACATGTGGTGGATGATCAAAGAATATCTGCATCTGTATAATACTTTCTGATTCATATATCCATTATTATCATTTTCATTATTTTTAAATCAATTTATTTTTCATTTTCTTATTTGATCAGTTTATTATTATTAATATATCTATTATAGCTGTTAGCAGCACCTTTCTTTGTTTCATGCATTTATTCAAAAACAGTATGTAGCTTGAATTAACCACCTGTTTCTTCTTTCTAGTGAAGAGAAAGAGAAAAGAGTCCAGTAAAGAAAAGTCTTATTTCATCACTGAATGAACATGAAGAACTGAACCGGACACAGCAGGAACAACACTTGTGTCTTCTTCTGGATGAAGCCCGTGAGACAAGGGACACAGATACACAATCATTAGTTGGACGCAGTAGTTTTTATTTTTGTACATTTTTCACTTCTTACTTTTCATATTAAACAATTTTTTTCTTAAGTGGTGTCCTTGAACATTAAATTTCCTAAACAAATTTTACAATGTTAAGTTCATATAGTGTTTGTTTAAATTCATACTGGAAGTTGAGAAGAATTTCCAATTGCATTTGATCTTTAATGAATCCTAAGAAAAGATTACCAGAATCTGCTCAACTGTTATTATGTTATAAATGTTTTGTTCTAGGATGAAGTGACACAAAAACAGTCAAAAATTCAGAAAGGACAGTTATCAGTGATCAGTAATCAGTAATCAGTTATCGTTTATCGTCCGTACAACTGTAACCCCTGAGAGATTCAGCTGAAAGTCCTGGTGCACCTTTTATTTGAACCTGCAGAGATTTGAACAGCTGATCTGAAGCAAACAGGCAGGAGTTCACCTGAACTGACCACTCCTGCTGTTTGATGGTCTCCTCCTTCACCATCCATCCATCCATCCATCCATCCATCCATCCATCCATCCATCCATCCATCCATCCATCCATCCGTCCATCCATCCATCATCTTCTGCTTCAGGGTTGTGGGAGCAGCATCTTCACCAGGGAGGCACAGACATCAACAGCATCCTCTTCAACTCTTCTAGGACCCCATGGTGTTCACAGACCAACTGACTATTTATTAATTAATATCCTGATGCTGCTCAATAATCCAGGTAGAAAAATCTAAAAAGTTAAGTCTGGTCCTCTGGACATTCACAAAACAAACAATACAGTTTATAATAAATAAACTAAATGTTTTTTGTTAGTTTTGTTTTTTGAATGTCCAGAGGACCAGACTTAACTTTTTTAGATTAATAAGTAATAAATTTATGTTTTAATTTAATGAAAGACAAATCCTTTAAAATTCAAGGACAAAATTTAATCTAATTGTTTTCAAGTCTTCTTGTAAAAGCAGTTTCAAAGATTACAGCACAGTGTGATGTTTTGCAATTTTAACATGAACCTTGTGCATATCTGCAAATAATAAAAGTGAAGATATTTTTAATACATCTTTATTGTAAAAATCTATACTAAAATGAAAAACACATGGGTTTAAAGCAGGCAGGGAAGGCAGTAAGGTAGGATTATGAATCAGGTCTAAAGTTACAGTTCATGAGGTACTCCATTAGAGCATGACATCTCTTCCACAACATCTTGTGACAAAACCTTCAGGGTGTTCTTCTTCTAATACGTTTAGTGGTGGCTAGTAAGTAGCTTAAGGGAGCACTACTGCCACCAGGTGGTAAGACGAGTTGGATTCTAGTCCCCGCCTACAGAGCTGGTCCAGAAATGTACATGGAAACACAAAAGACCCGAACCGATCTGAACCAACCCGAACTGATCTGATCCGCTCTGTGACGGTGGAAAAGGGGCAATAGAGACAAACGAGACAAACAACCATTCACTCTCTCACTCACATCTAGGGACAATTTAGAGTTACCAATCAGCCTAACATGCATGTTTTTGGTCTGTGGGAGGAAACCGGAGCACCCGGAGAAAACCCACGTATGCACGGAGAGAACATGCAAACTCCACCCAGAAAGGCCCCTGGACCTGGGTTTGAACCAGGGACCTGCTCGCTGAGAGGCAGCAGCTCTACCAGTTGCGCCACCGTGCTGCCCGTGAAAATAAATCGTCCATCATTAAACAGGGGTAGAGGCCTCTGTGTTCAACTGTCCCCCTCTTACAATGCTGTGATTGCTAGTATCACTCAGCCCTCTGTGAACAGTAAACAGCCATCAGGTGCTAATGATCCATTGTTAGGCTGATGGTCCTTCTTGAGCATGTGATCAGCTGGTTTTGGTTGTCAGCAGCAAACTGGTTGATCCACTCTGAGAAGGTGCTATTTAAGAGACTGAGCTGAATACAGCACCTCAGACTGAGGAAGTCTTTTGGATGAAAGACGAAACATTTCTATATTTTTTTGTTTGCTTGTTTTGTTTTTTGAATGTCCAGAGGACCAGATTTAACTTTTTTTAGAACTTTCAAGGCAGTTTATAACATGGATTATTCAGTGTTTAAAAAAATATATCTGAGTTTATAACTTTTATTTACCGAGACGACAAAATAGTAATGTGCGGTCCGACACTGTTTAAAACGTATTTAATTTTAAAACAAATGTCACCATCTTGTGATCAAGCTTTGCTATTACAACCCAAGTTATCAGTGGTTTGCTCTGTCAACCAACCTTCTTTATGCCTCCGATTCCTATTGGTCAGTCGAAGACGTCTGTACCTCGAACTCGTTTCTGATTGGTTGTTTGAACACCTATTACCCATCATGCCTTTGTGTATTTTGTTAGCAAAAGCTATAAGTGACTTGACATTGACAATCAACAGGTTAGTAACAGAGAATTTATACTATTGTTGAAATGAATCACGCACACGTTCTTAAGATAAATTAGGTCATTAAATTCTCTCGCGCCATATGCATATTGCACCCTATCTTGTGTCGCTCTCGTGTTTTATTTTTCGTGTTCGCTAGCATTGCCGCATTATGTGGATAATTAAATTTCTTGAGTTTTCTGCCTTCAGCGAATTCGTATTTCCGTTTCGTAGAGTCAGAAACGGACTCTGGCACGCTCGGCTTCTTCGTTAGAAATGTGGCGGTTTGCTTCGTTGGTGAAGTGACGACGTGGGGGAGGCGTAGCTAGCACGAGCCGTCCACAGTTACGTTGCTAGGCAACAGTTAACCATGTTCAGCTCCTCACCATGTAAAGCAGTTTCTGACGTGTTTTCAGTACTCGCTGACATTAGTTTGCCTGTTATCAATCTAAAAATGAGCTAATTTATAAAACGACATATTAGTTTTACAGCGGGTTACCATGGTAACAACGAAGAAGCCAGAGAACCGTGTAGTGAAAAGATGGAAACATGAATGAGCAAATGAACGTGTTATTAGCACTTGTGAAGCGCAGCTGCTGTCATTACGAAATGACAGAGGACGCCCTGGTGTAAGGTATGCAGTAATAAGTTCATGCGCGTAGCCAGGGGGGGTTCGGGGGGTTCGAACGAACCGCCCACTTTGCCAATGAAGTCCCACCTACAACTCCCGCGAGATATAGAACTGCGAGGTGAAGTAATTTCATTCATAAAAAACAATGTCTAACAAAGCAAAGTAAAAAGATGAGTTATTTTTGCAATTGAAGTAATGTTATTATTTGCGGGCTTAGTTTGCATTTATGTTGTTAGAGTTAAGGAGTGGTACTGTGCCTTTAAGAGGATGACGTCTTTCATTCTTCTTCGGTGTTTTTTTTTTTTTTGTGTGTATGTTCGGGCGGGACTCGGGAGTACCGAAGTGTTCGTTCGTGTCTGGGATGAGTTCTGAATAGAAGACTGGACACACACGCTATTCCCCTCTCAGTGTGTTGCTCTTTCTCCACTCACAACCGCCTATTTGGTAACACAGATTTACCTCACACAGCAGTGTTTTAACTAGCTAGCTAATTAGCTTGTTTACACATTTGAAGTTATGTGTACCACCGCCAATGAACCAATCAGAGTAGTCCTACAGGTCCACTTTTTCTTCAAACGAACCGCCCCTCATAAAATCCTGGCTACGCCTATGAAGTTAGCTGCTTCCCATGAAGACTGTTGTTTACCGTAATATTAACCATCTGACTTAATATCAGGTGGCCAGATGTAGCTGTGATGCTCTTATAGGCAAGACAAACCACAGCGCTTCTAATCCGCTTCCTACTTCTTATGTTGGGGATGTCAGCCTGCGGTGAGCCCTGCAGCACATGAGTGGGGAGTAGTGGCCATGCAAAGCAGTGTTGGGCTGACATAAACAATGAAGAAAATATTTAGCTTCACTAAGAAGAAAAAAGCCCAAAGTGGGACCCCGGACAGTGGGAGTGCGCTGTCCGCTGGCTATGAGGTGAAAGAGAAGGACCTGGGCAGGCTCCATAAGGCTGCTCTAAACGGTGACCTGACCAAGATGAAGCAGCTTGCTAAGAAAAATGATGTCAATCAACTTGACAAGGAGAACAGGTGAGGAAAAAACATTTGTTAATACATCTTCTGAATTTATTTTCAGTAAATTGTCTGTGTGAACAATGTACACAACATTTCTTCATATTTTTGTTGTTTGTCATGTTTGATCATGCATTTTATAACCAGGCTGCAAGAAACAATGTCCTACATTTTAAATGTGAAGAACAAACCACATATTGTTTGTAGTGCTAAGTGGAAATGGGCATGACACCTCTTTGTTTCTTCTTGTGTTTCAAGGAAGGATCTAATTTCCATTTATACATTTAGCATGTGTCAGAAGAGCGCTTGAAATACTTTTCATTACAACCAAAGAAAAAGTCTCTGTGCTGATCTTGATTTGAATAGAATACCTTAGAGGTCTCGAGTGAAGTAAGAACTAGCTTTTTATGTTTTAAACACCAGTAAAGGTCAGTAAAAGGTTTAAACTTTGTCCCTTACTGATTTTAATGTGACAAACTCCACTTTACTTTTGCAGAACTCCGCTTCATCTTGCTTGTGCAAACGGTCACGCTGAAATGGTGCAGTTTCTTGTTGAGAGCAAAGCCAAGCTTAACCTCTGTGACAATCAAAATAGATCTGCCTTAATGAAGGTAATCCTGGATTCTGACGCTGCAAAACAGGGAATCCTGCTTAAATCATATTGCCTGCATTCCTTTACATGTCTCTAGCTTTGGACCAGTTCTTGTCTCTGAATTCATGTTGATTCTTCTATTGAACAGGCGGTGCAGGGTCAGCATGAGCAGTGTGTGAGCATATTGTTAGAGAATCACGCTGAGCCAACTCTTGTGGACATCAATGGCAATACAGCCCTCCATTTAGCAGCGAACATCCCATCCATACCCACAGCTGCACTGTTGTTGCAGCATGGTGCTGAAGTGAACGCTCAAAACAAGGTGAGCCTCACTGCTCACATCCAAGCATCATCCTGATTTAACAAACACAACTTTAACTTATTCAATTAGTTTGAATGGCTTGGCCAACATCCTCACGATATATCTCAGTAGTTTTTACGAAACACTTGTTTAAATGCACAGGACTCCAAAGTCACTTTTTGCACTGATTGCATTAGTACACTTTTTTATTTAGGCACAAACTATTTTTTACAGCTCTTAAACCACAGTATTATCACAAACGTTTGTTGCTGATACTTATTTTTTTTAACATCTCAATTTGGTCTGTTGACAAATGCGTGGTTTTGGCTTTGAAGTCACACTTTGCTGTTAATGCATCACATTTGGCTTCTGGTCTGACCTGAGCTACAGCAACTCGTCCCTCCCTCCTGGCCGGGGGTCACTGATGCCCATGTCCAGCAGTCACTGTGCGAGAGACGCAGTGGACATCGTGGACAGGTCTCCAGTCCATCACAGGGACACATGGAGACAAACAACTATTCTCTCTCTCTCTCTCTCTCTCTCTCTCTCTCTCTCTCTCTCTCTCT